>NC_059107.1:120088669-120397002 GCF_020740685.1 Jaculus jaculus
GCGGGAGCGTCCGTCACTGCCCTGGCTGGGCTTCCGCGCGGTATCGCGACCACGTCGCCTGCGCACCAGCCGTGGTGGCCGCGGGCGGTCATGCGCCGCCCTGGGCCGGACGTCCTCAGCGGAGGGGGCCACGGAACAGCCGCCTCCGCCGACCGCGGGCTGCCTCAAGTTTCCGCCTGAGACCGAGCGGGCAGCCCGCGACTGCTCCGGCCTCTCTAGGCCAGGGTTCGTGCTGATGTTCAGTCGCTGTGCTCCTCGCCCGGGGTTTTCTTTTTGTTTATTTATTCTGAAGAAACGGTGGTGGTGTGTTTCAGTCACGCTGGGATGAAAATAGTCCTAAAAAACTGATTTTTGTTCTCAGTCGTGCTCTGGAATCCTCGTGCCAGTTTCTCAGTGTGTTGGGTTGGTGGCAGTGGGTGGCCAGGCCTCCGAGTTGGAGAAATAAGACGTAATAATTGATTCCGCCTCCCTTCCTCCCCACTCAAAGCACCTCAACTCTTGGGCTTCGGCCTTTGACCTTGTAGCCATGTTCCCAGGAGCCCTCCCTCGTCTGAGCCTGCTGACAAAAAAAAAAGGGGGGGGGGGGTAGAATGCTGGTCACCAGAAAGCAAATTACAATAGAGAAATAAGAGCTTTTAGAAGGGGATCACTCTTAAACCCTTAACAAGGAAGAAAATGTTCTGCGATCATTGAAGTTGGTTCCTTACTTGTTTCCCTGTCCGGCCCAGAAGCAAGGTTTTTGTTTCTGTTTGATTTTCTTGTACAATTATTAAACATTTTTCATTAGAAGTCAGACGATGATCTGACTACCTGGATACATAGAAATGTATAAGCCAGGCGGGCGTGGGCACGCCTTTAATCCTAGCGCTCAGGAAGAGGCGGTTGAGGTCGAGGATCTCCATGAGTTTGAGACTACAAATTCCAGGTTACCCTGGACTGGAGTGAGACCCTAACTCAAAAAAATAAATAAGGGCTGGAGAGATGGCTTAGCAGTTGAGCGCTTGCCTGTGAAGCCTAAGAACCCTGGTTCGAGGCTCAACTCCCCAGTACCCACGTTAGCCAGAGGCACAAGGGAGCACATGCATCTGGAGTTCATCTGCTGTGGCTGGAGGCCCTGGTGGGCCCATTCTCTCCCCCTCCCTCCCTCTCTCGCTCGCTCGCTCGTTCACTCTCTCTCTCTCTCTCACTTTCCCCCCTCCCTCCTCTCTCTGTTGCTCTCAAATAAGTAAATAAATGAACAAAATAAATAAGCCATATCTGACCAATATAATCAATAGATTTCATAGCTCTAAAACTTTACAGACTTAAAAGACTCACTGTTATTTTATGTTGCCCAAGAAAAATATTCTGGTAAATACATTTTGCCATGCCAGTGATCTTTAAGACATGTGCTGAGTTCAGTGATGTTACCATTTGAAAGACAATGAGGATTAGAATCTCGGAGATATTGTTATGAACTGGTTGGTGTTCCAGTGAGGAAAAGATTCTACCTGGTTCTGTTCCGAACTCTGAGAGATTGTGTATGTACTTCAGATAAACACGAGGACAGTGTATTCTGTAAAGATGGTAAGTTTAAATTTAGCCAGCAGATTGAAACGTGTTTCCTAGTGTCTCGAGCAATGTTTTTTGTTTTGTTTTATTTTTTGAGAAAGAGGGAGAAAGAATGGGTGTGATGGGCGCGCCAACGTCTCCTGCCACTGCAAATGAACTCCAGACGCATGCGCCCCCTTGTGCATCTGGCTTAACGTGGGTCCTGGGGAATCCGAGGTCCTTTGGCTTTGCAGCCAAAAGCCTTAACTGCTAAGCCATCTTTCCAGCCCATTGAGCAATGGTTTTTTTAGAGTGTTACTCGGGGTGGGGGGGGCTTTAATTTTTTGGACCGAGGAGATGGCTCAGTAGTTAAAAGTGCTTGTTTGCAAAGCGGGCTGGACTGGGTTCATTTCCCCAATTCCCACATAAAGCCATAATGCATAAAGAGGTGTATGTGTCTAGATTGTGTAGCTGCAAAAAGCCCTGGCATATCTATTCTTTTTTTTTACATTTTTGTAAATTTTGAAGGCTTGTTTGTTTGTTTTGTTTTTTCGAGGTAGGGTCTCACTCTAGCCCAGGCTGACCTGGAATTCGGGGGCTTCAAACTCACAGTGATCCTCCTATCTCTGCCTTCTGAGTGCTGGAATTAAAGGCATGCGCCAACGCACAGCTTTGAAGGCTTTTTTTTATTAATGAAATGAGCTATAATGAAATATATATAAACTATGTTGTCCTAGCTAGCCTTGGACTTTCAGTAATCCTGCCTCTGCCTCCCAAATGTTGGAATGCTGAGTTTATAAAATAATATCTAAAAGATAAAAATTGCCTAATACATAAAACGGGCAAACATTATTTTGTGGAACTTTCACATCAGATGTCAGGAAGTTGGAGTGTGTCCTGTGTTTGATTTAAGCTGTATTTCTCACAGTGAGCTACAGTCAAATAACTCTGAAGAAGAATGCTCCTACAACATTAGGTGTCATGCAAATTTCACCATCTCAACTGTTTCCAGGTGCTTTTCTCTTACTGTGAGAACTGTGGTAAAATATCAGGAAAAGGCGACAAGTTGCCTTGCCTATTCTACTCCTGGCTTGGCCAGGGTTTCTTATACTGTCCTTTAAAAATCTAGCAATTTGTTGGAGTGAGAAGCAGGAACAAGATCTATATTGCAGAAATAGCTAACTAGATATGTGACTAGATAAACTACTCTCTGCATTTCCAGTTCTGATAAAAGCAGGGAGCTGGAGGACGTGTTCTAAGGAATGATACTCCACCTTTCTTGTTTCCCAATAGATGATAGTCACAAGGGAAACAAGACCCTGCTGTACCAAAGATTATACAGCTTTTTGACAAACTAGCTGTAACTCTTTTAAGCTTCACCCAAAACAGAGAGAGAGAGAGAGAGAGAGAGAGAGAGAGAGATTTGGAAGGTAAAGGCATTTGGATCAGGAGTTCAAGGCCAGATTCAGCTACATAGTTTGAGACCAGCCTGAGATACATGAGATCCTGTCTCAAACAAACAAAATCATGCAGTGCAGGTAATTAAAGACATTATTGGAAAACATTTTTCAGTTTTCTATACTTGAATGTTAGTAATATTTTCCATGAATAACTAACTAGTGATTTTTACATGCCACAAGTGATTGCAACAAAATATTAATGCACGTAGCTAGGCCTGGGAGTTTAGGCCTATAATCTTAGCTACTCAGGAAACTGAGTTTGAGGAGAAGTACAAATTCAAGGTCAGCCTGAGCAATATAGTGAGACCCTGCCTCTATTTTGAGGGTTGGAGCTGTAGTTCAGTGGTGGAGTACTTTCCCAGCATGTGCTGGGCCTTGGATTTAATCCCTAATACTGGGGGTGGGACAATAAACTTTAAAAAAGTCTGATTTTCAGCTCCTTTAAGATCTATTCCATGATTACAGTAATTCAGCCTAGTATGTTCAGTATAATAGCAATGTCAAGCTAAGTAAAACAATCAGAGGTTATCTAAAGAATTGTATTGATTTAGAAATAGCAGAATACTGCAAAGGGAATGTGTATGCTCTAAGAAACTATGGGCAGGAAGAGGTTGAGGCAAAGGGATGTTTTAAAGGACAAGGAGACTTATACCAGCTGCTATTTTGAAACAATAATTCTTAGCCACAGTGCTTATCAGCAAAAGTGGCATGAGTCTGAAGTTAAACAGATAATTTCTGGGTGGATAGCCTTATAAAAGTGTTTTTTGTTAAGAAACATTTTTTTCAAAGTTTTTTAAAAAATTTATTTATTTGAGGGAGAGAATGGGCACACACTGGTTTACATGGGTACTAGGAAATCAAACCTGGGTCCTTTGGTTTCACAGGCAAGCACCTTAACTGCTAAGCCATCCCTCTAGCCCCAAGGAAGAATTTTAATATAGATTTAAGCACAAGCTTTAAGAGACAGATGCTTAGGAAAAAGTTTTGATTTGTTTTTTTCTAAGTAGGGTCTCACTCTAGTCCAGGCTGATATGGAATTCACTCTGTAGTCACAGCTGGCCTGGAACTCCTACCTCTGCTTCCCAAGTGTTGCCATTAAAGTTCATTTGCGGTGGCTGGAAGCCCTAGTGTGCCCATTCTCTCATTCTGTCTCTGCCTCTTTCTCTGTTTGTCACTCTCAAATAAATAAAAATAAACAAAAAAATTAAAGTTATTTCTCCATTCTCTATATAAAAGGCAAGAATAAGTATGCTGTTGAAGATATTGGGACTTAAAAACTTACCCACTACCTAGAAAAGGGAAAGTCACCCCAACATGTCGGCTGACCTCCAAGAGCATGGAGATGAGCCACCACCTGCACCTTTGTTCACCACCACTCCATAACCCATGTTCAGGCCAAGGTCAGCAGCAACTTTCTACCCAACAATCAATTAAATGTCCAAGAAGTATTTCATTGAGAATAAGTTGTTATTTGTTTATTCATTTTGTGCTTGTGTGTTACTGTGTAATGTACCGTGTGTGCAGTGCATGCACATGTATGTGCCCTTGCTGTACCCCCTAGGCTTGCCTGCTTCTACCTGGATTTGTTTTGAGCCAAAGTCTCTTGTTTTCCAGTTTCTCAGGTTTGCAGGGCTCTGCTGATGTCTGCTCCCCTACAGGACTGTCCTTACAGACACTCGTGACCACACCCAGCTGTGTAGTGGGATCTCGCAATTTGAACACAAGTAGTCTCAAGCCCCCTCAAGGCCCTCAAGTTGGCATAGGCAGCACACTTAACAGCCAAGCCATCTCTCCAGTCCAACTTTTTTTATTTTATTTGAGAAAAAGAGATAATGAGGCAGGTAGAGAGAGAGAGAATGGACATGCCAAGGCCTCCAGCTACTGCAAACAAACTCCAGATGCATGCACCACCTTGTACATCTGGCTTATGTGAGTCCTGGGGAAACAAGCCTCGAACCAGAGTCCTTAGGCTTCACAGGCAAGCACTTAACCACTAAGCCACCAACTTCTTTTTTTAAGGCAGGTTCTCAACTCTAGCTAACGCTGGCCTTGAATTCACAGAGTTCCTCCTACCTTAGCTTCATAACTATTGAGATTACAGATGTGAGATACTACACCCAGCTTAAAAATAACCTTTACAGCAGCTGGGGGGATGGCTTAGCACTTAAGGTGCATTCCTGTGAAGCCTAAAGACCCAGGTTCGATTCTCCAGGTCCCACATAAGCCAGATGCACATAGTGGTGCATGCATCTGGAGTTCATTTGCAGTGGAGGCCCTGCCATGCCCATTCTCAATCTCTCTGTCTCTCTCTCGCTCTATCTCAAATATAAATAAAATAGATAAATAAGATGTTTAAAAAAAAAAAACAACGTTTTCAGAATCCGGGCATAGTGGCACACACCTTTAATTCCACCACTCAGGAGGCAGAAGCAGGAGGATTGGCATAAATTCGAGGCCACCCTGAGAATACAGAGTGAATACTGGTCAGCCTGGGCTAGAGTGAGACCCTACTTTAAAAAACAAAAAAAAAAATTTTTAGGCTAGGTATGGTGGTGCAAGCCTTTAATCCCAGCACTCAAGAGGCTGACATAGAAGGATCACCATGAGTTTGAGGGCACCTGAGATTACAGAGTGAATTCCAGGCCAGCCTGGGCTAAAGTAAGACCTTACATTGAAAAACCAACAAACTCTCTCTCTCTCTTTCTCTCTGTCAAATAAATAAATGATAAAATAAAAAAATAGAAATAATATTTTTAAATGAACTTTTTATGTCTATTCAGTTTTAGCTCCAATGAACATTTATCTCTTTTGCTACTGTTTAGATTCTTATATATTCTAAAGATGAGTTCTTCCAAATCAAGTAAACCTTGATAGGCCTGGTGATCTTCCCCAAAGATACAGTTCACCCTGACCTAAATTGGAAAGAGTTACATGTTGAACTTATTTTCTTTAATCTCTTTAGTTTATCTGGTTAGATACAATTTGTCAAAAATTGCTTGTCAGGCTGGACATAGTGGTGCACGCCTTTAATCCCAGCCCTCAGGAGGCAGAGGTAGGAAGATCGCCATGAGTTCAAGGCCACCCTGAGACTATGTAGTGAATTCCAGGTCAGCCTGGGCTAGAGTGAGACCCTACCTCAAAAAACAACAACAACAACAAAAAAAATTTGCTTGTCAGTATTCAAAATTAAAATTCTCATTTCTGGGGGGGAAGTGAGATTGCGCACAAGTTTAAACATAAGATATCCAACACAGTTTTGATAGACTGTAATATTCTTGTTAGTCATGTAACTTGCTTGAGATAATCCTTAGTGACTATATGTGACACATTCTGAATCAGAACAGAAACTTTAAGTGCAACTGTCAGGTCAATATCTTCCTCTGTGCTGGCTGTCAGGAGAAAAGTACATCCCAGATAAGATCTTAAATGAGACAACTTGAACTGACTTTCACACACTGCAGCTACTGAAGGGGCTACTGAAGAGAGCTAGGCAGGAAGCAGAAGTAAGATAAAAATACTGGCTATTGTAAATCCCAGAGATCTTTGAGAGTGCTCATCTATTATATAATCACAAAATAGCCACAGTGGGCTTGAGCCCACAAATAAGTCATTTAAAGGTCAAGTGGTTCAGGAGAGATGGCTCAGTGGTTAAGGGCACTTGCTTACAAAGCCAGGGGTTTGATTCCCCTATCTCCCTCAAATAAAATACCTTTTTTTTTTTTTTGGTATTTCTTTTTTTTTTTAAACATTTCATTTATCGATTTTATTTAGTTGAGACAGAGAGAGGGAGAGAGAGAGAGCACTAGAGAAAGAGTGAGAATGGGCACACCAGGACCACCAGCCACTGCAAACAAACTCCAGATGCATGCACCACCTTGTGCATTGGCTTATGTGGATACTGTGGAAAATCTATCACACCCTCCAAGGCTCAAGAGTCCATTGCAGAAGAGGTTATGGAAAGAATGGAAGAGCCTACAGAAGGGTAGGACTGCTTACAATGCAATATTCCAGACATAAAATGGCCTGGATATCCATGACCTCACAGTGCCTTTATACTACCTACACAAGACCCTCATAATAGGAGGAAAAGATGGTTACATAAAAACAAAAGACAGGGTGCTGGACAGGTTGCTTAGTGGTTAAGGAACTTGCCTGCAAAGCCAAATGACCCAGGTTTGATTCCCCAGTACCCACATACGTCACATGCACATGGTGGTGCATGCCTCTGGAATTCATTTGCAGTGGCTGGAGGCCCTTGCGTGCCCATTCTCTCAATTTGCCTCTCTCTCTCAAATAAATTTAAAAAAATACTTAAAAATAAAAAAGAATCATGGTTCTGGAAAGAAGTGACTAGAGTACTGAGTAATATCTCAATCACACCTTCCAAGGCTCAGGGTCTAATGCGGAAGAGGTGACGAAAAGAATGTAAGAGCCAAAGGAAGGGTTGGACTCCTTACCACATGCTCCCTCCAGACATAAAGTGGCCTGGATATCCATGACCGCACAGTGCCTAACACTACCTACACAAGACCATCATAAGAGGAGGAAAAGATTATGACATCAAAATAAAAGAGAGACTGATTGAGATTGGGAGGGGATATGATGGAGAATGGAATTTCAAAGGGGAAAGTGGAGAGAGGGAGGGTATTACCATGGGATATTTTTTATAATCATGGAAGATGTTAATAAAAATTGAGAAAAAATATAGTTTAGGATAATTGGAAAGATATTAACTCTTTTTCCTTTTCAAAAAAATTAAAAAGAGTAATTGAGAGGGGGAGGGGATATGATAGAGAGTGGATTTTTGAAGGGGAAAGTGGAAGTGAGAAGGATTTATCATCTATAATTATGGAAGTTGCCAATAAAAAAGAGGTTTAGGGTTAGATGGATGGCTTAGCGGTTAAGGTGTTTGCCTTCAAAGCTAAATGACCCAAGTTTGATTCCCCAGGTTCCATGTTTGCCAGATGCACAAGGGGGTGCATGTTTCTGGAGTCTATTTGCAGTAGCTGGAGGCCCTAGCGTGCCCATTGTCTGTTTCTCTCTCTCTCTCTCTCTCTCTCTCTCTCTCTCTCTCTCTCTCTCTCTCTCTTCCCCTCCCTCCCTTACTCTTTCTCTCCCTCTTTCTCTGTCAAATAAGTAAATATTTTTTAAAAAATTTTAAGGTTTAAAAAGTTAAAAATATTGTGTTTATTTAATTATTTGAGATAGAGAAAGAGACAAGTAGAGAGATTGGGCACACCAGGGGCTCTTGCCACTGCAAACGAACTTCAGACATCTACACCACCTTGTGTATCTGGTTTTAAATGGGTACTGAGGAATCAAACCTTGGTCCTTTGGTTTTGCTGGCAAGCACTTTAACCTCTAAGGCATCTCTTCAGCCCAAATAAAGTACTTTTTCAAAGAGCAATTGTACGATAGAACTATAATGTTTGCATATTTAGTAAAAAGAAACAACACACCAGTCAGCCAGATAGTTAATAAACTTTCATTTAGAATTCATATTAAAAAGTATTTTCGGGGGCTGAAGAGATGGCTTAGCAGTTAAAGTGCTTGCCTGCAAAGCATAATGACCCAGGTTCGACTCTCAAGTACCCATATAAACCACATGCATCTGGAGTTTGTTTGTCACAGCTGGAAGTCCATGCTTACCCATCTTCCCCCCCCGTGTCTGTCTGTCTGTCTCTCTGCTTGCAAATAAATAAAGATTTTAAAATAAAACAAAAACGTTCCTCCTATCAGCTACTCTTGATGGGGTGTTTTGTCCTAACAATAAGAAGATAAATTCAGCATACACCCATATAGGCTTAAGAATGGGACAGACAGCACTGAGGAGACGATGGCTCAGCAGTTAAAGGCATTTGCTTGCAAAGCCTGCCTGCCTGGGTTCCATTCCCCAGTAGCCACTTAAAGCCAGATATACAATGTGGTGTATGCATTTGGAATTCATTTGCAGTAGCAAGAGGCCCTGGCATACCCACTCAGTCATATTCTCTCTCTCCCTCTCTCTCTCTCTCTCTCTCTCTCTCTCTCTCTCTCTCTCCTTGCAAATAAATAAATAAAAATATTTTAAAAAATAAAGAATGGGACATACAGTAGATATAATCATAGCACTTAAGAGGTAGAGACAGGAGGACTAGGAGTTCCAGGCCAGCCTCAGCTACATAGTAAATTTGAGATTAGCCTGGGCTACATGAGACCCTGTCTCAAAAAAAAAAAAAAAAAAAAAAGATGGCTGGAGAGTTGGCTTAGTGGCTTAAGGCACTTGCCTGCAAAGCCAAAGGATCCTGGTTTGATTCTCCAGGACCCACATAAGCCAGATGCACAAGGAGGCGCATGCACCTGGAGTTCATTTGCAGTGGCTGGAGACCCTGGCTCACCCATTCTCCCTATCTCTCTCACTCTCTACCTCTTTCTCTCTCAAATATATATATAAAAGGACAAGATGGTAGTCCACACTATTCACTAAGTAGCCTAACCTGCCCATTAACTGCACAAGAGTGAATGTGGGCTTCTCAAGAAAGAGAATCAAGTCTGGAGAGATGGCTCAACAGTTAAGTATGCTTGCTGCTAAAGCATGCAGACCTGAATGGGCCCCAAAACACCTGAGTTCAAATCTCCCTAGCCCACATTACCAGCTGGGCATGGGCATGCATGCCTGTAACCCCAGTACTATCAGGAGCAGAAAAAAGCAGGTCAAAAAAGGTTAAAAAAAAAAAAATCAAGTATTGAAAGTGAAAAAAAAAAAAGGTCAAAGGAATTCTTACTACTCATAGGTCACATGAATGTCAGGATGTATCTTAACGACAAAACATGGTTCATAGTCTTATTTGTGAGGTTTTTCTCAGACAAAAGATGATAAAGTCTGGGGACATGACGCAGTAGATAAAGTGCTTACATTGCAAGCATGAGTAGCTGAGTGTGGATCTCCAGAACCACACAGTGGGTGCTTATGATCCCAGTGCTCCCATCGTGGAAAGGGAGGTGATGACAGGAGAATTTTCAGGAAGTTAGAAGGCCAAGTAGCCTGGCAAAGTGTAGCAGTGAACAAGGAGAAAAGGCCCTGCCTCAAACAAGGTGGGCAGTGAGGACAGACATCTCTCATTACCCTCTAGCCTCCACACACAGGAAAACACACACACACACACGCACACGCACACGCACACACACATGCACACGATAGTCCTTTGCAGGCAGTTTGGAAATTCTCGACTACAGATTTATACCAGGTCCTTGGGTAAGGGGTTCCCTTCCCTGCCTATGTCCTCCTAATTTCCCTTGTCTTTTCTGTTCTGACTCAATCTGAGCCCTGGTTGCCATGGCCTTTAGAAAGACAAACCTGTGGTCTGTGTTACACACATATGTTCAGACACATACAGACACACAAAACTGAAAGTACCAAGGATTATTGATTAGGTATAAAGACACATTAAAATAAGCTCGCCCTCAATAAGTACTTCTCCTTTGGAGTCTACAAAGTAACTATGTAAGTAAACTTAAACCTTTACATCTATTTGGCACAGTAGAAATATAAGCTATAGAGGTAGAGATGAAGTATCCCAAAGCCATTGAAAAAGTAAAAAAAAAAAAAAAAACTTGCCAGATATAGTGGTACATGCCTATAATCCTAGTACTTGAGAGGTGCACACAAGAAGAGCAGGAGTTCAAGACCAAACTCAAATATGTAGTTAGAGACCAACCTGGGCTACATGAGACTTGGTCTAAAAAAAAGAAAAGAAACCAAAGTATTCACACATATGTATATAAAAGAGAATTTAAGTAACAACGAAACGAAAAGCAGCATGACATTTAAAATAAATCTAATTATAGCTTCAGAAGAAAAGCAAAAAAGACAATGGGCAGAAGCAATACTTGACAAGTAAATGGTTGAGAACTTTCTAGAACTGATAAAACACTCCAACCCACAGAGTTAGGAAGCCTTGCGAAACCCAAGGAAGTTAAAGAATAATAAATCTGCACTTAGATACATCACAGTAAAGCTATAAAATACCCCAAACAGAAATAAAACCTTAATATTAACAGGAAAAATGCTTTTAGTAGCAATAGAAACCAGAAGACTGTTTTATTTTTTTAAAAAAACAGGGTCTCACTGTAGCCCAAACTGACCTGGAGGCTCACTTGGTAGCCCAGGTTGGCCTCAAACTCATAGTGAGCCTCCTGCCTCAGCCTCCTTAGTGCTGAGATTAGACATGTGGGCCATGCCCAGCAAAAACAGAAGACTGTATGCCCATGGATTAGTATTGCTGACAGCTTTGGTCAGAGAAACTTCTTTTTTGCAGATGAGGTAATGGTCACTGCAGAGACTCACAACTGGTCAAAGTGCTGAGAATAAGTAACTGTTGAATGATCAGGCCTAAATGGGACACCTATGTTACCCTTAAAGGTCATGGAACATGGAAGCAAAGGGGATGGAAAGAATGTAAGAGCTGGAGGTAAGGGCGGAGTGCTTGTGGAGCACTATGTTCCAGACAGGACATGGCTACTTGCCCTCTTGAACTCAGCAGATACAATTACCTGCACAAGACTGGGCCATCAACATCCCATCTTGGGGCTGGAGAGATGGCTTAGCAGTTAAGTGCTTGCCTGTGAAACCTAAGGACCCTGGTTCGGGGCTTGATTCCCCAGGACCCACGTTAAACAGATGCACAAGGGGGCACAGGCATCTGGAGTTCATTTGCAGTGGCTGGAGGCCCTGGCATACCCATTCTCTCCCTCTCTCTGTGTCTGTCTGTCTCTTTCTCTCTATCTGTCTCTCTCAAATAAATAAATAAAAATAAAAATAAAACATCTCATCATGGAGGAGAGGCTCACAAACCCCCTCTCCTGGAGGCGGAGACATTTTTTTAGTGGTGCAGTCACTGTAAGTGACCTCTTAAGACCGCTTACCCATGTTCTTATAAGTGACCCTAATGAAATATATTGGGTGACAGAAAAAAAATAGGCATGAGGGCTGAAGAAATGACTTAGCAGTTATGGCATTTGTCTGCTAAGCTTAAGGACCCACGTTCAATTCTCCAGTATGCACATAAACCAGATGCAGATGCACAGGGTGGTACATGCGTCTGGATTTCAGTTGCAGTGGCTGCAAGTCTGTCTCTCTCTCTCTCTTTGCCTCTTTCTCTCTCTGTCAAATAAATAAATAAATAAAATTTTATAAAAAATGAAGTAGTTTGATTAGTGAGAAAGAGGTAGAGGGCCAGCAGGAGTAGAGGGGGATAGATAAGACAGGGTAGTGAGTGAAGATAACCCAAATAAATATATGTATGCAAATGTCATAAAATGCATGATCACTTACAATTAATACTTGTTTATAAAAATACTTTAAAACAAGAAGAATGGGTTGGGAAGATGGCTCTGTGATTTGGTGGCAAAGCCTGGTGACCTAGGTTCAATTCCCCAGTTTCCACGTAAAGCCAAATGCACAGAGTGCATCATTTGCAATGGCAAGAGGCCTGGAAGCACCATTTCCTCTCTTTCTCTCTCTCTCTCCTTCCTTGCAAATTAATAAATAATACAATTTAAAATAAACCTGAAGACTGTGGAATAACTTGAATTGGCTAAAAGAAAATGTCTAGCTTGATTATAGTGAGGCATGCCTGCAATCCTAGTACTCTAGAGGCAGAAACAAGATTTTCACGTGTAAGGCCAGCTTATCGTGAGACAGAGAGACAGACAGACAGAGAGAGAATGAATGAATGTGTCAGTCTTAATTCTATAAACCCTTGACAAGATATTTCAAGAATACAACTATAGTAGGGCTGAGGACTGTAATGGATTGAATTAAATGTTCTCCATAAGCTCATGTGTTTTAAATGTCTGATCCTAGCTGATGGCAGTTTGAGAGGCAGAGCCTTGCTGGACGAGGTGTGTTGTTGGGGGTAGGCTTAAGGGTATTACAGTATTATAGCCAGCTCCCCTTGCCACAGTCTGGCTGCTATTTTCTACCTGCTGTGGCCAAGGTGATGTCCAGCCTCTACTTGTGCCATGCTGTCTCCTGCCATTAGGAAGCTTCCCCTCAAGACTGTAAGCCAACATAAAACTTTCATCCCTTCAGTTGCTTTTGGGCGGGTTTTTTTTGTTTTGTTTTGGTTTGGTTTGGTTTTATTTTGTTTTTTGTTTTGCCCCAGCAACCTGAAGGTAAGCACAACAGAAGATATCTCAGTGGTAGAGCATTTACTAGCCCAGCATGTTCAAAGCCCCAGTCCCAAACCCCCAGAACCACACATCCACACCCACAAAAACAAACAAAAAGCTTAATGAAGCCAAAAAAAAAGATATTTTCCAAGCAAGCAAAGCAAAGTTTGCAATAAATAGATAGGCATTAAGGAAAAATAAAGAGTCATTTTTTTAAAGACAGAAATAAGATGATCTCAAATGAAAGGTCTGCGCATCGAGAATAAAGAAAGAGTATTGAAAGTTGTAAATATTTGTAAAAATAATTTTTTTCAACTTGCTTTTCACACAAGGTCTGATTAGGCCAGGCTGGCTTGCCGTGTAGCAGAGGATGACCTTTAACTTCTGATTCTCCTGCCCCCACCCCTCAAGTGCTGGGGTTATAGACATTACCACCACACCTGGTTGGTCATGCAGTGCTGGGATCCAACCCAGCTTCATGAAGCCTAGGCATGTACTTCTACTAACTGAGCTACACCCTGCCTGATATTTGCAAAAGTCTATAAAGTATGAACTCTGCAACACTCTAAGTGTTTTCTTCCTAATGACATTCTTCTTTCAAATCCACATCGTGTACCAAGAAAGGCTATTTATTAAGTAGTCAGAAACTATTGTATATTTAGGAGCTGCTGATTTTAAGCAATAAAACTCAGAGGTATTTATGATTTTTCACGTAACCATGAAGCATTAATGAATCCCACCACAGAAGTCTAAAATGAAAGTTCCTGAAAACAAATTATATAATTACGTATTCATAGGTTAAGGACAATTAAGTCTTATTGAAAAGCTCTGCCTACTCTCCACCCACATTGCCTATTCAAACTTAGACATGCTAGAAAGTTTAACAGCCTATCTATAAATAGCTAAAAATTTGTGCTCAAGGTATAAGGATTGACTCCTGAGTTTTAATTCAACTCAGAAGACATCAAAAAACTTTTTTTCCTTGGCTTTATTTTTGTTTTTAGAGGTGGGTGTCGGTCTATAGTCTAGGCTGGCCTCCTCCTCAGGGTGATCCTCCTACTCAGCTTTCTAAGTGCTGGCATTACAGACATGAGCCACCATGACCAGCCTGGGTTTTCTTTTTTAAAAAAACTGTATTTATTTATTTGCAAGCAGAGAGAGAGAGAGGGAGAGAGAGAAGGGAGAAAAGGAATAGACATGCGGGGTATCTTGCCACTGCTAACGAACTTAAGACACAGGCACCACTTTGAGCATCTGGCTTTACATGGTACTAGGGATTTGAACCCCAGCTATCAGGCTTTGTAAGCACATACCTTTAACCGCTGAGCCATCTCCCCAGCCCCTGGTCTCCCCCCCCCACCCTCCGAGATAGGGCCTCACTCTAGCCCAGACTGACCTGGTATTCACTATGTAGTCTCAAGATGGCTTTGAAGTCACATCAATCCTCCTACCTTTGCCTCTCAAGTGCTGGGACCAAAGGTGTGTGCCACACCACCATGCACAGTAATTATTTCAATTTAATGTTACAGTTTTCCTGAGTCCTAGGCCCACCCTACTGACAAAAATAAACCAAACATCTGTATGTTATTCTATTATTGTTATGAAATAAGTGCAACTGGGCTAGAGAGATGGCTTAGTGGTTAAGACAATTGCCTGCAAAACCAAAGGAGCCAAGTTCAATTCGCCAGAACCTGTGTAAGCCAGATACAGCAGCTGAAATCCCTGGTATTCCCATTCTCTCTCTCTATCTGCCTCTCTCTCTCTCTCAAATAAATAAAAATAAGGGGGAAAAAAAAACACATTTTTTGAAATAAATGCAACCTAGTAAGAAGTGTTTCAAAAATCATTTCTGCTGTTCCCTGCAAGGAACAAAGGTGCTGTGATTGTTAATTTTTTTAATATATTTTTTAATTTATTTATTTGAGAGGCAGAGAAAGAGAGAGAGAGAATGGGTGCGTCAGGGCCTCTAGCCACTGCAAAGGAACTCCAGACGTGTGCTCCCCCTTGTGCATCTGGCTAATGTGGGTCCTGGGGAATCAAGCCCTGAACCAGGGTCCTTAGGCTTCACAGGCAAGCGCTTAACCACAAGCCATCTCTTTTTAAAAAGCCAGCCCTTTTTAAAAAAATATTTTTATTTAGGGGGAAAAGATGGAGGGAAAGAGAGAACGATACTAGGACCTCTTGCTGCTGCAAATGAACTCCAGATATAAGCATCACTTTTTGCATCTGGCTTTGTGTAGGTACTGGGAAATCTAACTTGGGAAATCAGGCTTTGTAAGCAAGTACCTTTAACAGCTAAGCCATCTCTCCAGCTCTAAATCTATCCCAAAGACAGATGCCAAGAGGTTCCATGATAGACAAAGACAACTCTATTTTTTTTTTAATTTAATTTATTAGTTTTCTTTTCAGTAAATACAGGCAGTTTGGTACCATTAT
This sequence comes from Jaculus jaculus, assembly GCF_020740685.1. NCBI lineage: Eukaryota > Metazoa > Chordata > Mammalia > Rodentia > Dipodidae > Jaculus > Jaculus jaculus. The sequence continues at coordinate 120,104,248 of NC_059107.1, forward strand.
TTAGGCTCATCTGTGATCTACCCCCTCCCATTAGACCCTCCTTATTATTGAAAATGGGTCGTGCATTGTGGAGTTAGCCCCCAGTTATTAGTATGATAAATGTCTCTGAAAATCATGACCCAACATGTAACTCTGACATTCTTTCCGCCCCCTCTTCCGCAAGATTTCCCTGAGCCATGTTGGGTTCATTTTTGGTCTGCTTCAGTGCTGAGGTGTTGGGGGCCTCTGAGGCTCTGGCTCTCTGATTTGGTAGGAGTTGATTTTTCTCTGCGTTGATCTCCTTCCCCTTTGTGCTGGTATCCAGTTCACAGGAAAACATCACCCTTGCTTATTTCGCCAGTTGTCCTTAGTTTCAGTTGGGCCCCTTCTGAGGTATGTTGGGGCAGCTCTCTTCTTAGGATCTGCATCTATCTTTTTTTCCCTCGTTGTTTGTAGTGCAGCTAGGCGGTCGCCATCTTGACCGGAAGCCCCAGACAACTCTATTTTTTAGTAAAGTCCATTTATACCAGGTCTAGTAGCTCATGACTTTAGTCCTAGCACTTGGGAGGCTGAGGTAAGAGGACTGCCATGTGTTCAAGGCCAGCTTGGGGCTACAGAGTGAGTTCCTGGTCTATCAATGAAAGAGTGAGACCCTGCCTTGAAAACACCAAAATAAGTAAATAAACAATAAAGTCCTTTTGCTCTATTCTTGTAAGACATCCTTCTCCTGAGCTGTGTTGATTTTTTCTCTAGCTATTCTCAGTCCATCGCTGTGAGAGCCATACTTGTCTTGGTGTTCTTATATATTCTTATATAAGAGTTGAAATCAGAGTTTCAATCCCAGGGGTGAAAATCCTGTAAAAACTATCCTGAAAATGGCTAGGGGTCGGGATGACCTTTATTTAAAACCTTGTCTTTGGGGCTGGAGAGATGGCTCAGCAGTTAAAGACACTTGCTTGCAAAGCCTGATGGCCCTGGTTCCCAGTACCCATGTAAAACCAGATGCACAAAGTGATACATGCATCTAGAGTTCTTTTGCAGTGGCAGGAGGCTCTGGCACACCCATACTCCCTCTCTTCTGCTTCTTTCTGTCTGCCCATCTCTCTCTCTCAAATAAATAAATAAAAATATTTAATTTAAAAAACTTCATCCATGCATGCATGTGTATGGATATCTGAGAATGGGTCTCACATAGCCTAAGCAAACTACTGGATATACAGACCAGGCTGGCCTTGACCTTACAGTGATCCTCCTGTCTCCACTTCCCCAAGGGCTAAGATTCCATTTGTGCATCACCATTCCCAGCCCAAAACCTCACCTCCAGGGCTAGACAGATGGTTCAGAGGGACAAAGAATGTGTCACATAAGTGTGCGTACCTGCCGCAATCAGCTTTATGTTGTTGGGATAAACTTACAAACCAGGCACAGTTATGGGAAAAAGGGATTGACTCAAGCTTACAGATCGAGGGAAGTTCCATAATGGCAGAAGTTAGCCCCCTTTCACAAGCCCATGCATAGAGAAACACCACCAGCAGCACCATAAGCAAGCTCACTCCAGGAACCCCAGCACTCTGTATATCTTTAGACTGGGATTCCAGATCTGCCCCCACACCTTAGGGCTGGACCCTAGGATCCACCCAGTGATGCCCCCTCCAGCCAGGTAGCTAGAAATCCAAGAAGCTTTAATTAAACTACTGAATCTATTGGGGGCCATCCATTCAAACTACCACAGTACCTGAATGTAGATCCCCCAAACCCATGCAAAGCCAGATGTAGTAGTGATCATCTGAAATCCTAGCATGCCTATGGCGAGATGAAAAGTGGAGCAAGAGAATCCCTTGAAAGCTCATAGGCCAGTTAGCCTGGGAAATGCAGTGGAGAACACTGAAGACCATGCCTCAAGCAAGATGAAGAATGGTTGATGACTGAGGTTGTCCACTGACAGCCACACACACACACACTCATCACATACACACACACACAAACACAAACACATATACACTTAAAAAACCCTTCACTTTCAAATGTTAGCTCCTTTCTATATGTGATGGAGGGCTGGAGAGATGGCTTAGTGGTTAAGGTACCTGACTGCAAAGCCTAAGAACTCATGTTTGACTCTCCCGATCTCACATAAGCCAGACACACAAAGGTGAGGCAAGTGCAAGGTTGCACATTCCCACTAGGTGGCACAAACATCTGGAGTTTGATTGCAGTAGCTGAGGCCCTGGCCTGCCAATTCTCTCTCTGTCGCAGGTTATTTCTAAAATAAAAATAAATAAATGAATGAATAAAACAGATGTGATGGATAAGCTCTGTCAATTGTATAGGGTTTAGAATAACCTTGGAAACAAACCTCTGGGAATGTCTGCGAGGGACTCTTTTCGGGATCAGGCTCATTGAAGTGGAAGGACCTACCCGAACCATATGTGGCTGGGGTCCCAGACTGAATAAAAAAAGTGAGTTGAGCAGCAGCACTCACCTCTTTGCCTCCTGACTGTGGGAACACTGTGACTGGCTACATCTTCTCCCTGCTGCTATGCCTTCTGTACCATGATGATGCACTGACTTCTTCAAACAGTAAGCTAAAATAAATTTTCTTCCTTAAATTCCTTTGGACAGGATATTTGGCCCAGTGACATGAAAGGTAATGAATACATTAGAGATGGCCAAAAAAGGCACAACATTATGTATATATACACACACACACACACACATATAATTATATATAATTTACATATATAATATATATAAATTATATGTAATTAAATTCATTTGATATATACATATATATCAAATGAATTTAATTATAACTAAGGGCTCAGAAAATCTTGAAGCAAAATAACCTTTATTCAACAAATAAAGGTAAAAGAACCCAGGCACACCTGTAATCCCAGTACTGAGAAGACGGGAAAAGAATCATGGCAAGTTCAAGGTCAGCCAGCTTATATATACAGTACCAGGACAGTCTGGGCTACACAAATCCTGTCTGAAAAAGACAAGTTAAGGCAAAACACTATGATATGATTGATCCATGTAGCTCATTTAACAGAGTACTTGCCTCTCACACACAGCCTAAACCAGGTGTGGTGGTACACAACCTGTTGACCCAGAACTCAGGACCTAGAAGCAGGAAGATCAGGAGTTCAAGGTCATTTCCTGCTACTTAGCAAGTCTGAGGCAACCTGGGCTATATGAGATCCTTCCTCAAAAAAATTAAAAAAAAAAAAAAAGCCAGCCAGATGTGGTGGCTCACATCTATCATCCCAGCACTCTGGAGGCTAAAGTAGGGAGATCACCATGAATTCATGGCCAGCCTGGATGAGAGGAGTGAGACCTTGCTTGAAAACCAAAAACAAAAGGGATTCTTAGGCTTTGTAGGCAAGCATCTTAACCACTAAGCCATCTCTCCAGCATATCTTCAGCCCATTCTTAAATGGGCCAGGGTCTTTTACTAACCTAGAGATTGCTGTTTTCTGTTTTTTTTTTTGTTTTGTTTTGTTTTTGGAGGTAGGGTCTCACTCTAGCCCAGGCTATCCTGGAAATCTATGTAGTCTCAGGCTGGCCTCGAACTCACAGCAATCCTCCTACCTCTGCCTCCCAAATGCTGGAATTAAAGGCGTGTGCTACCACACCCAGCAAGCTCTTATGTGGGTCCTGAGTGTCAAACTCCAGTGCATTCTGCAGCCCGCATGCTTGCACAGGAAGTGTGTGTAACTGCTGGACCATCACCCTAGCAAAAAATTATGTCTTTTATTTTGAGTTAGAACCAGAAAAGCTGACAGTCTCAACAATAAAGCTTCTATAATTAGTGGCCAAATAACACTCTCTTGGAGAGCACTTAGGTTGAAGGACTCAAAAAAGTAATTAGAAAGTATCACTAATTGGGCCTGGTGGCACAAACTTGTATTCCTACTGGTTTCAGAGGTTGAGGCAGGAGAAGAAAGGCAAGTTCAAACTAACTTGGAAAATTTAGTAAAACCCTATCTCAAAATAAAAGTATTTAAGCCAGGCATGGTGGCACATACCTTTAATCCCAACATTTGGGAGGCAGAGGTAGGAGGATGGCCATGAGTTTGAGGCCACCCTGAGACTACATAGTGAATTCCAATAGGCCTAAGCTAGAGTGAAACCCTACCTCAGAAAACTAAAACAAAAATAAATAAATAAATAAAAGTATTTAAGATGATTGTGTTGGTACACATCTATAATACTAGAATCAGGAGGCTAAAGCAGGAAGATTGTGAATTCCCGAGCTAACCAGGGCTATGTAGCAAGACTCTGGTTTTTTTAAACTATTTGACAACTTCCATGCCATGATCATAATCCTCTCCCTTTCCCTACCTCCAAACCCCCTCTCCACTGAATCCCTTCTTTCCAATAGTCTCTTTTATATTTGTTATACCTTTTTTTTTTTTTTTCCAGGAAGGGTCTCCCTCTAGCCCAGGCTAATCTGGGATTCATTATGTAGTCTCAGGGTGGCCTCAAATTCATGGCGATCCTCCTACCTCTCCCTCCTGAGTGCTGGGATTAAAGGCATGGGTCACCACACCTGGTTTGTCTCTTTTATATTTGAACTCATCATTTTCTAGGTAGGGTCTCACTCTAGCTCAGCTGACCTGCAATTCACTATGTAGTCCCAGGGTGGCCTTGAATGCACAGTGATCCTCTTACCTCTGCCTCCCGAGTACTGGGATTAAAAGTGTGCACCACCATGCCTGGCGCTATCCCTCTTTTCTTAGAATGTTGAGCAAAAGATTAGAAAATCCTAGAATAATCTACAGAAACAATTTGATGATGATCATTCTTTCTGTTATACAAGAAGTTTTAAAACATCAATTATAAAATTTATGAAATACTGAAAACTCAACCAAAACAATCTGCCACCTCCAGGCCTTACAATGAGGCTTCATAATCTGTTTACTTGGAAGGCATTTCAATTGCATTCCACAAATTCAATATGATAATGCATGAATAGATGTTAATTAACATTTAAAAAGGAATTCTGCTCTCTTATGTGACACAATGCCAACAGACAATCCCAACTTTAACTTATTTCCTGTTCAAAATACTATTTTACAAGTATTTAGTTGCCCCCTGCTGGTGATACAATTTACAGAATTCCTAAAAGAAAAAAGAAAAATATCCCAGAAGATTATACATGATAACAAACAACTTCTGAAGGAATGTTTTTACTTTTTAAAAGCATGTGGGAATGTTACCAAATTTTGGGGGGAAACACTTGTTCAATTATCTTCTTTTTAAAATATGGAATGCTTCATGCCATCCTTGCTCAGGGGCCCTGTGAGTCTTCTCTGTATTGTTCCAATTTTAATGTATGTGCTGCTGAAGTGAATACTTTTTTGTGTTTTTGTTTTTGTTTTTTTTTCTTGAGGTAGGGTCTCACTCTAGCCCAGGCTGACCTGTAATTCACTATGTAGTCTCAGGGTGGCCTTGAACTCATGGCAATCCTCATACCTCTGCCTCCTAAGTGCTGTAATTAAAGGCATGCGCCACCACGCCCGGCATGAATACTTTTTTTGAGAGAGGATCTCATGTAGCCCATTCTGGCCTCAAATTCACTAGGTAGCTCAAGGATAATGACCTTGAATTCTTTTTTTATTCAAGGTAGGGTTTTACTCTAGCCCAGGCTGACTTGGAATTCTCTATGTAGTCTCAGGGTGGCCTTGTACTTATCCTCGTACCTCTGCCTCCAGAGCCTCTGTGTTTAGACAGTCATTGTGGGGAATCCTTTTAACCCCTGGAATTTTTTCTTAATCCTTGGAGGAAGCCCCAGGAATGGCTTACAGCCCACACAACCTTGGCATCTTTCTAGGTGGGGAGGTGATGGGCTGAGCTGTATCAAAAGAAGCCTTCAGCTACAGAACAGAGTGGCTTTCCTGGATGGCTGACCATGAGGAGGGGTTGTCACAGCTACCCTCCTCACTGGCACTGGGAAAGGATGGGATTGGAGTCCAGTAGAAAGCTGAGCCTATATTCCCTGTGACAGGGGATCAGGACTGAACAGTTTTTTTATGGAAATTTGTATCTTTCATGATCAGCCTCAGGATGGCCCAGGAGAGGGTGCCATGAGGCTCCAGAACAGGTGAGAGCAAGAACAGAAAGGCCTAGAGCTGGAGCAGGGAAACTGCTGGCATGGTGTCCATGCCTGGCCCCTTACAAGTACTGGATGGACCCTGGCTTCCTCTGAACGAAAGTCGAGGCTGGGATTAAAGGCATGTACCACCACGCCTGGCAACCTTGCATTTTTTTTTTTTTTTTTTTTCGAGGTAGGGTCTCACTGTAGTCTAGGTTGAACTGGAATTCACTCTGTATTCTCAGGGTGGCCTCTAACTCATGGCGATTTTCCTACCTCTGCCTCCCAAGTGCTGGTATTAAAGGCATGTGGTAGGTCACCCAGCACCTTGAATTTTTTTATACATAACAGGTTATACTGTTTTATCCCCTAGTCCCTGCTCCCATTATGCTGAGGACTCTCCTCCGTGGGGACTCTCCTCCGTGGGTCTATGGTGTTCACTGAAGGGTCATAAAGGCCTCAGTGTGTCCCTGTGGGGTTTGGGGGGAAACCTGCCTCTGGGTATTGCTACCCATGCTGTAGCTCTTAAAGTATTTCCATCCCCCTCTTCTGCAATGTTCCCTGAGTCATAGCAGGCCCATTGGCAGTCGGATGTAGTGTTAGGTTCTCTAAATCCTCTGGTTTCTGCTTTGATAGGTTTTGATTGATCACCGTGTCTGTCACTGTCACCCTGGAGATGATTGTCAGGCTAGTAGTAAGAGAAGTATTCATGCCTCTGCTTTTTGTGCAATTTTTTAAATTTAATTAATTAATTTATTTTATTATAAATTTGTTTATTTGAGAGTGGCAGACAGAGAGAGAAAGACAGATAGAGAGAGAGAATGGGTGTTCCAGGACCTCCAGCCACTTCAAACGAACTCCAGATGCATGTGCTCCTTTGTGCATCTGGCTAACATGGGTCCTGGGGAACTGAGCCTCAAACCAGGGTTCTTAGGCTTCACAGGCAAGCGCTTAACCACTAAGCCAGCTCTCCAGCCCTTCTCAGCAATTTCTTCTGTCCCTGCCAGGTATGGTAGAGGTGGCAAGTCTCATAGTGAGCAGTCAGCTATCTTCTTGTCTTATCAGTGGATCTTGCTTCTCCTCTGTTTTCTCTGTCATCTGTAAAACAAAGCAGATTCTCCAACCACGAGTGAGGGCACCTTGGATTAAAGGGGGTCTGCACAGTTATTTGGAATATATACATACAAGCCCAGCCTTTTTCCTCACAGAGCAGTAGGGACCTCTTTCTGAAGTCTGAGTCTCCTGACAAAGGGATTCTGACTTGGTTTCCAGGACCAGGTATGAGTTTATTCCCACTGAGCAGGCCGCATGCCCAATCAGAGAACAGTTGGTTACCCCCAGAGGCTGTGTGCCACTACTGCACAAGTGCGTACATCATGTCTGACCGGTTGATTTTGTAGTCTGCAGGGTCCCCTGCTTATTCATACTGCTGGTGACTGTTCTCTAGTGGTTTCTATAGCACTTTCGAGCACTATAAGGGCTAGCCAGAGGGGAGCTTGTTTCCCCTTTCAGTTTCAGCATGGTTTGAATTATTTTTAAAAAAATATTGTCATTTATTTATTTATTTATTTATTTGTGGAAAGATTGGAGAGACTATGGCACCATGGCCTATTGTTACATGCAGCAAATGAGCTCCAGATGCACTGTCACTTTGTGCATCTTGCTTTACACAGATATTGGGGAGTCAAACCTAAACTGATAGACAAACAGGCACTCCTAACTGCTGAGCTATGTCTCTACCCCAACCTTGCATTCTTGACCCTTCTGCCTCTACCTCTCAAGTGCTGGCATTATAGGCACGTGCAGCTGTTTGTTTATTTGGTTGGTTGGTTTTTCAAAAAAATTTTATGAGAGAGAGAATTGGCATGCCAGGGCCTCCAGACACATGTGCCACCTTGTGCATATGTGGCCTTGTGCACATGTGTCCCTTGTGCGTCTGGCTTACATGGGTTCTGAGGAGTCAAGCCTGGGTCCATAGGCTTCATAGGCAAGTACCTTAACCACTAAGCCATCTCTCTGGCCTGGTTGGTTTCTTTTTGTTTAGTTTTGTTTTTCTTTCTTTTGGGTTTTCAAGACAGGGTCTCACTCTAGCCCAGGCTGACCTAGAATTCATTATGTAGTCTCAAGGTGGCCTTGAACTCATAGTGATCCTCCTACCTCTGCATCCCAAGTGCTGGGATTAAAGGCACGTGCCACCACACCCGGCCAGGTTTCTTTCTTTTTTTTTTTTGAGACAATGTGTGTCACTCTATACTTCAGACTAGCCTGGAGGTCAGTAGGCAGCTCAGGCTCCCATGAAGCTGCATATATATATATATATGTGTGTGTGTTTGTGTGTGTGTGTGTGTGTGTATGTATGTATGTATGTATGTATGTATGTATCTATCTATCTATCTATCTATCTATCTATCTATCTATCTATCTATCTATACTGGAATTTGTCAACTTTTATGTCCAGTCTGAAATCATCCTTACTGCCAAATGTGGTGGCAAATTCCTTTAACCCCAGCAATCGGGAAGCTGGGGTAATACTATGAGTTCAAGGCCAGCCTGGGCTGCAGAGTAAGTTCCAGGTTAGCCTGTGCTAGAATGAGACCCTGCTTCAGAACAACCCCTTTCCTAAAAAAAGAAAACATCTCTACAGACAACATATGGTAAACATTCATCACTCCTAAAAGTGTTTACATGTCACTTTATGATTACTTTCTCTGGCTCCTCTCAGGCCTCTCCTGGCCTGTCTCTGTAGACAGGCTTGTTTGTATCTTTTAGAGAAGGACATAATGGTAAATTCACTAGAGACTAAAATGAGATATAAACCTGAGCCTGGTGGTATAAGCCTGTAATCCCATATATTGGGGAAGCTAGGGCAGGAGGATTGGATATTCAAGCCCAGCCTGGGCTACAGTGTAAAATGAACTATGAAAAGCACTTAAATGATTTCAAAAAATTAAATTAAAAAACAGTTTCCCTATCTTGAAACCCGAGGCAGAAGCATGAAGCGGGCATTAAAGGCTTAAGTTTGTGAGTCAGGAGTCAGGAGCCTGAGTCTTGGCTGTCAGTTACCAGCTGGGTGACCTTGAGCAACTCACTCAACATCCTAACTGGGGTTCGCAGTTGTCCCGTGCTTAGGGAAGCAGATAATAATAGCATCTAATCTCATGAGGATGTTGTGAAAGTGCATGCAAGCCCTCAGTGCAGGACTGGGCCTGTATGTACAAAGCTCTCAACCAGTGGGAGTCACCGAACTGGACGTTTCAAAGATCACTACCACGCCACTTCTGAGACAAGGAAGTGAGAACTCTGACCATGCACCCAGATGAGCGGGGTCATTTTAAAATGCTACGTGAGGATTGCATAGCTCTTTTGTTAGACACGGTGTCCAGATGACTCTGACTCAGGCCCTTTTCTTAAACACTCCGTTGTGTTTCCTGTGCAGTAACTCTTTCTTCAGGAGCCATGGTATCCCTTTCTTCGTAATCCCAGCTCCTAAATTTAGGACCTGACAGTCATCTCAAGCCACCTTTATGATTTGACAAATAACTTGGCCAGAGCAGAGTGACAGTTACTCAGCCACTTGTGGTGGCATCATGGACACAGAGATAACTGACAAGACGACTGCTCTTTCTGAGATACTCTTTCTTTTCTTCTTAATGGCAAAACACCATATTTATTATTTTAAAGTATAGTTTAAAAATTCATTTTATACTTCTGACAATTTTATACCTGTGTCTATCTAATTATTTTGATCGAATTCACACTCCCTCCATTATTATTCTTCTTTTGTGAATATAACTTTTATTTATTTTTTTTTAATTTTTATTAGCATTTTCCATGATTATAAAAAAATATCCCACGGAAATTCCCTCCCTACCCCCCCACAACACTTTCCCCTTTGAAATTCCATTTCCATTATTATTCTTTATCCTCATCCTACCTCTGTTGAATCTTCTTCCCAAGTGGTCCCAGTTCTCCTCTCATATCATCTTTCCCTTCCTTTTCTCTTTTTTTCTTCCTTCCTTCCTTCCTTTCTGCTTTCTCTGTTTCCTTCTCTTCCCCCCTTTTTTTCTTGAAGTCTGAGTAGAATTAGGTTGCTTATATGAGCCTGGATGGGGTTTTTATTTACCAGAGCATGGACAACTTATTAGTGAGTAACCCACTGAAGAAAAGTGTTCTTCTCTGTGGAAGTTTGATTGTATATCTCCCATAGACTCAGGTGTTTTAGTAAAGCTTGTAACTTGGGTCTGCAGCTGCCTGGATAGAGGAGGTGTCACTGCGGACAGATCCTGGGGTCCAGCTCTGAGGTGTCACTGGGGGCAGATCTGATTTCTAGCCCAAAGGTATGCAGAGAAGTCTGACCTCTGGTGGGGTGCCTGCTGCTTGCTACTGTTTGTGCTTTTGGCTTTTTAATTAAAAAAAAAAAAAAAACGATTACTTACTTATTTGAGAGAGGGGAGAGAGAGAGAGAGAGAGAGAATAGGGTTTCCAGGAGGACCTCTAGCCACTGCAAATAAACTCCAGGCACATGTGCTACTTTGGGCTTCTGGCTTTACTTGGGTACTGGGAAATCAAACCTGGATCCTTTGGCTTTGCAGACAAGTGCCTCAACTGCTAAGCCATCTCTCCAGCCCTGCTCTTGGGGTTGTTTGGTTGTTTCTCTGCGTGGATATATGGAAGCAGCTTCCTCTACCACTGATGGAACTTTCCTTGGACCTGTAAGCTTGAAATGAACCTCTTCCCCCCATATGCAGTGGCTGCTTTGGATGTTCATCCCAGAAACATGAAACTATCTACAACATTCTCTCCCAGAAACTGCTTATAGTTCTTCCAGGAGGTTTAGAGCCTTGTAAGCCTCTCCATCATGCATGATGGCATATCGACCCTTTTTCTGCTATAAATATAAACAATACCATAAACCCCTCCCACCATCTCCTCTTTTCTTCCTTACATTCAGTACTAGTGTTATTCTATTTTTGTTGTTGTTGTTGTTTTATTGTTTTATTGAGCTGGGCTGGAATTCACTATGTCATCTCAAGTTGGCCTGGAACTCACAGCAATCCTTCTGCCTCAGCCTGCTGAGTACCAGGATTAAAAGTGTGCACCACCATGCCCAGCTGTTACTCTTTTTCTGAACTGTTTGTTTCTGCCATGTTCACACTTGATAAAGTTCTCTCTTTACAATGGAAAACTACCTGAGCTCCACTTGCCAACCTAGCCCAATGTAGTATCAGAAATAATGCTAACTCTGTATAGGAAGGTGTTATGATGCTCTAAGTTGAAAACTTATAAAGACAACACCACTGGCTTTCTTTTGTGAAGTTATATCACTGCTTTATGAAAGGTTGACAAGAGTGCCAGGCGTGGTGGCGCACGCCTTTAATCCCAGCACTCTGGAGGCAGAGGTAGGAGGATTCCTGTGAGTTCAAGGACATCCTGAGACTAATTTTAGGTCAGCCTGGGCTATAGTGAGACCATACCTCAAAAAACAAACAAAAAATATTGACAAGAGAAGTATATGGGCTAACTCTTCCATGGGGAGATGAACTTCTTGCCTCCTGTTTGTAACATATCACTTATGCCAATTAATTCATTCCTATCATAGTCAAGAGCTTAGGTGCAGGTAATTGTTTTGAATGAATAGGAATGGAAGACTAAGACAATTAAAGTTTGGAAGGAAAGAAGAATTCAAGAATACATTATCAGCTATGAGTGGTGGTACTTGCCTTTAAACTTAGCACTTGGGAGGCAGAGGTATGAGGATCACTGTGAGTTCTAGGCCAGCCTGGAACTACAAAGTGAGTTCCAGGTCAGCTTGGGCTAAAGTGAAAAGTGAAACCATACTTCAAAAAAAAAAAAAAAAAAAAAAGAAAGAAAGAAAGAAAAGAAAAGAAAGAGGGAAAAAAAAGAGACTATATTACTAATCTGGCCATTACTGTAGGCTACTGGGGCTCATATTTTGTGAAACCTTTGATATCTATCTAGAATTCTCTAGCATTGACTGCATGGGTAAAGAAGAAGGGAGAATTTATTCACTAGTTTCCTCCCCCCTGTTGCTTGGTGTGGTAGGCAACACCTAAGATCATCCACAATATTCCCTGCTTTGGGGACTACTGACCTTCTTTAAACCCTTTCCTGTGAGTCTAGGTGGAATCTGTGAACTGTTTGCAACCAGAAGGACACAGTGAAGGGGTTAAGACATCACATTGTCTATAGGTGATGGGCTGGTGCTCTCATGATTACGTCATATTGCATGCGAGTCCTTCGCTCTAGCAGCCTCACTCTCATTTGCCTATTGGCCTTTAATAAGCAAGCTGCTATGTTGTGAATTGCCTGTGGATAAGATGACCACACAGCCAGGAACTCAGCCTCTGGAAGTTAAGGCCGGAACCCTCCTGAAGCTCTGTTATTTATATTACTAAACGATCCTGTGAAGACAATCTGAGTGAGGCCTAGTGTTCTTTCCCTTCCTTCCTCCCTCCTTTCCTTCCTTCCTCCGTTTTTTTTCTTTCAGAGATAGGGTCTCACTCTGTAGCCTAAGATGGCCTTAAACTTACAGCAATTCTCCTGCTTCAACCACTCCCGTACGAGATTACAAGCATGAGCCACACCACCCCGCTCCACTTTCTCTGCTTGCTGCTCCTTCGAGATCCGAGAAGGTGAGAAGTCCAGCCATGTGCTCCACTGTCAAGGGACCACACACTGCCATGCCTTCCCCAACATGATGGACTGTGTCCTTTCAAACCACGGACCAAGATAAACCCTTCCTCCCTTAAAATCAGAAGAAAAAAAAAAAAAAAGAGCTTTAGATTTACAGTGCCCAGCCCTCCCACATGAACTGTTTGCATCTTCCATGGGATTTATCCTGCACCTAGCCTACCACACTTAGCCAGCCACAACTGGGCAGAGCTACAAACCATCAGAACTGATGTGTACATGCGCATTCATCCATCTGGAGTCAGCCCCACCATCTAATTCAGTTAATACCAGGGAAATTCTTTTAGACAGTGGACTAAATTTTGTCTGTTTGCATAAGATTTGATTCCTGAAATCTACACATGGCACAGCCTCTCCTTGGACCTCATCACCACCCCATTTGTTGAAACCTACCCTCTTCTGATTTTACACATGTTTCTCCAGTCTTCTCTCCTCAATCAAGATCAGCACCCTACTTCCTTGAAGCTCACAGTCTCAACTCCCATTCTAGTAAATGATGTAGATTGCAAGAATAAATGAGGTGTAATGGCTCATGCCAGTATGCCCAGCATTCAGGAAGCAAAGACAGAAATATCAGGTGTCCAAGGTCATCCTGGCCACCTAGAAAACTTAAGGCCAGCTTGAGCTACATAAGTCTCAGTATGAAAAAAAAAAAAAAAAAAAAAAGAAAAGTGAGGTTAGACTCTGCTGATTGTCTAGCCTTAGGGAAGATTCTTATATTTTTATTAACTATAAGAACCTGTGATTGAACACACTTAAGTCTGTACATTCCAGCTACTCCAGGGACCTCATTGCCACTAACCCTAGACCACAGTTTGTCTTCTACTAAACAAGTTCAGGTTTGGATGCGACGTCATTAAGTCAGGAGAGACATGTGATCCTAACTTCATCTGTCTCAGATTCTTTGTGCCTTTTACTCAAGGTTGAGTTGAACACTTTCTGAACCAAGGAAATATAGCCCTTTGCCCCAAGTAGCTACTGCTTCCTGAATCTTCCTAAGGCTTAACATGTAGCAGCCCCAAGCCAAGTACACCTTGGAGTGAGGCCATATCTCCCCTTAGAGATCTCCTGGCCCTTTAGAACCCTTTAAGAATAAAAAATTCCCTTTGTTCTATGGGGTGCTGGATTTTCTACCTCAGCTTCTCCTACCGTTGGGGACCAGTGTTATTAAAGGACATGTTACCTGAAATCTATCACACAGTCTCTCTACTGAACCTTTGCAGAGAATCTTTCTTTAAATTTAAAACATGAATGAGGTTGTCCAGGCCAGTAGATCTTAAAGTTTTGGTCTCAGGATTTATTTATTCTCTTAAACATTACAGAGTATGCCAAGTAGGCTCTGCTTATGTGGATTGCATTTTTTTTTTATGTTTACCATGTTAGAAATTGAACAGAATTTTTTAGGCAGGGTCTCAATCTAGCCCAAGTTTACCTGGAATGCATTCTGTAGCCTAGGCTGGCCTTAAACTCATATCGATCCTCCTACTTCAGCCTCTCAAGGGTTAGGGTAATAGGCATACTCCTGGCTTGGATTATTTACTTATTTCTTTAAACTAGCAATAATATATCCATTTAATTTTAACATAGCATATATTTAATGGAAATAAATGGTTTTCCAAAATATTTTACCAGCAAGATAGCATTGATTTTATATTTTGAATTTACACAAATCTCATTAATGTTTACCTTTAAAAAGGGCAATTTAGGTCTCAGACTTTTTCTTTTTTTTTTTTTTTTTTTTTTTGGTGTTGGGCTTTGCCTGTGTCAGGCAAGTACTAGTACTGAGGGCTGGAGAGATGGCTTAGTGGTTAAGGCACTTGCCTGTGATGCCTAAGGACCTGGGTTCAATTCCCCAGGACCCATGTAAGCCAGATGCAGATGGTAGCACATGCATCTGGAATTCGTTTACAGTGACTGGAGGCCCTGGTGAGCCCATTCTCTCTCTCTCTCTTTTTCTTTCAGCCTCTTCCTTTCTCTCTCAAAATAAGTAAATAAAAATAAAAAATTTAAAGAAAAAAAAAGCACTAGTACTGAGCTACATCTCAGCCCCTCATATCTACTTTTGATTTCAATCTGTTGTGATGTATTGTTTTCATAGCAACAAAGAAAATCTAGCCTTATACACACATGTAATTAGAAAGAAAATGACCTTTTTAAAAATTTTTTGAAGTAGGATCTTACTTTAGCCCAGGCTGACCTGTAGCTCACTCTGTATTCCCAGGCTGGCCTCAAACTCACACTGATCTTTCTACCTCAGACTACCAAGTGCTGGGATTAAAGGTATGTGCCACCACACCGAGATAGAAAGGAACATTTTGATAATTAAAAAAATAATAATTGTATAATTGTAAATATTCTTTCTAAATATTATACGACCCAAACTCTGTATAAATCATAGGTTTGTTTTGTTTTACTTTATTTCTTTTTCTTTTCTTTTCTTTTTTTTTTTTTAGCGATTGAGCTGAGCTCTGGCAAGGGGCAGTTGGCTATAGCACTTCTTTTTTTTGTTGTTGTTCATTATTTATTTATTTATTTGAGAGCGACAGACATAGGGAGAAAGACAGATAGAGGGAGAGAGAGAGAATGGGCGCGCCAGGGCTTCCAGCCTCTGGAAACGAACTCCAGACGCGTGCGCCCCCTTGTGCATCTGGCTAATGTGGGACCTGGGGAACCGAGCCTCAAACCAGGGTCCTTAGGCTTCACAGGCAAGCGCTTAACCGCTAAGCCATCTCTCCAGCCCATCTTTTTTTTAATTGTACCTTAGTTTTGATGTTTTTGTTTTAGAGAAAGGGTCTCTCAAAGTACAGGCTGGGTTTAAAAATCCTATATTGCCAAGGATGACGCTAAGCTGGACCCTTCTGTCTCCACCTCCCAGCTATTTGGGTTAAGATGTGTGCCACCATATCTGGCATTTTTTTAAAGTTAGTAGCAACATGAAATGTGAAACTTCATGAATGTACATCTTGCACATGAGCATTCCTTAAAGTATGTTGAACTTTGAATGGAATGTTATCACATAAGTGAGTCAGTAGAGGTCAGGAAGTTAGAAAGGCACCATGAAGCAAGAGGGGGAGAGGGAAGTGGGCTTAAGGGGAAGGAATAATAGAGCACATGATAGTAGTAGGAAGGAATACGAGGTATTGAAAGGTTTAAATCGGGGTTGAGATGGGAGGATGGAAGAGAGGAGAGGGTGGGTGGTAGGCTGAAAATGCCATATAGAAACTTACATCTTATTTGTTTATTTATTTTGTTTTTTTGAGGTTGGGTCTCACTCTACCCCAGGATGACTCTGTAGTCTCAGGGTGGCCTTGAACTCACAGTGATCTTCCTACCTCTGCCTCCCAAGTGCTGGGATTAAAGGCGTGTGCTACCACGCCTGGCTCCACATTTTATTTATTTTAAAATATTTTATTTATTTATTTGCAAGGAGAGAGAAGAAGAGAGAGGGGGAGAGAGGATGGCTGTACAAGGACCTCTTGCTGCTGCAAACAAATCCCAGATGCGTGCATGTAGCACTTTGTGCGTCTGGCTTTGAGTGGGTACTGGGGACTCAAACCTGTGCCAGTGGGCTTTCCAAGCAAGTGCCTTTAACCACTGAGCCATTCTTCCCAGCCCAGAAACCTACCTCTTTGCTAGCTAATTAAAAAATACAAGCAAAAACACATTTGAAAAGAAGCCTCACAAAAACAAAAGAGAAAGAAAGAAAGAAGGGTGGGAAGAAAAGACAAAGGAGAAAGGAAAGGCCTTACTAGCGATATCTGTCAGTGATGTAGATACAGTAGGATGAAACAGGCTCAGTAATCTGCTATGATTTATTTGGCGACTATACATAGGAATAATTTGATAGAAAATAGGAAATTGAGGCAAAAAAATAAGGTTTGAACTAGAGTAGTGGCAGGTGGAAGTGAATGTTGAGAACAGGATGGATGGAGAAGGGTGGAGGTAAAATCTCAGAATGCAGAAGTCAGCTCAGTAGCTGGTGGAGGCAAGTTTGTCAGAAATGATGAATGTTTGAAGCATGAGTCATAGGGAGAATGAAGGTGCTATTGGCAGAAATCAGGAAGTTCATGCGAGTCAAGCTGATTTCAGTTCTCTACCCGTTAGGCATCTATGCCTATAACAAAGGAGGCTCTACTTAAAAAGTCATAGTACTTAGTTGGTAGAGTGCCTGACTAGCATGCATGGCACCCTCCTGGGCTGCTTCCCCACTACTGCATAAAACCAGGCATGGTGGTGAATAATGCCTGTAATACCTGTGTGCAGAAGCAGTAAGATCAGAGGTTCAAGGTCATCTTTAGCTACAGGTGAATTTAAGGCCAGCTTGGGCTGCATAAGACCCTCTCTCAAAAAAATAAAATAAAAACTATAGTATGTAGAAGAACTATAGACTGACAGATAAGATTGTGTTTATAGCTACATTGGCGATACATGCATGCATATATATATACATATATATATATATATATATAAAGTCTCTAAGGTTTCCCTATACAAATCTGATATCTATAGCTTTTCTATGACACATATATCACAAATATAGATCATCTATATGTTAGCTATGTTATATTTTACATCAGTGAATCTTCATGTCAGCTCTTAGTTGTTATTTCAGTTATCAAGTGGGGTGTATAGAGGTTAGCTCACTTTAAAAGTGATAGATTTGAAGCCAGGATCAGCATGGTTTTAAAGTTCTAATTTTCATTTTGTGTCACTAAAGTATTTACTTGCTATCACTTTTCACAGAATGAAAAAGCAAGAATGCCTGTTATCCCAAGCTTATTGTTCTTGGACTATATGTAATCATATAATCACCTAGTACTATTTGATTACTATATACAATCACATAGTACTGTGTTGTGCTATGTGATTGTGTTGAGGAAATCCACTAGTACCTGCTTAGGAGAAATACCTTCAAAACTTTTTATTTATTTATTTATTTGGTTGTGCATGTGTGTGTGTGAATGCTGGCGTGTATGTGTCACGGAGTGTGCATGGTGGTCAGAGGACAACTTTCACATTGTTCCTTGCCTTCTACCTTATCTGTAGCAGAGTCTCAGCACTCCATTCATGAGCTTCCAGGGACGCCCAGGGAATTTTTCTGTCTCCACCTCCCTTCCCAGGAAGGCTGCCACAGCTTCCAGCTTTTTTGCATGAAGTCTGGGGATCTGAACTCAGGTTCTCAGAGTTGTGTGGCAAGTGCTTTACCCAGTAAGCCACCTCCAGTCCAGGAGAATGGTCTCAGCAAAGGATTGTGCTCAGAGGCTCTTCTTGGGGGATGCTACTTTCCCTATGACTGACAAATCCTATACCTTATCTAAGACTAAGATATATTAACTAACAAATTTAATTTCAATAAAAAAGTCACCCTTAAAAATACCATTTTGGGGGCTTGAAAGATGGATGAGCAGTTAAAGGCACTTGCTTGCAAAGCTTTCCAGTCTAAGCTCAATTCCTCAGTACCCATGTAAAGCCAGATGCACAAAGTGGTCCATGCATCTGAGGTTAATTTAGAGTGGCAAGTAGACCCATACTCACTCTCTCTGACTGTCCCTCTATCTCTCACTCTCTCAAATAAATAATCATAAAAATATTTTTAAATACCAGTTTTAAAAAATTTTTGTTTATTTTGATTTATTTATTTATTTGAGAGTGACAGACAGACAGAGAGAGAAAGAGGCAGATAGAGAGAGAGAATGGGCATGCCAGGGCCTTTAGCCACTGAAAACAAATGCCAGATGCATGCGCCCCCTGTGCATCTGGCTTATGTGGATCTTGGGGAATCGAGCCTGGAACGGGGTCCTTCAGCTTTGCAGGCAAGCACTTAACCACTAAGTCATTCTCCAGCCCCTAAACACCAGTTTTGAAATGGAACTATGATAAAGCTATTAAAAGTGACAAAATAGAAAACAAAATAATAAAAAGCAAGGCATGGTCCTTTGAATCCACTTTATTTACTTGCTTTTGTGTGTGATGGGTGTAGTGTAGTACGATGTGTATGTGCCCTTGAGGTGCCCCCACACTCATTCATTCACCTGCTGGGGGGGGGTCGCCTTCCTAAGATGGCGTGATTGGAAATGTCAGGTGTTCTGCTCTGTTGCTCTTTTGCCTGGCCATGTTTTCCATTTTGTACAAATAAGATTTAAGCACTTACTTTGTAAAACATTACTAAATATCTATGTTATATTTATATTTATGCTAGGTATAGGAGACACAAAAATGGCTATTCTCAAGAACTGATTATTTTAGTAAAATGTCCAATTTACACTTGTTTTGTTTTGTTTTGAGGTAGGGTCTTGCCCAAGCCCAGGCTGACCTGGAATTTACTACGTAGTCTCATGGTGGACTCAAACTCTCTGAGATTTTCCTACCTCTACCTCCTGAGTAGGATTAAAGGCACGTGCCACCACAGCTGACTTCAACTCTTTTTTTTTTTTTTTTTTTTTTGGATAGAGACTCTCACTGTGTAGTGAATCCGGCACTCATAATGTAGCCCAGGATGGCTTAGAATTTGTGGCAATCTTCTTGCCTTTGTTGACTGAGTGTTGGGATTACAGACATTGACTACCATTTGTTAATTTCATTTGCATGTCCAATAATGTTGGAGGAGGATGGAGAGAGAGAGTCATTTCATTGATTTTCATTTGTATGTGGAACAATATTGTCTCCTTTACCTCTGAATGTACTCCACCCTCGGTCCCTTTCGGAGAGCATGCCCACTTTTCTTTCATTCTACTTGCACCAATTATAGGATGCCATCACCTCTGATCAGGGAAGGCTATTAAAGGGCCTGCAGAGTATTCTGCAAGATTTCTTTGTCATGAACTTCAGTGAACATGTTTGAGGTCCTTCATTTCTGTTTCAGAAAGCAGAGAGCTCTGTTTTCACTGACCTGAGAGTTTGTGGAACCCATGAAGTCCAAAATATTGTTTTAGAATATGAAAGAGCAGAGAACTGCACATAAAGACCTGATTCACTAGAAAAGCCCAGGGCTTTTCCTTTTATGTTTATAACAGATTTGAATTGAATTCCATCATATTGCTTGCTTAGGGCCCTTTAAGGTGATACCACTGATACAAGAATGAGGTAATAATACTGCCCTCACAAACATGAGCGGGCCTATTTCTGATTGGCCAGACAAGTACAGTATGAACACAAACCTCTTCAGCATGCCTGTTTTCATAAAGGCCAGTGAGCTCTCTCAGTGCATATTTCTCCACTGAAGTTTTTGTACAGCTTTTTGATTCCTGGTCTGAATTTTAGCAGTATATATAGGCCTTCATGACACCTACAAACTGACAATCATCATTGCATGAAAGAAATTTCAGACTTGGTAAATGACTCCTCTATAAGCCTACCAATATGAGAAATCTTACTTTCAGTAGTGGTGCCAGTAATGAGTAACCTGAAACTTCACCTTGGGCTTCTCCAACTATAAACAACAACAAAGACCCAGAAAATATAAATAATATAGCATTTCCTAAAAGTTTCTCTTGATCTTCAAATTTGAAATAGTATACTTAATTTAAAAATGATTTCTTTAAACAGGTGTTCCATGGAATACCTTTTTCTTTAATTGGCAGAATCAGGACAGAAAAGAGAAGTTGGGTGGTCCTGCACATTTTGATCCCAGCATTTAGGAGGTAGAGGCAGGAAGACCAGAAGTATAAGGTCATCTTTAGCTACAAAGACAGTTTGAGGCCAGCCTGGGCTACATGAAACCCTGGAGAGAGGTAGAGAAAGGAAGGGAAGAGAGGAGAAGCAAGGTATGTATGTGATATATGTGGTAAAGTTTGAGGAGGAATAAAACCTTTGTTTTGGAGGGAGTTGCTTATTAGTAATATTATTATTTTGTTTTTGAGGTAGTGTCTTGCACTAGCCCAGGCTGACCTGGAATTCACTATGTAGTCTCAGGGTGGCCTTGAACTCACATAGATCCTCCTACCTCTGCTTCCCAAGTGCTGGGATTAGAGGCATTATTTACATATGTGTGTGTGCACTCAGGGTCTCTTGCTGCTACAAATGAATGCTCATCTAGATTTACCTGGGTGGCTGGGGAATTGACCCAGGCTGGCAGTCTTTGCAAGCAAACAACTGTAGCTACTGTAGTACTGTGTGTACTCCCCAGCCTCTTTTTTTATTTTTTTATTTTAAGGCAGGGCCTCACTATGTAGTTCTGGCTGGTCTAGAATTCTTTTTTTTTAATTTTTATTAGCATTTTCCATGATTATAAAAAAAAATCCCATGCTAGTTCCCTCCCTCCCCCCCTCACTTTCCCCTTTGAAATTCCATTCTCCATCATATTACCTCCCCATCTCAATCATTGTACTTACATTTATACAATATCAACCTACTTAGTATGGTCTAGAATTCTTTATGTAGATCAGTCTTGCTAATTTATGGCACTCCTCCTGCCTCAGACTCTGAATACTGGGATTACAAGTATGTACCTCCATATCCAGCTGGGTGGCTTAAATTATCTTTTTAATTTTAGAGAGAGAGAAAGAGAGAGAGAGAAAGAGAAAGAATTGGAGCACCAGGGCCTCAGCCACTGAAATTGAACCCCAGGCATGCCACCTAGTGGGCATGTACAACCTTGCACTTGCCTCACCTTTGTGAATGTGGCTTATGTGGGATCTGGAGAATCAAACATGGGTTCTCAGACTTCTCAGGCAAGTGCCTTAACTGCTAAGCCATCTTCCTATCCCTGGGTGGCTTTGTTGTTGTTGTTTCATGAGACAGATTCTTTACTTTAAATTTTTTATCTTTCTGTTTTTTGGCTTTTTGAAGCAGGGTCCCACTCTAGCTCAGGCTAACCTGGAACTCACTTTGTAGTCCAGGTTGCCCTTGAGCTCATAGTGATCCTATTCCTCAGCTTCCCAAGTGCTAGGATTAAAGGTGTGAGCCACTATGCCTGGCTTCAGATTCTCTTTTTTATTTATTTGTGAGGAAAGAGAGGGAGAAAGAGAGAGAGACAGAATGTGTATGGGTGCCCTAGATCCTCTTGCCACTGTAAATAAACTCCAGATATATGCACCATTTTGTACCTCTGGCTTTATGTAGGTACTAGGGAATGGAACCCTGACTGTCAGACTTTACAAGAAAGTGCCTTTAACCCATCTGCCCAGCCCATGAGACAGATTCTTAAGTGGCCCAGGATGACCTCAAACTCACCATGTAGATGAGACTGGCCTTGAGCCTCTGATCTTCCTGCTTCCCATCCCAAGTGCCCAGCTCTATCATACTGGACAAAAAATCGAATTTGTTGTCTTCTGTAATAGAACTGTTCCCTTCACAGCAAAGTGACAACCTAACATCAATGAATGTCCATTTGGAAAGAGACATATGTGACTGGTTCTCATGAGCCTATGTAAGCTGGCTCTGGTACCCACCAGCTACTACCCAGGGGGAAGAAATGCCAACTTACTTTTTGTTAAAGAGTTAGAAAACTATATCTTCCTTTTTCTGTAAGTAGTTTATATAAAATCCATCTTGGAGTATTATATTTATCTTTCTTAAAAAGTTTGGTTTGGTTCTACTGCTTTGTAAAGATCCCTTTGACCCATCTTTTAAATGTTGTGTGCTCTGATGTGACTTAGATATAAATATGGCAACTGTCCTAGTGTAAGGTACAGAAAAAGGGAAAATGCTTGTTAGATAGACAATAAAGTGAGAGAATTTGTATTGCTTAACTTGGCAAGAATGATTTTATTCCCTTCCATAAGTTAGGCTTATAGTTTTCTCGAGGACTGTCTAAGAGATGGCAGACAGCTCTCAACAACCTCACAAATAAGCAAAATTGACTTCACTTCTGAAATGCTGAATAATTATCCTTGAAGACTTGGAGAACAAAACACATGAAAGGGCTGGAGAGATGGCTTAGCAGTTAAGGCATTTGCCTGCAAAGCCAAAGGACCCAGGTTCAATTCTCCAGTACCCATGTAAGCTAGATGCACAAGGGGACACATATGTCTGGAGTTCGTTTGCAGTGGATAGAGGTCCTGGTGTGCCCATTCTCTCTCTCTGCTTCTTCTCCCCCTATATCAAATAATAAAATTAGTGAATTTTTGTTTTGTTTGCTTTTGGTTTTTTGAGGTAGGGTTTCACTGTAGCTCAGGCTGACCTGGAATTTACTATGTAATTTCAGGGTGGCTTCGAACTCATGGTGATCCTCCTACCTTTGCCTCCCAAGTGCTGGGATTAAAGGCATGCACCACCATGCCTGGCTGTGAAAAATACTTTTAAAAAAATACAAAAACTTAAAATCACATTTGATTAAACAACAAGTAAGTATCACACTTAAAATGTGGATTGTATATGTGTGTGTGGGTGTGTGTGTAGTTATTTGCAAACAGAGAGAGAGAGAATGGGCACACCAGGGCCTCTAGCTACTGCAAATGAACTCCAAAGGCATGCGCCCCCTTGTGCATCTGGCTAACGTGGGTTCTGGGGAATCAAACCTGGGTCCTTTGGCTTTGCATACAAAACACCTTAACCACTAAGCCATCCCTCCAGCCCTTCCCCAATGTTTTCATTCACAGAGACATCTCAGTTTGAACATTGTAGAAGTCATTACTGGGAGAGAACCTCACTGGACCAGAAGCAGCTTATGGCAGGGAAGGGTTTCTTTCAGTTTGAGTTTCAGGGGAAGCTTCCTCAGGGTGGGAAAAGCATGGAAGAAGCAGACAGCTGGGCATCACATCTCATCACATCAGTGGGGAGGAAGCAGTGAGAGCGAACCGCCTATGAACACTCAGTGGGGCTGCACTAACAATCATGAACAGCGACATGCCTCTCTACCAAGCCTTCAACTCCCAAAGGCTCTACTAGCCGGGGATTAAGTGTGAGGCTAAATTACAAATGCATGTGTCTATGGGGGGCATTTTATGTTCAAATCACCACACCACAGAGTTAATGCTTTGGCTCCCTTCCCTTCTAATCTATTCTTCTTTCAGCCTCCCAGCTGCTCATCTCAGAAGCTGGAAAATCATCTTTGATTATTTTAGTTTTCATGCTTTTTACATCTCATCCATTGCCAAATCCCAACTGAGTCTTATCTACAATCTTCCCCAGTGATGATTGACTGCAGTGACTCTTAATGACTATTCTACCCTGTTCAGCACACCACAGAATCAGTATTATTCTAAAAATGTAAATTAGGATATATGTTATTCCTGTTTAAATGCCTCAGTGACTTCCCTTCTATTTAGAAGAAGATACAGCATAGTTAAAGTAGCCCTGAGTGATCTGACCTCTTTGTGCCTGGCAACCTCACTTGTGAAACTCACCCCTACTACTGAATTCCAGCTACTCACTGTCTAGCATAACAGTTGACTGAAATTCAAGCCACTCCAATACTGTTGGCCTCAAAACGATTTTCAAAAGCCAAATATGAAACATTGAATTTAGTAAACTTCTGACATCTTGATGAAAAAAATTACTATCATTCATTTTCTTTAACCAAGTTGACTTTTTATTTATTATGGCAGGTTTCAGGATGAACTAGTCAATGTGAATATTCAAAAGGCCAAGCAATAAATTACATAAACCACTGCATATAGCTTCTTGACTCCAAAGTTTGATGGAAATGCTTTCAACAGAAAATCAGTTATGTTAGTGTCCTCAGGGTCATAATTGGCATGCCATCTGCCACAAGAAAATTATCTGCCTATCTATCTCAGGATTATCACAAGTGTAGCTTTTTTATTAAAATGAAAACATTACTAAAAATTTACATCATCCTCTCCTGCCACCCTGTATTATCCCACCCTCCTCCATGGAGCCACTCTTTTTTCCTATTTCCCCTTCTATTTCTTTTTTCAAGACAACATCTCACTCTAGCTCAGGCTGACCTGGAACTCACTTTGTAGCCTCAAGCTGGACTCAAACTCACTGCAACCTTCTTACCTCAGCCTCTAGAGTGCTAGGACTAAAGGCATGTGCCACCACACCCAACTCCCCTCTTCTTCTCTTCTAAAAATTTTTAAAATTATTTATTTATTTATTTATTTGAGAGAGAGGGGGAGGAGGGGAGAGAAAGACAGAGAGAGGGTGGAGAAAGAGAGAGAGAGAGAATGGGTGCATCAGGGCCTCTAGCCACTACAATCGAATTCCAGATGATTGTGCCACCATGTGCATTTGGCTTACGTGGGTACTGGGGAATCAAACCTGGGTCCTTAGGCTTCATAGGCAACTGCCTTAACTGTTAAATCATCTCTCCAGCCTTTCTTCTCTTTTTAAAGTATTGTTCTGGGCTGAAGATATGGCTTAGTGGTTAAGAAGCTTGCCTGCGAAGCCAAAGGACCCAGGTTTGATTCCCCAGGATCCATGTAAGCCAGAAGCACAAGGTGATGCATGTGTCTGGAGTTTGTTTGCAGTGGCTGATGACCTGGCACACCCATCCTCTATCTCTCCCTCTGTCTCTTTCTCTCAAATAAATAAATAAAATAAAAAATGTAAAACATATTTTTATTTATCTTGAAAGACAGAAACAGAGAGGGAGGAAGGGAGGAAGGGAGAGAGAGAATGAACACATGCACCAGGACCTCTTGCCACTGCAAACAAACTCCAGGTGAATGTGTCACTTTGTGCATCTGGCTTTATATGAGTACTGTGAAGTTGAACCCAGGCCAGCAGGCTTCACAAGCAAGCACTTTTGTCTGCTGAACCATCTTTTCAGCCCCTGGCTCTCCTCTTCTATTTTGATGCTTCCCTCCATCATCCATGGCAGCTTGTCTGTAGTTACAAAGCTACTTAGTGTCTTAGGCTGAAGTCCTGGTGCAGCTAATCCAGAGACAGCCTTGGAAAGCTGTTGGGTGTGGGGGTCTTCTAGTTGTCCTGGGGTACTCACCCAGCATCCAGCATGGTCTGGGGCTCCCACCAACCTGCAGAGCTGTGTCATCTTTTTGATGAGCTTCACCTCCTAGTCCAGGAACTGGTTCTCCAGAGATAAGAAAGGTGCAGCCAGAGCATAAGATCCCGAAGGGCCTTTTCCAGGGTCATGGTGGTATCAGTATCAGCAAAACTCTCTTTGTTTTCTGTTGGGGTCTGTCTCACCATCCTGAGGAACAATGTGGACAGACATGAAGGGTGGACACAGTGAGAATTTTATTAATGTAGGGGAGACAACTCAAATTTGAAAGCAATGGGATTATGCTGTGAGGGGGACCTGCTGACTGAGGGTGCTAAAATGGGGTTGACAGCACTGAGCTCCTCTGCAGCAGTGGGATGCTAACCAAGAGTGGGTCTGCCTTCCGAGGCTGAGTCTCCAGACAGCAGGACTGCAAAGCCAAAGGACCCAGGTTCCATGTAAGCCATACCCACACAGTGGCTCATGCATTTGAAGTTCTTTTGCAGTGGCTGAAGGCCTTGGTGTGCCCATTTTCTCTCTATCTGCCTCTCTCTCTCTCAAGTAAATAAAGTAAATTTTTAAAAATTTAAGAAAAGATTCTCCTAGAACATATTTGTGTGAAGGACTGTTGCCCATGTCCTGTGAGGTCTCCACAATCTCCAACAGTCTGCAATTCTAATTGGCTATTTGCTTAATAATTTGTTTCCCTAATAATTGTCTTAAAACCGACACTTCTACTTTTTTTTGACACCTCTGCTTCTTAAAAAGGCAATTAAATGTTTGCATTTTCTTTGTTAAATCAGAAAACTTTCAGAATGGCCTTTCCCCATCCTTATGCACATTCACAATTCTCTGGGCTTTCTTTCTTTCTCTCCTTTTGTTATTCGAGGTAGGGTTTCACTCTAGCCCAAGCTAACCTGGAGTTCACTGTGTAGTCTCAGAGTGGCCTTAGAACTCAGTGATCCTCTTACCTTTGCCTCCCAAGTGCTGGAATTAAAGGCATGTGCCACCATGCCTGGTGCTTGGTTTTCTTTTTAAAAAATATTTTTATTTATTTGCAAGGGGAGAGAGAGAAAGAGAGGAAGAGAGGGAGGAGGGGTACACCAGGGCCTCCCTACTGCTGACTTGGGGACTTGGGTCTTTGATGAAACTGGTCCAGTGTATCCTTTACCACCTAGCTCTCCTCAAATGTTCACTTTCTGTCACTGTCAAATGAATGGGCCTTGTCTTTTTCCTCTAATTTTCACGTGTATGTAGGTGTATTTGTGGGGTGCCAGTGTACATGTAAAGAGGCCAGAGGGGGCTGGAGAGATGGCTTAGCAGTTAAGCGCTTGCCTGTGAAGCCTAAGGACCCCAGTTCGAGGCTAGACTCCCCAGGACCCACGTTAGCCAGATGCACAAGGGGGCGCACGCGTCTGGAGTTCGTTTGCAGTGGCTGGAGGCCCTGGCGCGCCCATTCTCTCTCCCTCTTTCTATCTGCCTCTTCTCTGTCTGTCACTCTCAAATAAATAAATAAAAATATTTTTTAAAAAAAGAGGCCAGAGGACAACCTCTGGTGTTATCCTCAGGAAACTTGTCCACTTCTTCTAAGGCTCAGAAAGATTTTACTAGGTTATGTGTAGAACTTCAGAGAAGAAAGGAAGTGGAAACTCATGCCCAAGGGGTAAGAGGGGGCTTGAGAAGCTCAGAATTTAAAAGGAGGGAGGGAATACAGAGAGGCCCTGCCCATGAGAAGACAGGAGGGGGATAAAGCCCCTTGTCTACTTCATTTTTATTTTAATGTTTTAGTTATTTGAAAAAGGAACAGAGTAAAAGGGGAAGTGGGGGAGGGGGAGAGAATGGGTGTGCCAGGGCCTCCTGTCACTGCAAAGGAACTCCAGGCACATGTGCTACTTTGTGCATCTGGCATTAGGTGGGTACTGGGGAATCGAACCCAGGATACCAGACTTTGCAAGGAAGTGCCTTCAACCACTGAACCATCTCTCCAGCTCCACTGTGTACCCTCATTTGAGAAAAGATTTCTTATTGACCTGAAGCTCACCAATTAGTTTAGACAGGCTGACCAGTAAGCTCCAGGGATTTTCCTATCTCCCTCATCAGCACTGGGATTACACGGATTTGCTACTATGCCCATTTTATGTAAGCACTGGGGATCAAACTCGGGTCCTCATGGTTGGATGCCAAGCATTTCATCCACTGGACTATCTCCACAGCCTCTCCTCTTTTGCCTTCCATCTTTGCTTCATTATTCTTGGTCCATACTAGGTGATCTATCTATTACACAATACACAAACAATTAAGGCATGAGGCTATTGAAATATAGGAATTTTTTTTTTCTTTTGAGTCAGGGTCTCACTCTGGCCCAAGCTGGCTTGGATCTTACTCTGTAGTCCTAGGATGGCCTTTAACTCATGGCAATCCTCTTACCTCTTCCTCATAACTGCTAGGATTAAAGGCATGCTCCACCATGCCCTGCAAATTCTGGGACATCTTGATCCACATATCATATATGCCAAAGAAATCTGATTCACAGATAATAATTGCTTTTTTTTGTTGTTCTAGTCCATGTAAACTATGCTCTTCTCCCTCTTCGAAAATAAATATTCTTGAACTGGGCATGGTGGTGCATGCCTTTAATCCCAGCACTTGGGAGGCAGAAGCAGAAGGATCACCATGAATTTGAAGCCACCCTGAGACTACATAGTGAATTCCAGATCAGCCTGAACTAGAATTAAACCCTACCTCATAAAACCAAAACAAAACAAAAAAAGAAAGAAAGAAAAGAATATTCTTTTTCTTTGCTTTGTGGGTTAACTTTTGAGTGCCCAATGAAGTTCATTGTTGAAAGCAATTTCTTACCCATTGAAACTTCTTTTATTTAGTCTTGCTGTTTCCATGTAGGTGCTGGAAAAGTCTCTTCATTATTGCCCCTTCTTCTCCACTTTAAAAATAATTTCCCAGTTGTAAGTTTGTCAGAGTCACATAGCTCACAGACAAGGAAGTCACAATTTTAAACCAGTCAGTGTTTCCCAGAGCCTGCAATCCCAGTCATTGTGGTCTTTACTGCTGAATGACCACCAGGAGAGGGGAGGTTTCTGGTGAAGTTCTGGAGGTCAGCTCTATGCTTCTCTTGAGCAAGCAGATCATGTGAATAGGTTGGGTTTACCAAAAAAAAAAAAAAAAAAAAAAAAAAAAAAAAAGAAATAGGGAAGATGTTATACCATCATTGTCTTAGGGTTGGTATTAGTCAGGATGTCTCATGAATCTTTTTTTTTAATTTTATTTTTATTAACATTTTCCATGATTCATGAATCTTAATATAAATACCCAATCCTCATAATCTCTTCCTGCAGAACTCTGGGTTCTCATGAAAATTTAATTCCTAGATTAACTATTTTCTCAATGTTTCTAGGGCATGAAGGTTCGTTCACTCCTCCCCGCTGGGATGGGAAAGGAGCCCCACCCAGCCACCTCCAAATCAGGCAACTACACATAAACACCTTGGTGACAAACCACAAGCTTGTGTGGCTGTCTGTGTGCCCATTTTGACACCTCAGGGTGGCTCCCCAGTGACAGTTTGGAAGTGAAGGGACTCTCTCTGGCAATGGAAAACTACGATCTGGAGGTCATTCTGGCATCAAGGAAAATGTAGCCATTGGGGAGAACTTTTGAATTTTGGTGGGTTCACTGCCTCTTCTGATTGGTCTCCATGATTTCACGTTATTTTAATGCACTTTATGCATCAATAAGGCTCCATATAAACTTCTATTTACAGATCCACCAGGTTCTGAAGCTAGACTTGAGGAATAGGCAACTTGTGTCCTCTCCATTGGCAAGCCCGTTGCCACCAGGAGGCCAGTCTGTGTTTAAGTTGTTCTTGTCCCATGTAAATAAATCCTTGTTCCTTCACTCTTCACTGTCCATCTTCCAGTGAATAGATAAGGATCTGGAAAGAAGAGATAGGTTATCAAAGTAGGCATGGGCTGGGAATGTAGCTCCGTGACAGAACATTTGCCTAGCATGTGTGAGGCCCCAGACTCCATCCTCAAAGCACACACATGTGCGCACACACACATACACACTATAATAATGAGCATAGTGTGCAAACACTTGTCATTGTCAGTTCTCTCCTCCCCATTTGCTGCATGTATCTCCTACTTGCTCCTTAATAAACTACTTCCAACTTATTGGTGTAAAACAATTTTATTATGTCTTGTGAGTTCTCTGTGTCAGGCTCAATGTCTCCATGCTGGAGAAGTCAGACAGTACTTAAACATGTAATAGAAATTTGGGACAGGAAGTAGAGAAGACTAAAGCAGCCTTTAATGGCTGGAATAGTTTTTCCCTGTCTGTCTGTCTCTCTCCATGTCCTCAGAGTTTTTCCATGTGTTCTTCTGCATGAACTAGCTTGGGTGTTTCTCACACCATGGCGGTCCCAGGTATTGGGTTTCCTATAAGGCAATTCAGAATCACAAAACAACACTGCAGTCTGTAGCAGAAGCTTCATCACAGTGAACCCCACTTCAGAGGCAAGCCATCTGCATTTCATCCAACTGCCAACTGTCCCAAGTCTGCCCAGATCTGCTATCAGTAGGACAAAGTTGTATGAATATGAGATATATTACATTCAATGTTTTCTATATATGAAACTTTCAACTGTCTTGGATAGTTTCTTTATTACGGGTGTCAGGTGTTTTAAACAGCAATCGAAGCCTTTGAAGTGTTATTGGGATTTGTTCTGGGTTTGTGCCACCTACTGGCTAGTTTTGGACCTGCTGCAGATCTCTTCTGGAGTTCAGCCATCAAGATCCTTGAAACTGTGCAATTTGAAGGTGATCCTGGGAATGTATATAACTATATAAGGTTATTTTCTTCATCTCTAGTATGTCCATAATCTCTTTGATATTTTCAAGCCCCTGGCACACTTCATTTTTAGTTCATTGGTAAGAAATCCAGAGCTTCAAATTCCTTGCTCTGCTGGGCACCTATCTTCCACACCGCAGGAAAGCAAGGTTTGTGTGTGCCTGTTTAAAGCCACTGAGAATTCCCCGCACTGCAGGGACTAATGCAGGTCCCTTTGTGAGGTTTAGGCACCAGCTTCTGCTGTTAACAAGATTGCTTGAGCGTTGATGCAGCAGAGAATGGAACACAGGTTGGGGGGCTCTCTACCTTTTTGGATTCTCAAAGGCACTCTTTCTCGCTCTTTGGATCAAAAGTGAGGACCCCTATTGGAGGTCTTTCTGTCGGTATTTATAGTGCAGTCCAGAGTCTAGGCTGCTTTGGAGTCCAGGACTGGTGACCCAAGACTGGTCATGGGGCTGGAGAGACTGCTCAGTGGTTAAGGCACTTACCTACAAAGCCTAACAACCTAGATTTGATTCCCCAGCACCCACATACATCAGATGCACAGAGTGGCACATGTGTCTGGAGTTCACTTGCAGCTGCTGGAGACCCTGGCATGCCCATTCTCTCTCTCTCCAGATAAATAAATAGATGTTTTTTAAAAAGAAAACCGGTCCCACCTTCAGCTCTGTTTTCTTCCCCAGTTGGCCATGATCACATGCTTTCCAGCATCCTCAGCTGACTGGCTTGCACATATTGCCCAGAGGGTGTCTTTGTTGAACTCACTGGGGGAGAGAGGGACCAGTGTGCTTACCTTACCTTGACAGTGTACCCTGTTTACAGTCACTACCTGCAGTTTCTCCTCTTGGGCGTCTTCCCTTCCCATTATCATTTGAGTTAATTCTCTTATCTGCTCCATGAATGTTTGTGAAACTAAGTGAAATGCCTCTTTATTTTTTTTTTCATTTTTATTTATGTGCAGATGTGTGTGATGTATATGTGCATGTATATGGCCTTGCATGTACTTAGCATGTGTGTGGAGGTCTGAAGACAACCGCAAAGTGTTTGTCTTCTCCTTCCATCTTTTGTGTTTTGAGTCATTTTGCTGCTGGCAGCTGGCACAAAAGCTTCCACGTTCTCCTGGATCGACTTCCCTTTGTCTTTAGGTGCATTAGGATTACAGATGTATGTGCCACTTTTCATCTGACTGTATGTGGGTGTTGAGGGATTGAACCCCAGGCCTGCAAGCTTGCTAGCAGGGACTGTTAACTGCTATGCCATTTCTGTAACCCTAAAATTCTGCTTTGTAATCAATTGTGTTGGTAGTACTGGCAACAGTACACTGGTGTGGTGCTCCCACTAAGGTTTCTCTTTTTTTCTTAATTTTTTTTTTTTTTTTTTTTTTGTTATGGGCGATGGTGGGGGTGGGGGTAAAGGAAGAACACCAGGCCTCTAGCCACTGCAAATGAACTCCAGACATACAGCTCAGGCTGAATTGGAACTTTCTATGTAGCTAAGGTTGTCCTTAAACTCTTGATTTTCTTCCTCACCCCCTTATAAGGCTGGGATTATAGTTATACATAACTAAACTTGGCAATGAATCTTTATTTTCAATTGCATAATAAAGGTTACTTAACAAAATTTTCTCTAGTGAAATAGTGAACAAAAATTCCCATCTAGGGAGGAGATTATGATGATGGCATATTGTCTTCTTGCATGTAAGTTGTCAATAAAATGTTTTCTTTAAAAAAAACCCTCACTTCTTAATCTGCAGATCAAATCCTACCAAAAGAATAATTACATCCAAAAAGCAGTAGTTTTTCTCAGCAAGTTCTTTTAACCACTAAGCCGTCTCTTCAGCTCTGAAAAGCAGTAGTTTTTATGAGTGTGTACTGAAGTCTCCAGAACAAAAGATGCACCCGTGTTGAGCACTTTACAAGGCTAATTGACTATTAAAATTGCAGTGACTGTGGAAGGCTGAAATGTTGCAGATCCAGAGCCAAGTTGTCTTGGGCTCTCCTTATAGCCTCTGAGACAGCTGTTTATTGTCTACGCCTCTGTGTGGGACCTACACCCTTGCGACTGCGGGCCAAGTTTTCTGTGTGATGTACAAGCAGACCCCTTAGCATCTACCAACCCAAAGGCTCACAACGTCATCTGATAACATGTGAGACCAAGGGCACATACTGTCCCATATTGCTGCAACCTGCCTGCTTGATGTCTCCAGTGATGAACTTGAAAAACGCCTTGAGTTATAACTTTCTTCATTCCATTTCTTTTTCATTATTTATTTGCAAGGAGAGAGAGAGACAGACAGAATGAGTATGCCAAGGCCTCTTGTCACTGCAAATGAACCCCAGATGCAGATACATGGCCACTTTGTGCATCCAGTTTTATGTGTGTATTGGGGATTTGTTCCTGAGCCACCGGGCTTTGCAAGCAAGAGCCTTTAGCCTCTGAGCCATCTCTCTAGCCCCCTTTGTTCCATTTCTATAAAAATTTTGTGAAAATGTTAGCATATTGGAACATAGTATTTGGGGCAACCATAATCTGTGATCCCAGGCCATGGTCACACATTTATTTATTTATTTATTTATTTATTTTTGAGGTAGGGTCTCACTCTAGCCCAGGCTGACCTGGAATTTACTATGTAGTCTCAGGGTGGCCTCAAACTCACAACGATCCTCCTACCTCTGCCTCTCAAATGCTGGGTAAAGACGTGCACCACCACGCCCGGCTCATGGTCACTCATATTTGACTCCAGAATAAACTATTTCTTTTTCCCTTTGAAGTGAGAGATATATACAAATACTGATGAGTGTATTATATGAGATTCCCTAGATTAAACAAATCCAACTTCATCTTATAAATTTTGGAGATTCTGTGCTATGTGTTTCCCATGAGTTTGGTAATATAAAACAAAATGTAGGGTGGTGGGAGGGGATTTTGATCATGTGTATTTTGTTTATATTTATAGAAGTTGTTAAAAAGTTTTTAAAAAAGATATCTGGGCTGGGGACATAGCTCAGTTGGTAAAGTGCTTGAACTCAGACAAGGGTCTGAGTCAACCTCCAGTACCCATTAAGTTCCAGGCCTGTGTCTGCAATCCTAGTGCTGGGGAAATGTTTCCCAATGTGGGAACTCCTGCCTTTGTTTTTAAATGGCACTCAGATAACTTAATAGCCCAAATACTCTGACAAAAATTAAAATATTCATCAACTGACAAAAGATATGTATTATAACATAAGAGGAATAAGAAGAGTATAATTTAAAAGCATATTAGTGAGATAAATAAGTTACAAAAATTATGGATCTGAACATTAGACCAAGTCTTTGGTGTAATGGTAGAGTGATCTCTTTTCCTTCCGGCCTGAATGATTACCTTTCAATCCCCCCTGACAGTTTTAAAAACCTTTCCTAGCTCTGCAAAACAACACAAAACAAAAACCTCATACAATACTGATTTTTAAATGAAGTAAGCCTTGAGTCCTCTGCTCTGCCACTTCTTGGTTGTGTGAATCTGACCAGATCATTTACTTCTCCAGCCCTCATTTTTTTTTATGTGTAAGCAGAAAGTGTAGGAAATGTGTGGTAAGGTGTGTGTGTGTCTGTGTGTTGAAAAGCCCTCCCCATTCCTATACCCAGTAAAAGAAACCCAAAGAATCTGTGTAGAAAAGGAAACTATGCCAGGCATGGTGGCACATGTCTTTAATCCCAGCACTTGGGAAGCAGAGGTTGGAGGATTGCCATGAGTTTGAGGCCACCCTGAGACTACATAGTGAATTCCAGGTCAGCCTGAGCCACAGTGAGACCCTGCCTCGGTAAACAAAAACAAAAACAAAAACAAAAAAGAAAAAGAAACTTACTGCACCTGAGAGGCCCTGACCTCCACTGCAAACATGTCCACATCTCCCACCAAGATCGTCATCCGGAAAGCATCACTTGCAGGGACCTCCATGAGCAGCTTCTGACGCAGGACGCTCGTTCTTGTAAGTCTGTCCAGTTCAGAGAAATGAGGGCTGCAAAGGCTGGGTGAGCTTCAGGAAGGACGGCGTACCTCCCGCTTTGAAACAGGCCGTGTCGGAAGATCTGCTTGGGATGGATCAGCGGATGCAGGTCACAGGTCGCTGGAAGAGAGGCGTCAATGCTGATTCTACAAAGTACTTTTTGTAAGGTTGAGGCAATGTCAAAGGCCAGTATAAAAGAACTTGGAAGGGCATTGCTGGAGTTACGTGGCCATAGTGTCCAGGTACTCCTTGGATCTGCCACTGGCAGGAATAATGGGAGAAAGGAAGTTTTTAGTAAAATTTTAAAAATGTTATTTTGAAACTCTACGTAAGGCAGTGGACAAACACTGAAAAGGTGGAAAGCTCTTGAAGCCACAAGCCTTGAGCAGCTGCCATCTGTGCAGTCTTACTGTCTCACTCTATGCTGTTGTGTGGGAAGGAACCAAACCCAGATGTTAACCCTTCTCATGCTGGGGAGAAGTGGAATCTGCCATGTACATACTGAGGGAGCCTGCCTCAGCTACCAAGCAGGCATGCATTTATTTACTTATGACACAGAGAGAGACAGAGAGAAGCAAAGAGAAAGAAACAGGGAAAGAATTGATGTACCAGGACCTCTAGTCACTGCAAGTGAACTCCAGGCACATGTGCCACCTTGTGCATCTGGCTTATGTGGGTACTGAAGAATCGAACCTGGGCCCCTAGGCTCACAGGCAAATACCTTAACCATTAAGCCATCTTTCCATCCCCCTTTATTTATTTATTTGTGAGAGAGAAAGAGGCAGAGAGAAGGAGAGAGAGAGAATGGGTGCACCAGGGCCTCCAGCCACTGCAAACAAACTCCAGACATGTTTGCCCCCTCGAGCATCTGGCTTATGTGGGTCCAGGGGAATCAAACCAGGGTCCCTTGGCTTTGCAGGCAAATGACTTAAGCGCTAAGCCAACTCTCCAGTCCCCTCCCCTTTTTTTTGAATCAGATTCTCACTCTAGCCCAGGTTGACCTGGGACTCACTTTGTAGCCCAGGCTGTCCTCAAATTTATGATCATCATCCTATTTCAGTCTTCAGAGGGCTGGGATTAAAGACATGCCCCACCATTGCCTAGCTTGAGTGGTTTTTTTTGTTGTTTGTTTGTTGGTGGTGTTTTAATTTTCCTTCTTTAATGAATTAGAACAGGGATAAATCTCTAGACTGGAGAAAAATAAAGAGTTAGAATGGAGTAGTAGCTAGACAGTTTGCAAAATGGTTCCCTGTGGGGCTGGACAGATGGCTTAGTGGTTAATGTGCTCGCCTGCAAAGCCTACGGATCCAGGCTCAATTCCCTAGTACCCTTGTAAACCAGATGCACAAGATAGTGCATGAGTCTGGAATTTGTTTGCAGTGGCAAGAGGCCTTGGCACACCCATTCTCTCTCCCTCTATCTGCCTATTTTTCTCTCTCTCTCAAGTACAAAAATAATTTATTACTTTTTTCAGATCAGAAGGATGCTTGCTTGCTTTCTTCCCTTCCTTGCCTCCTTTCCCTCTCCTCTCTCCCTCCCACCCTTGTAGTACTAAGGGTTGAGCCCAGGCTCTGCAAGTGCTCGACCAACTCAGCTCTGCCCCCACCTTTAGTTACACTTTGAGGCAAAGCCTTGCTACAGCCTCCCAGGATGTCCCACCATGTTCTGCTTTAAATTAACTCTTAATCTCCTTCCACTTTGAATAACCTAAGAGTCTGTGGATAAGCAAATATTTATCATGAATTAAAAAAATTATTTGTGCTGGAAAGATGGCTTAGCCATTAAGGCACTTGCCTGTAAAGCCTAAGGACCTATGTTTGACTCTCCAGATCTCACATAAGCCAGACAAAAGGTGATGCAAGCGTGCAAGGCTGCACATGCACACAAGGTGGCGCACATGTCTGGAGTTCAATTGCAGCTGCTGGAGGCCCTAGCATGACAGTTCTTTCTTTCTCTCTTGCATTAAAAAAAAAAATCTGATGGGCTTGCCTCAAAAAACATTTTATGGGCTGGAGAGATGGCTTAGTGGTTAAGTGCTTGCCTGTGAAGCCTAAGGACCCAGTTCGAGGCTCGATTCCCCTGGACCTATGTTAGCCAGATGCACAAGGGTGTGCACGCGTCTGGAGTTCATTTACAGTGGCTGGAAGCTCTGGTGTGCCCATTCTCCCTCTTTCTCTACATGCCTCTTTCTCTCTCTGTCTCAGATAAATAAATAAATATTTTTTTAAAAAAGATAAAAAAGATAAAATAAAAATATTTTATTTATTTATTTGCAAGGAAAGGAGAAAGAGAATGGGTACATCAGGGCCTCTTGCCACTGCAAACAAATGCCAGGCAGATGGACCACCTTTTTTCCCTGTAAGTACCCCTCAGGGTCCTCATGAAGTCCTCACCCCCTTCATTTCTTTCCCTCCTAAATATGTATTTCTGTAAGCACCAAAAATTCATGATAAGGCCTAGAGAGATAGCTCAGCAGTTAAAGGCACTTGCTTGCCAAATCTGCTGGCCTGAGTTTAATTCCCCAGGACCCACTGTAAAGCCAAACATACACATACTATAGATGGCTGAGGATGTAGCTCAGTTGGTAGAGGGTTTGCCTAACATGCAAAAAAAAAAAACAAAAAAAAAAAAACAACAAAAAAAAAAAACTCTGCATGCCATAAACTGGGTATGGTGGTACATGTTTGTGAAGACAGTAGGATCAGAAGTTCAAGGCTATCCTCAGATACATAGTGAGTTCCATGTTAGCCTGGGCTACATGAGGCCTTGTCTCAAAAAAAAAAAAAAAAAAGCGTAGGGGCTGGAGGTGTGACTGTGCAGTAAAGCACTTGTGTGGCATGCATGGGCCCCTTGACTTGATTCCTAGCATTGCAAAAGCAAGTAATTATAATGGGACTGGACTGCCGGTGGGGCCCACCCTCTTTCCCCAGGAGGATTTTCTCTGAAATTTTAGCAGATCAAAGTGGACAATAGGACATATTGGCTTTTGTGGATTCATCCAGCTCTGGGAGTGCTCATAGCTCTCAGCACCCTGTTCAGTCATCTCTTTGTTCCCTTGTAAAGAGCACCACTGCCATTTTCTCACAGCGTGCCTCCGACATGAATGATTCAGAATGTTAAGCCACCTTCAGCAAGGCCCTGACCAAGGTCAGCATTAAGTTTTCCTGTGCGATGTGCCACTTGCTCTGAGAAGCCTAGAAGAGCAGCGCTGGGCTTGGCGGGTCACCGGGAACATGAGCAGTGACAGAAAACCAACACTAGATGAGAAGTAGCAGCTGATTAGGAACAGCAGGTGTTGTCCTTACCTTTTCGTTGCTGGCACAAAGCATCCAACCAAAAGCAGCAGATGGGAGGAAAGCTGTTTGTTTGGGCTTACAGTCTCAAAGGGAAATGGCATGATGGCAGGAGAAAACATGCCATGAGCAGAGGCTGGACATCACCTCTACCAGTGGGTGGAACACAGCAGTGGGAGAGTGAGCCAAGCTGTGGCAATGGGGAACTGGCCACAACACCCTAAGTACATCCCCAACAACACACCTACCTCTTCCAGTAAAGCTCCACCCACAAATTACCATCAGCCATCAGACGGCTCAGGGATCAAGCATTCAGAACACATGAGTTTATGAGGGACATCCAATTCAAGCCACCACATTCTGGCACTGGCCCCATAAACTGATGACAATCCATGACATGAAATACAGTGTATTCAATCCAACTTTAAAAGGTCCAATACATTTTCAATTCCAATACTGTTCAAAACATCCACACAGTCTAAGATCTCTTAACTGTGAGCTATAAATCCAAAAAGACATAATGGCACAAAGTAAACATTCACACTGCAAAAGATGTCATTGGGCATAGCAAGGAAAGATTGGACCAATAAAGGATCGGAAACAAACGGCAAACATCAAATCCTGTAGCTTCAAGTCTGACATCTCTAACAAGCGAAATGTGTGGAGTTTCAAATTTGCTCCTCTAGCTGGGCTTCTCACAGTCTGGGGAAGACTCGATGCCAAGCCGGAAGCTCTTCTTGGCAGCCATCCTGCAGTCCTGGCTGGGGTCTCCACTGTACCCATGGTAAATTGCCATGGCTCTCTTGGGCCTCAATGCATGAACTCCAACAAGCCTGATTAACATTGCCCAGTGGGCATTTCCAAAGAAACAAACTGCATTGCAAATCCAGTGTCCCTTTCTTTCTTGCATTGTTATATTCTCATAGTACCAGGTGGGCTACCAAACTTATTAATCCAGGAGAGCATAAAGCTGACTTTGAAGAGCAAGACACTCCAAAATTCAGGCCCCCTTACTATCAAAACAGTCAGCATTCTTTTTACTGTCCTAATGCGGCACAGCTGGCCCAGTTGCGATGGCGGAAGCCTCAAACAATTGCAGTTGAATGGGTGCTGTTTTTAGTCTGAAACTTTCATTTCTTTCTGTGTCATATCCTTCTGGTTACACCAGTCAATTTCTTTTTTTCTTTATAATAATAATTATTATTATTTAAAGTGGGCACCCCAGGGCCTCTTGCAAATGAACTCCAGACATATGTGCTACCTGTGCATCTGGCTTATGTGGGTACTGGGGGATCAAACATGGGTCCTTAGGCTTCGCAGGCAAATTGCTTAACTGCTAAGCCATCTCTCCAGCCTACACCAGTCAATTTCAATACAATGCAACCATGCACAAATTCTGAGGAAACAGGAATTATGCAGCAAGCCTCTTGTGTAAATTGCCTCTAGCCCAGTCTGGACAAAGCTCTTTCTTTTCCTCATAAGCCAGGCCTACACAGTACAGAGCTTTCTACATTTAGGTATTTCAACTCTGATCACAATAGTCCATAATACTCTGCTTATGGCACTGTAAGGTATCTCTTAGGCCAAGGTTTAAAAATCCTTCTTCATTCCTTGCACAAATCAGTTTCAAAAGGACAAAAGCCACAGTCAGGTCTCTAGCAGTAAGGACCCCACTTCTCAGTACCAATATTCTGTTACAGTTACCTTCTTGTTGCTGACACAGAGCACCCAACCCAAAGCAGCATATGGGAGGAAAATGACAGCTGACAGTCTCAAGAGGAAACTCCATGATGACAGAGGAAAGCATGGCATGAGCAGAGGCTGGACATCACCTCTGCCATGGCAGGTGGTAAACAGCAGCAGGATAGTGAGAAAAATTCTAGAAAGAGAGGGGCACTGGCTGTAACATCTCTAAGCCAGCCTTCAACAACACACCTCCAGGAAAGCTCCATTGCCACCTTGCCATTAGCTGGGGATCAACCATTCACAACACATGAGTTTATGGGGGAGTGCAGATTCAAACCACCATATGAGAGGAACGCAGAGTCTGAACTGAAATCTATCTGTTTTGCATTACCAGCCTACAGTTGTTGAGTGAATGTTTAATAGCCAAGGCAACTGATTTAGAGACCTTTAGATCTAAAGACAGAGCGAGATGATGTCCAGTAGCCTGGCTGCACGTGGTGACGATTGACCACGAATGATAGATAATTGTCACAGGGCCTCCCAAGAAGCAAGGAAACAATGGAAGCCATGGAGTCAGTCTGTCTTGGCCTGACTCAAACTTTTCCATGCGTTTGATGAGGCCATCACAGGTCTCAGCATCACCCAGTGCAGGTGCATACAGAGACAACATCCTCATCACTTGGTTGCTTAGAGGCAACCTAACACGGCCATCAATCAGATGGTATGGGGCAGAAAGGACAGAAGAGGAAATACATACAGGTTGTCATTTGTCCTTCCCTTCAAGAAGCACTTTTACACTTCACCATTGTTTATTCCACCTGGATTTCCTACTGCAATGAGATCCGTTCATTTACATGATATCAACTGTTTATTGTCTTCCCATGCTGCAGCACTGGGGAAATTCTCTCTCTAGGTTTGTTTATCATAGCCTTCCTGAGGGATAGTAACTGCTATGGAAAAGTATTAACATCATTTCATACAAATATGAGTAAGTTCCAACCACATATAAAGAGGACTAAAAATGTACCTGATAGCTAAGTGACCTGAACTAATCCTGCAAGTGAATTTGTGCTTTGTGTTACTGTGAAGAGTTAAAAGTATAGTTAATTACAATTAAAGCATTGTGGTCCTTTTTGCCTTTTGGATCCCATGTGTGATCAGCCTTCTTCCATGACTTTCTGCTACCATGTTTCTGTCTTGCCACAGGTCTAAGAGCATGGGCCATTGACCATGGACTGGACCCTCAAAACCCAGGGCTCCCCCCAGAGGCCACCTTCCTCATGTGCAGTCCTCAGGCCCAGGTCCACTCTCCGGGCTGATCCTCCCATGCCTGGTGAGCTCCAGCTTCAACAGCGGCTCACTGCTGTGGATCTGAATCCCTTTCATTTCTGATACCTGCTAGTGTCCTCACCTCCACTTAGGTAGGATGAAATCTGGGTTTACATGTTACCCAAAATTCCATGCAAGTGGAGGGGAGGGAGCCAGTCTACATACACCAATTAGGGTGTAAACAGTCAGCCTCATGTTGCTGGGATGAACTTCCAAACCAGGCACAGTTATGGGAGGAAGAGAATTTTATTTGAAGCTTACAGGTCCAGGGGAAGTTCCATAATGGCAGAAGAAGCTGGCTCCCTTTCACAGGTCTAGGCATAGAGCAAAGAAGCCAAAAGCAAACCACCACCAGTACAGGCAAGCACACTTCAGGAACTCCAGGAAGAGCTCAAGCACTCTGCAAATTGTTAGACTGGAATTCCAAACCCACTCCCACACCTTATGGCTGGACCCTGGGTCCCACCCATGGCGACACCTTCTCCAGCAAGGTAGCAGGAAATCCAAGATGCTTTAGTAAAACTCTTGAATCTATTGGGAGACATCTATTCAAATTACTACATAGGGTTGTTGAAGAATCATGAATACTGACTTTCTTGTATGAGCAAAATCTCGCTTTCTACTGGACATATTGACAAGAGACCTGTAATCCCAGCACTTGGGATGTGGAGAGAAGGAGGCAGGAGAATCAGAAGCTCAAGCTCCTTGTTGGCCATATGCTGAGTTTGAAGCCAGCCTAGGCTACATGATAGCCTATCTCAAAACAACAACAAAAAACAAGCGTTCTACATAACTTACTTTCTATATTAACTCCCAATTTCTTGAAAGCAAATTTTCTGTTCTTTTAATGTATTCCTTTTTAGTGGGAATCCAGAAATATTACCATTTGATATTTTAGGACCGGAGGAGCTTGTGGTACTTCCTAGGTACTACTTTATGGATATATCGGTAGCAACACTGTACTTCTTTATTTACTCTTGGTAGCAGTTAACTTCTTGTTGTTGGGACAAAACACTGGACCAGAAGCATCTTAGGGAAGGAGAGGGTTCATTTCAGCTCACAGTTGCAAGGGGAAAGTTTCATTGTTGTGAGGAAAGAGCAGGCAGCCTGGGCATCTTATTTTGTCACAGCAACAGGAAGGAAATTGCCCAAGTGAGCCTGCTCTGAACAGCCAGTGGGCTGAACTAATAAACCTCCAGGCCCAGCCTCAGAGATGCCTCTCCTGGAGCAAGGCCCCCCATCTCTAAGGCACTACTAGCTGGAGACTAAGAAGAAGCTTAATAACAAATGCTTGAGGCTATGGGAGTCATATTACATTAACCAACACTACACCTTTCAATTGCTGTCCTTTGAATTAGCAACTTCCAGTCCCAATAAAAATTCACTTGCACTCCTTCCTATAATTGCAGCATTCACTTTCCTATGTTGCAGGCTGGAGAGATGGTTTAGTGGTAAATGTGCTTGCCTGAGAAGTCTAAGGACCCAGGTTCAATTCCCCCGTACCCACATGAGCCAGATGCACAAGGTGGCACGTGCATCTGGAGTTCGTTTGCAGTGGCTGGAAGCCCTGGCGTGCCCATATTCTCTCTCTTTCTATCTGCCTCTTTCTCTCTCTCTCTCTCTCTCTGCCTCTTTCCCTTGCTCTCTCTCTCTCCAAAAAAATACATAAAATGTAGTTTTTAAAAACGAAGTAGAGCAGGAGAGATGGCTTAGTGGTTAAGGCACTTGAGTATGAAGCCTAAAGACCCAGGTTCAAGTCTCCAGATCCCATGTAAGCCAGATGCATATGGTGGTGCATGCATTTGGAGTTCATTTGCAGTAGCTAGAGGCCCTGGCATGCCCATTCTCTCTCTTTCTCTTTCTCTCTCCCTTTGTCTCCCTCTGTCTCTAATAAATAAATAAAAATAAAAACTTTAAGAAAAAAGAAAGAAAAAAAGTAGTATATCCAGAGTGCAAGCTTTGCTGTAAGCACATTCCAGCTCATGCCATTTGCCGTGTACTGGAAAGGGGGACTCAATTAAAATACGCTTGTTCCATAGTCAAGCATGGTGGCGCACGCCTTTAATCACAGCACCAGGAAGGCAGAAGTAGAAGGATCAGTGTGAGTTCAAGGCTAGCCTGGAACTAGAGTGAGTTCCAGGTCAGTCTGGAATAGAATGAGACCTTACCTCGAAGAAAAAGAAAATATTCCACTTTAAAACTTCATCACTGTTCATGGAGATTTGTGTATAAGTGGGAGGATGTTCAGTTCACCTTGGGAAATTGGACCAGTGTTTTGAGTTGCTCATTACTGACTGTAGCCCTCCAAAAGCCTTGTGAAGTATGATGCCCTGTGTGATAACTGGGTAACAAAATAAAATCACATTTGATAAATCATTTATTATGCCTTTGTAAACTCACTACTTCCTGAAAATTACTGATGATTATCTTTTATTTTGTGTAAACTGTGGTACACATATTTAAGCTACATATGTTTGTGACACACATAGTTCTGTATTATAATACCCTTGTCTTAAAATATCTAGAAACAGAATTGGAGTATAAGTTGGAAGGTTTGGCTATAAATCAGTCTTGTGGTCATTACATATGAATGATACATGTCAAGTGTTTTGTGGAACAAAACTGTCATTTAAAAGCTAGAAATAGCAGGGCATGGTGCCGCACACCTTTAATCCCAGCTCTTGAGAGGCTGAGGTAGGAGGATCGTGATGAGTTCGGGGCCTCCCTGAGACTACAGGGTGAATTCCAGGTCTGCCTGGTCTACAGTGAGATCCTACCTTGAAAAATCAAAATAAACCAAAATGATAAAATAAAATAAAAACTAGAAATAAAACGAGATATAGCACAGATTCCTTCTAGAATAAAATAAGGAAATTATAAGGAAAATTACTAGGGCAGACAGTTCCCCATGTTGGTCAGCAGGTGGC
This sequence comes from Jaculus jaculus, assembly GCF_020740685.1. Classification (NCBI taxonomy): domain Eukaryota; kingdom Metazoa; phylum Chordata; class Mammalia; order Rodentia; family Dipodidae; genus Jaculus; species Jaculus jaculus. The sequence continues at coordinate 120,147,963 of NC_059107.1, forward strand.
GCCAGAGCAGCTCGGACGGCAAACTGAACAAAGGGAGGAAATCAAAGCTACTATAATTCCAACCTCTTTTTGGTGAACATGGAGGGAGGCCACACACATTGCTTTTATTTCAATGTCTCATTGGTCTTTCTAAGTTGTTCATTATGTGAAGCTAGGGAAGGGTCAGATACCACTAAAAGTGTACTACTGAACCCTCCTGTGCTTTAAAAATGGATAAAATACTGTCTCCCTCATAGGATTTCTACAGAGTACTGAGTTTGTGCATGTAAACACAAGGCTGAAGTGCGGACTGCAGCGCCCGCCGCTATGACCCTGAACAGCGGCGCATGCAGCAGGCTTTGAACCAACGTTCATTGTTGCCTGATTGAATGCTTGGTATTTATAATTCAGAGACAAACTTGGTATTCAATAATGCTTTTCGCTCCAGAGAGATGAATACTATGCATAGGAAATGGAAAACAAGATGAGTCTGAAGTTTCTGAGGAAGGAAATAGAATTTCACGTAGAAGGAATATAGAAGTAAAACTGGGATTTAGCTCTGGGTCCTGTCTCTTCTCACATCTGACTTTGTGCAGGTTTAAGCTTTTTGTTGTTTTACCTGTACCTTGTACTTACAAAAGTGTCCATATTTCAGGGTTGCAGAAAAACCCACAAAAAATAAGTAATCAAACAAACAAACAACAAAAATGTTGAAGGGACAGGCTGTGGCTCAGTTGATAGAGTGCTTGCCTAGCATGGCCAGAGCCCTGGGTTCGATCCCTCGAACTTCCTAACCCAGGTGAAGTGGCGCTTGCCTGTTACACTAACCTATGGGAGGGAGAGGCAGGAGGATCAGAAGTTCAAAGTCATCTCCATCTACAAAGTAAGTTCAAGGCCAGTCTGGGCTTTCGGCTGGAACCATACTGCAGGGTCGCTGTGAGAACAGAGATGGTGCATGCAAGAATGCTCCTCTGGGGCTGGGGGATGGCTTAGTGGCCCAAGCCCTCGCCCTCAGAGCAGAGCACTGTATTTTGATTCTGCAGAACCCATACAAAAAGCTATGATTGGTTTCTGTAATCTCAGTATGCTAACTGGGAGATGGAGTGGAAACAGGAAAATCCCCCAGAACCTCACGGTGAGCACAGCAAAGAACAACAGCAAAGAAAATCCAGAGAGGAAAACCTTGCCTCAAAATGAGGAAGAAAGGTGACGATGACCCAGAAAATGTGCTCTGACTCCCAAGCATGTGTCATGGCAGCTGCGTGTGCACGCACACACTTAAGTAAAATTAAAAATACCTTATTTTGGGCTGGAGAGATGGCTTAGTGGTTAAGACACTTGCTTGCAAAGCCAAAGGACCCCGGTTTAATTCACCAGGACCCCGTAAGCCAGCTGCCCAAGGGGGTGCATGCATCTACAGTTTATTTGCAGAGGCTGGAGGCCCTGACATGCCCATTTTCCCTCTCTCTCTCTCTCTCTCTCTACCTGCCTATTTCTGTATCTCTCTCTGTCTCAAATAATTAAATAAAATTGTTTAAAAATTTAAACAAATATTTTTCATTTATTTATTTGAGAGGGAGAGAGAGAGGCAGATAGAGAGAGAATGGGGCACACCCCACCTCAAGCCACTGAAAACTAATTCCAGACACATGCACCCCCTTGTACAGCTGCTTATGTGGATACTAGGGAATCGAACCTGGGTGTTTAGGCTTCTCAGGCAAGTGCCTTAACCACTAAGCCATCTCTCCAGCCCCCCAAATGCCTTCTTAATGGGTGGTGCCTGCCCTGCCCATGATTACTCCTTATGCTAGAGATGGAAAAGTAACACTCTTTAGGTTGGATTTGACTCAAAGGTATATTTTATTTGGTTTTGATTCAAGGGTCCCTAATGCTACAGATTAGGAGCAAGACAGGTTTCTCTAGTAGGTAGCTGACTAGAGCCTGGCCTGAAGCAACATGCAGGGACTAGAACTTAGTCTCTTCCAAGACGGCCGTAAGCAGCAGCTCCGAATCCCTCCTCAGCAGCAGCAACAGCTTCTAGTTTCTTCCTCGGTTTCCTCCTTAGCCCCTATGGGTGGCCCCTTGCTGAGTCTGGGTTCCTCCTGGGCCCACCGACCCATCAGCTTCCTCCCTACATAGGTGAGCTCTAAGCCTTTCCTTCCCCCACGCGCCTTCCTGCAGAGGGCTCTGAAACTTCCCTGCCGCAGGAGGGAAACTCTTCCTTGGTCTTCTCTGGCAAGGGAGGAATTCCACTTTCTTGTTTTTGCTTACTTTGTTAATTTTTTCTGCTCGCCCGTTTTCACCCTATCCTTAAGAAATTCTCAAAACTTAAAATCGTTCGTGTTTTTCGATTCCTTGCTAACTTGGATAAAAGCCTGAAGTTGGGGCTCCTGAGCCTGAGTGGGCGGCTCGCGCGTCGTCGTGGAGATCTCATTCCTCCCAGGGCTCCCATCCCGCCACACAAAGGACACCCCCAGTTTCGGTGACTCGCTGGGAGGACTTGCAGGGCTCGGCATAGATAGGCTGGGGTGTGTGACTTAGTGCGGCAAAAGGAGGCACGGCCAAGTCATTGAAGGAAGAGGGACAAAGTCCAGGGAAAACTAGCTGCAAGCGAGCGCTCCTGCGAGTCACACAGGATGTGCTCAATTGCCCCAGCAATGAGTCGTTGCAATGTGTGTGAAATGTTACCAACCAGGAAGCTCATTAGAGACTCAGTGTCCCGAGTTTTACTGGGGACTAGCCAGGCAGGCAGTGTCTACCAGGCACCTACCCAAATACCCAAATCCTAGACGCCCAGAAGGAAGGCGATTGGTCAGTATAAGTGAACTTGTTTGTCCAACACTTCAGGCACGCTGAGTTACCCTAACAGCTATGAGAATGGTGGAAATCCTTCTGCAGTTCGCCTTCCCAGATGCCAGTGCGGACCCAGCTTGGTAAGCAGGCCTTCCCAAGCATCAGCACTTAGACAAGGCTGCTGTGCCAACTCCTCTTTGCAGAGACCTCTACAGGCTGTTTCTCTTGAAAGTTTTATTTAATGCTATTTAAGTTAAACCATCATTACTATGGTTGGTTTTCACTTGTTACCATTTTAAAATTAAAAAAAAAATTCAGTCAGGATTTTGAGCTTCTTGTGAAACACCAGATATGATAGGAACAAAGGACTCATGTTGCCAAATGGCAATAACCGATAACCCTGTTTAGATAAGACTTCGTGCTTCCATGAATTCTAGTCTCTGTGACGACCAGTAAACTTTCCACATTGAGTGCCAAATGCCTTTTAGTGTGGTCGGGCTTATCTGGACTTGGGCTGCTTGAATCAGAGGGCTCAGCTAACCAGAGGACAGGAGGGAAAAGCAGGCATGTGACGTGTTGCAGAGTCACGATAATTAACGATGACACAAACAGATTATGGTTAATGAATTCCTGCTGCTGAGGGACCTATACATGCTACTGCAGTTACCTTCAAGAAACCAGTAGCAGCTGATGGGAGGAAGGGGTTTATTTTGGCTTCCAGTCTGGAGGGGAAGCTGCATGATGGCAGGAAAAAGATGGCATGGGCAGAGGCTGCTCATCACCTCCTGGCCAACGAGCGGTGGACAACAGTGACAGGAGAACGAGTTGAACCCTGGCTATAACACCCATTAGCTGGCACCCAACACACCTCCAGTTCCCAAATTGCCACCAGCTGGGGACCTAGCATTCCGAATATACTAGTTTATGTGGGACAACTAATCCAAACCACGATGCATGCCAGGAATATAGAACTCCCTGGGGCTGGAGAGATGGCTTAGCAGTTAAGCGCTTGCCTGTGAAGCCGAAGGACCCCGGTTCGAGGCTTGATTCCCCAGGAGCCCCACGTTAGCCAGATGCACAAGGGGTGCATGCATCTGGAGTTCGTTTGCAGTGGCTGGAGGCCCTGGCACGCCCATTCTGTCTTTCTCTCTATCTACCTCTTTCTGTCTCTGTCTGTCCCTATCAAATAAATAAATAAACATATTTTTTTAAAAAATATAGAACTCCCCTCCAGTACCCCCTATTACAACAGTTACTTGTGACTGATCTTGGATGGTATGACGATATTTTTATTGCTGGATGACTCCTTTAATCTGACTCAAATTGGTCTTTGCTCCTATCCATATAAATATCAGAAATAGTGGTAATATAAATTCATCATTGCATGTATTGTCAATCAGTAAGTTGTACATTGAAGCCACTATTATCATATGAGACTTGTTGAAGTAGATAGCATATATCCACAGAAAGATAATCAATCATGCTTGTTCAAAGGAAATAAATATGTAGCTCCACATTTCAACGTCTCCACTGATTGATTAACTCAACTGTTATAAAACAAGACAACGCCAGACAGCAAAATTAGATTTCTCTTTTGTCCCCCTAGCTGCTACAAAAGTATCAGGCATGGAGTTGGATTCAGTATGTTCCTTGCGGGGCATGGTGGTGCACACCTGTAATCTCAGCACATGAGAGGAGAGAGGAAGATCAGGAGATCAAGGCTAGCCTTGGCTACATAACAATTTGTGGCCAGTTTGGGCTAGAGGAATAAGACCCTCTCTCACATCCTCTGTCCCCCACAAGTCAATGGTTTGCAACTTCACAAACTTCACCCATGGGCTAGCTCGAGACCTCAGGACAGAGGGATGGAGTAAGGACAGGGGAGTGGTGTGGAAGCGACCCCTCGCAGGAGCATGCGCCATGTCACCTGCCACGTGGACGATCGCCAAGGTCCTTTTCTCATTTCGTTACAACATGTGCAGACACAGGGAAGGCCTGCAGTGAGTACAGGTCTATTGAAAGCTGCATTCTTCTAAAAGAATTTAAAATGTTCTTGAGCCAGGTGTGGTGGTGCACTCCTTTAATCTCAGCACTTGGGAGTCTGAGGCAGGAGGACTGCAATGAGTCCAAGGGCAGTTTAGGCTAGAGTGAGTTTTAGGTCAGACTGGGCTAGAGTAAGACCCTGCTTTGAAAAAACTAAATGATAAAATATTATTTACCTACCTCCTTAATAATTGCTTTACTATTTTTTTTTTGTCTTTTTGAGGTAGGGTTTCACTCTAGCTCAGGCTGACCTGGAATTCACTATGTAGTCTTAGGGTGGTCTTGAACTCATGGCGATCCTCCTACCTCTGCCACCTGAGTACTGCAATTAAAAGTGTGTGCCACCATGCCCAGATGTATTTCTTTTTAAAAAAATATTTTAAAGGCCCTTGGTTTCCCACCAGAAATCAATGGTAAGACCCTATTGCTGAAGACTTCACATATTTGGGCTGCAAGGCCACAGAGAAATCCTGCTGGAACTGAGCTGATAACCTCCTCCATGTAGACCAGCTGACAAAAAGCTGGAAGAAGCCATTCTACATGTAGTTCAATGGGAGAAAGAGAAGCCACCAGTGAAGATACTCAACAGTGGACACTGCAAGCCTTATAATTGGCCAGCCAGGCCAAATGAGCCAATGGGTGCAATAGTGGCAAGTCTGTCATGGTGGAAACCAACTGCCGTCCAATTGGACTGGAGGCCCGCTCCATGGGTGGTGGGGGGGAACACATCCCTGGTGCTGAAAACTTCAAACAGGGGTAGTCATGAGCCCTAGGGGTGTAACATCTGCTGATGTCTTGATAAGTGTATATACTATGCTTATCAAACTGCCCAGTAAGCACTTCTCTTAATATTTATACCCTTATATTAATGCTACTCTCACTCTGGGTAGAGAATCTTCTCTTTTCAGATGGCAGTGACCTTGGGATGACTCAGAAGTTATCATAGTGCTGGAAAGAAGTCACTGGAGTACTGAGTAACATCTCGATCACACCTTCCAAGTCTCAGGGTCTAATGTGGAAGAGGTGGCAGAAAGAATGTAAGAGCCAAAGGAAGGGTAGGATTCCTTACAACATGCTCCTCCAGACACAAAATGGCCTGGATATCCATGACCTCACAGTGCCTGACACTCCCTACACAAGACCATCATAAGAGGAGGAAAAGATCATGACATCAAAATAAAAGAGAGACTGGTTGAGATGGGGAGGGGATATGATGGAGAATGGAATTTCAAAGGGGAAAGTGGGGGTGGGGGGAGGGAGGGTATTACCATGGGATATTTTTTATAAACACAGAAAATATTAATAAAAATTGAGAAAGAAAACAGGAAAAAAATATTTTATTTATTTGAGAGAGAGAGAAAGAGGCTGATAGAGAGAATGGGCACACCGAGGCCCTCTGTCACCCACAAGTGAACTCCAGAAGCATGTGCCACCTTGTGCATCCAGCTCCACGTGCATACTGGGGAATCAAACCTGGGTCCTCTGGCTTTGCTGGCAAGCATCTTAACTGCTAAGCCATCTCTCCAGCCCACTAATTGCATTATTGATAGATGGGGAAGCAGTTGAGGGAATATATGTTCTCAACTGGTTTTTTACCAAAAAGAAAATACTGGCCACTGACATGACAAAAGTTACGAAGACACTAAAAAAAAAAAAAAAAAAAAGAGTCATGTTAAGGTGAGAGTTGGACATTGAGTAGCCTCGTTCTCTTCGTGGGCAAATGGCAGAAATATGACTGGAAATTCACTCAGGCATAGTGGATCTAGGTTCACAATCGAAGTCACCAGGAATCAGTATTTCTCTACTCTGGGTATGACTTGTTTTCTTACATATTGGCTTCATCCTCAATACAACAATACTTGTGACAGTGGCCAGAGCACCTCCCAGAGCTGTGCTCACATCCTACAAGCTCGTCAGTGTAATTGGAAAGAGAGCACTTTTGTCCCAATAACATCTGGGATTTGAGGATCACTTGACAGGTTCGTGTTAGAGCCCATCCCTAAACTAATGGTGTGAGCTGCATGAGGACCAGACCTGGGAATGTACCAGGAATATGTTAGGTAAGTCAAGGAGGCACAGTCAGCACAAGCCACACCATACAGGACGAAAGGAAGGACATGTGAATTCAGAGGGTAGAGGTGCTGGGGCTGCATGAATTTATCACAATCCTTATTGGGGGCTTGCTACATGGAGAGCTGTTTCAGGGGATAAAAGTACGCAAAAGTCCTGGATTGTTTGTTGCTTTGCTCTATTCGAAGAGTGGGTGGAGAAAGTAGCTACATTAATGAGATATATTTCAGATGGTGATGTGTGCAATGGTGGAAAATTTCAGGAAAGGAAAATACAGGTTTCTGAGGATAAAGGGATGCTGTAGTTTTACTTAGGGTTACTGGAGAAGGCCTTACTGAGATGGAGGCATTTGATCCAAAGTAGTGGAAGGAATGAGTTGTGTAGCTATCTCCAAAAAGAGGGAGAGAGCACCGGGGTGTACATGTGGATATGTTCCTTGCGAAGTAGATCCAGGGGAGAGTAGGGCTGCGGTCAGAGGCTGCAAAATGTCTTGGAGGCTGCTTGCTGACTTTGATTTTGCTTGGAGATGAAGACACTCGTGGGGACATGGAGGCGGGGAAGTGATGTGACCCAGCTGAAAGCAGACTGAAGGAAGGAAGCAAGGGGCTAGGGAGGTGCTAAAGCACTCTTTAGGACCAACCTGATAATCGTTCTTAGTTTAAAAAAATGTCAGATTCTATAGGTGTGGTGGTACACCCCTTTAATCCCAGTACTCAGAAGGCTGAAGTAGGAGGATTGCAGTGAGTTTGAGGCCAGCCTGGACTAGAGAGAGAGACCCTACCTCATTTTTTTTTTTAATGGTCAGATTCTGCTTGCATTTTTGGAAATAGCACCACTACATCTTATTTGGAGAAGTTAAGCAAGACTGAAGGCTAACTCAGGTTTTGGGCAAGAGTAACAGGAATAGAGCTGCTATTCACTGAGACGGAGAAAACTGGGAAGGACTGTTTTGTAGGGGAGCCGGAATTCAATGTCAGGTGTGTTAGAGTTTGAGATTCCTGTTAGAACTCAACCGTTGATAAGCAGTGGGATAAAGGAGTTTGGAATGTAGGCAGAAATTCCTTGCAAGATAGTCATCAGTTTATAGAAGCCATTTAAAATGATGAAACTGGGTGAGATTACTGAAGGGGAGGAGAGAGTTGAAGATAAAAGTCCTAAGAATGCAGTACTTCAATGCATACATGTGGAATGAGGCATTTGGAGGCAAGTAAGCCAACATCTAGGAAAGGGAAGCCAAGTCAAAATAAGAGGCAACCTTGGGTTTAACTATGCAGAGGCTGAGGCGTGAGCAGCTGAAGGGGTTTGTCAGTAAAGATCCCCGCTGGCACCTGCGCAAGACAGAAGAAAGGAATTTGGAAACTGTACCTATTAAACAGCGACAACGTGCAGTCCGTGTGTGTGTGTGTGTGTGTGTGTGTGTGTGTGTGTGTGTGTGTTTAGCAACACAAGAAGACAGAGAAACGAGGCAATAGCAAAGCAGCTAGCTAGCTAAATTGGGCCAAGAAAATGTTTGTGCCCTCTGGCAGGGTCTCGCTGGGCAGGCAGGCCGCCTCGAAAGCGCTGTCTTCCTGTCTCCACCTGAAAAGTGCCGGGACTCTAGGTGTGTACTACTGTGCCTGGCTGTTTCTCTTGCTGGGTGGTGTTTGTTTGTTTTTTTAAATTTGTTATTTGTTTGTTTTGCTTTGTTTTTGGCACTAAGGGATTGAACCCAAGGCCTGTATGTGCTGTCAAGCACTCTACCACTGAGACTCATCTCCAGAACCCTCCACTACTGTTCTTTTCTTCGTTCAAGAACCATATGCATCGGAAGATGCAGTGGAGGAGGAGCATCGGGCGCTAGCGGGCGAGGCGGGAGGCCGACGGAGCAGTGTTCCTGAGGAGACAGTCACAAGCAACAGATGCTGACTTCAAACACATATGCGGGATTTTAGAAAGCCTGGATTTTTTTCCCATCTCTTTTCTATTATGAAAGTAAATACTTTTTGTTTTATTTATCGATAATTTTATACATGTATATAATGTGTTTTGAGCCTGGATTTTCCAAGAGTCCAAAGTAAAGATAGCTTTTGTTTTGTGGCCGGCTTTATTAAACAGGGGCACCGTGCTCAGAAGCATCAGAGGGCAGAAGGGTGGGATTCTGACAGAGTGGGGGCTTCTGACTTGACTCTGAATTGTGGTCACCATTGGTGTCCATTCCAACATGTCTGCCTACGTAGTTTTGGGGCGTGAGCCCTGTGCCACTGTGCACGAAGGGGAAAGAGGCCTCTTGGGAAAGGAAAGCATTTATTCCAAAGGAAGAGAAATTAGGGCTGTTAAGCTTGGACCAAGAGCTGGCCAGAGGAAGGAGTAATGAGTAAGTATGGCATCTGTCCCTCAGGTTTAACCTCTGCTCAGCCTCCATAACCCCAGGCTAGGGTGTTGGGAAGCAGGAATGTAAGAATTCAGAGGCAACAGCCTCAACGGCTGAACCATCACTCCCGTCCCCAATAATTCAAATATCTACGTCAACAGACTATGTATGGTACTAGGCTCACAAAACAATCCTATCAGATGCTCATCTGTGGAAGCTAACACCAAAAGCAATGGCCATTTTGTGCAGCATGGTCTCAGTGTGCAGACCTGCATGCAAAATCTGCTGTTCCCTTCCCCTCCCCTCTAGCACTCAGTGGGCCTGTACTGGCGATCAGCCCTGATGGCTGTAGCAGCGAAAGGGCCAGGCGTCCCTGTGACTGCAGCCATGAGGACCAGGTTAGCTTTCAAACCATTTAGTGTGGACACATCATTGTGATCGTGGACAACAGCAGTTGGGTGATGTCACAGAAGCCTCAGATCTGGGCACAGACATCACCGAAGGGGCCTAGTATAGGAGACATTCCTGGCAGACATGTTTACGAATGCTCATATCTTACTGCCAAAGGGCTTTCTAGAATCAACATGTTGAGACTTTGAGCACATCTAGAAGTACCAAGATAGATTGGTGTGGCTGGAGAAACATGAGTTATATAACTTATAGTCACACAGAAAGCTGATTAATAAGAAAATATCAAGGAACTATGTGGTCATTAAAATGGGCTCCATTGAGATATATGCTGATGGCAGAAACTCATATATAACCAAGGTCACATACCTTGGGTAAAATGCAGGACCAGCTGAGGTTGAGGATAACAAAAATAATCCAGGTTCTTAAAAAGCTATGTTTAGAACAAGAAAATGATGTAATGCTAACAGATGGCAGAGAAAGTGTAACTGCTTAACTATTGCTTTACTTGTATTTTTAAAATATTTTATTTATATTTATTTATTTATTTGACAGAGAAGGAGGGAGAGAGAGAGAGAGACACAGATAGATAGATGGATAGATAGATGGATAGATAGATGGATAGATAGATAGAGAGAGAGAGAGAGAGAGAGAGAGAGAGAGAGAGAGAGAGAGAGAGAGAGAGAATGGGATTACCAGGGCCTCCAGCCACTGCAAACGAACTCCAGACTCATGTGCCCCCTTGTGCATCTGGCTAACGTGGGTCCTGGGGAATGAACCTTGCAGGCAAATGCCTTAACTGCTAGGCCATCCCTCCAGCCCTTGTAATTTTTTTAAAAAAATTTTATTTATTTATTTATTTATTTATTTTAAATAAAGAAAATGGCCTTCAAAGTGGGAAGCAGGGAAGCATAACTAAGCAGGAATTAATCTAGACAGTATGCTTGTGAAGGCTCCTCCTCATTAACACTCCTTTTCTTTGAAAGTGGTGTTTGGAATTAGTGTTATTTTGTTGGCATGCACATGCATGAGGTTTGCCCATTTGTGCGCAGCCGTGCTTGCGCAGGTCAGAGGAGGGTGCTGGGTGTCCTCTATCACTCTTCCACCCTATCTCCCTGAGAGGCAATCTCTCTCTGGACTTAAATCTGATGTTTTTCAGGTAAACTGACCAGCAAGCTACAGCAATCCTTCTGTCTCAGTCATCTTCAGTGCTGGTGCTACAGGCTGGGGTCTGCTGTTTTACGGGGTGCTGAATTCAGGTGTTCACGCTTGCACAGCAAGGCTCTTTCTCACTCTGCCATCTCCCTGGCTTGTTCTCTCTCTCTCTCTTTTCGAGATAGATTCGCATGTAGCCCCGGCTGGCTTCATTTTTCCAGTGTAGTTAAGGCTGGCCTTGAACTGATTATCCTACCTCCACCTCCCTTGTGCTGGGATTGCAAGCTTACACCACCATACTCAGTTTTTATTTTTTTAGCTTAAAAAGACATGTTTTATGGACAAACATGGAATTAGTATTTGATATAAGCAAAAGATTTATGAAGAGTTCAACTCAGGGATGGAAAGTTGGCTTAGCAGTTAAGGTGTTTTCCTGCAAAGCCAAAGGACCCAGGTTCGATTCCCCAGGACCCACGTTAGCCAGATGCACAAGGGGGTTCACACATCTGGAGTTTGTTTGCAGTGGCTGGAGGCCCTGGTGCGCCCATTTTCTCTCTCTTTCTCTCTCTCTCTCCCTCTTTCTCTGTCAAATAAATAAATAAAAATATTTTTTTTTAAAAAAGTCATTTGAGAAAAAAAAAAAAAAACAGTTCAACTCAATATGTCAGCTAATTCTAAGGACACAACTTCATTTGAATTATATCCTAAGATAGTGATGTGAGCTATGGTGGAACCACAGTTGAGGGACTTTAAGGCATGGTATAAAATAAGAAAGCATCTAAACGATCATATCTGCTGATTTTTATAGTATGTAAAGCAGTTTTATATGACTTGTAGTAGCCAATATTACCTGCTAAATGCCTGGCACTGTGCTAGACCAGAGGTCAGCAAACCAAGGCTTCTCTCTGGCCAAATTCAGCCTGATGACTGTTTGTGCTAAAAATGACCAAAAGGCTGAGATAGTGAGACCTTATCTCAAATAAAACAAGCCAGGAATGATCAAATGGCTTGAGAAAAAAAATGTCAAAGGAGGCTGAAGCAGAAGGATCATGAATTCAAGTCTAACCTTAGCTACATAGTGAGTTTCAAGCCATCTTTGGCTACTATAGTAAAACCTTGTCTCAAGAGTAGGGTTTGGGGATACATACCTGTAATACTAGCACTTGGGGGGTGAAGGCAGGACAACCAGAAGTTCAATGTCCTCCTCAGTTACATGGCGATTTGGAGGCCAGCCTGGGATACATAGAAACTTGTCTCAAAAACAACAAAACAAAAAATAAAAGGAAAAGAGAGAGGGAGAGGGAGAGAAAGAAAGGAAGAAGGAAAGGTGCTGGGGAGATTGCTTAGTGGTTAAGGCACTTGCCTCCAAAGCCAAAGGACTCAAGTTTGATTCCCCAGGACCCACATAAGCCAGATGCACAAGGTGGCACATACATCTGGAGTTCATTTGCAGTGGCTGGAGGCCCTGGTACACCCATTCGCTCTCTTTCTCTCTCCCTATTTGCTTCTCTCTCCCTATCTCTCCAGCATATAAAAAAAAAAAAATTTAAAAAGGAGAGAAAGGTAAGCCAGGCATGGCGGCGCACACCTTTAATCCCAGCACTTGGAAGGCAGAGGTAGGTGTAGGTGGATCACCATGAGTTCGAGACCAACCTGACATTACATAATTCCAGGTCAACCTGAGCTAGAGTGAATCCCTACTTTGAAAACCCCCAGAAAACACTCTGTCTCAAACAACAAATTTAAGTTCATGACATATAGAAAATAGTTTTGAAGATTCTGATTGAGAATTAATTTTCAAAATGACGCTTTGGCTTTTTCTCTTTTGGCCACAGTTGGATGCTGGCAAGATATGCCACCCTTCGGCACTCCAAGGTCAGCTTTGGTAGTGCTATCATCACTGTGGTGACAAAACTAATTTGAGGGCTTCATGATTTTCCAGAGGGCTTCTTTCTTTTCATCTTTGATAACCTAGTCATTCTCTTTTGAAGTATTCATCATCTTCCCTGCTGATTTCCCTCAGTAGATGCACCTCTGGTCTAAGGCCTCACTTGTCAACAGATTTTCTTATGACCCAGTAGTTTTCCAGCATTCTATGCACTGAATTCATGAAATATATCTTGCTTTAAAAAAAAACTTATAATTCACCTTCCATTCCATTCCCATTACAGTGTGCATATTTATATCCCACACCCAGGGACCGGCTTCCTGACAAATGCATGCACAGGATGGCTGGCGGTGGAAGCTGGGGGGAAGCTGCAGCATGTTTGGGGGCTGTTAGCTGATTTCATTAATGGTCAGGTCATTAGTGAGTCTCTCTAAATCACGATAACGCTTTGCTTTCCTAGTGACATCATGACTGAGAACATAGAGGATTGGAAGCCTGGACATCTGCCACGCAAATATTGAAGGTGATTTTCTATAGGTTGTAAGAGCCAGAGATTTTATTTTAATTTTAAAAAATCATTTGAAAGAGAGAGACAGAAAGCAAGTACAAGTGTACCAGGGCCTCCTGCTGCTGTCAACAAACTGCAGACACGCGTACTTGGTGCATCAGGGTTTACGTGGGTTCTGGGGAATTGAACCTGAGCCAGCAGGTTTTCCAAGAAAGTAAGTGCCTTGAACCACTGAGAAATTTCAATTTTTAATTTTTCTTTTTGAGGAAGGGTCTTACTCTAATCCAGATTCACCTAGAATTCACTTTGTAATCCAGATTGACCTAGAACTCACTTAGTAGCCCAGGTTGGCATCAAACTCATGGCGATTCTCCTATCTCAGCCTCCAGAGTGCTGAGGTGCTGAGATTAAAGATGTGCACCAACAGGCTCAACTCAACCAAAGATAATCTACCCACTCTTTCTTTCTTCCTTTCTTTATTTCTTTTTTTCCTCTTTCCTTCCTTCCTTCCTTCCTTCCTTCCTTCCTTCCTTCCTTCCTTCCTTCCTCCCTCCCTTCCTTTCTCTCTTTCTTCCTATTATCTATCTATCTATCTATCTATCTATCTATCTATCTATCTATCTATCTATCTATCTATCATCTATCCACCCATCTGGCATGTGTGTATGTGGGTATGGAGGCCAGAGTTCAATACTGGGTGTCTTCCTCAGTTTCTCTCCACCTTATTATTGAGGCAGGGTCTGGCATTAAATCTAGAGCTCACTGATTCATCCAGACCATCCAGAGACTCCTACGGAGCCTCCTGTCTCTGCCTCCCCAGTCTTGGATTACAGGCATGCACAGCCATGTGTGGCTTTTACATGGATGCTGGGATCCAAACTCAGTTCCTCATGCTGGCATGGCAGGAAGTTTAACCCACCGAGCCATCTCCCCACACTCCATCCCCTAAACAATTTTTATTTCCTTTTTTGTGCTTATCCTTTTTGTTTGTTTGTTTGTTTGTTTCTGTTTTCAAGGTAGTATCTCACTCTAGCCCAGGCTGACCTGGAATTCAGTATGTTGTCTCAGGGTGGCCTCAAACTGTGGTGAGATTAAAGGTGTGCATCACCATGCCTGGCTAAAATAATAATAATAAGATTTTTATTTGTTTTTTCTAAACTTTCTAGAATAAATGTTATTTATACAAACAAAAAAAATCTGTTCATTAATCATTTTTTAAATTGAGGTACAATTTCCACTGAGTAAGATGCATAGGGATCTTAACTGTTTAGTCCAAAGGGTTTGGACAATTGCTTATACCTATGCTACCACCAAGAAGGCATGAAATGTTTTCATCATCCAAAAGACACTTTTGTACCCTTTAAGTCAGAAATCTTCCTAACTCATCTCCCCTGTCATGCGCACACAGTATCTAAAGCCTCCTCATCTCTACAGCTGTGTCAGTGCTGCTCTGGGACAGTATATCACATATAGGTTTCAGCAGATACCCATTTTCATTGGCTTCAAGCATCCAACTTAGAAGGAAGAGAGAGAGAGGTAGCAAATGCAGTGTTCTACATTTCTTCCCCTAAACTCCCCTTCTGTATTTCTAACTCATATTATGAGTAGAAGATAAAAAAAAAAAATTTTCTCCCCAAACTTCCCCTCCCTCACAACCCTTTTCTTTTTCCATCCTAATTTGAAATAGTTACAGTGCTGTCTGCAGAGGCATCTACCCAACCTTTGACCTTCCCAAGGCAGACAAAAGGGTCCAGAGAGAGAGAGACAGCGAGAAAGAGAGAGGGGGGGGGGCGCTTACATCCTTGGATCTCGCCCCCATTACCTACACCTGACTCAAATGTTTTTCTCATTGTTCTCAGGTATGATCATGAGAAAAATAGTGAAAAGGATGCTGATTAAAAGACATTTAAGGAACCAGGCATGATGGCGCACACCTTTAATCCCAGCACGTAGGAGGCAGAGGTAGGAGGACCGCCGTGAGTTCAAGGCCACGCTGAGAGTATATAGTGAATTCCAGGTCAGCCTGGGCTACAGTGAGACCACACCTTGGGGGGGGGGGCGGAAAGGCAATTAAGTGGTTGGAGAGATTGATCAGTAGCTAAAGCAGTCGCCTACAAAGCCTAATGACTCAGGCTTGATTCCCCAGTACTTACATAAAGCTAGATGCACAAAGTGGCACATGCATCAGGAATTCATTTGATATGGCTGGAGGCCCTGGCATTCCAATTCTCTGTCTCTTTCTTCTCTGCTTCCAAATAAATAAATAATTAATATATATATATTTTAAAAAAAATGGTAATTAAGGCCGAGGGCATAACTCAGTGATAGAGTGTTTTTACTCTATGCTCAAGGCTCTGGGTTTGATGCCCAGCATTGCAAACAAAACAAAGTAAACAAATAAATCAAATTAAATTACAAATTAAGTTACCAAGAAACCTTTATAAAGGTTATCTCATTTTGTTAACCTTCCTTGCAAAACCTTGAGTTCAATGAAGAAATTCTAGTATTCATTTATTCATTTATAACACAGTACATGTGTATATTTATGGAAACTGTGCTAATCAAAATCCTAGGCACTAAGTGACAATGGCAAACAAAGAGAAGTCTCCCTAAAGCTCACTGTCTAAGTGGGAAAGGAGATGAGCAAGCAGACAATTATGATTCACCAGATACTGTCTGTGTGTATATGTTTATTAGAAAATTGCAAATAATCTAAATATTTGGCAACAGGGCAGTGTTTAATTACCACACAGCTAGTAATGGAAACTTCTGTGGCCATTAAAACTTATTTTGGGGAAGATATATTTAGTAATATATTAATGGTATAAATTAAACTGATCAAAAAGAATGAGAGGGGCTGGAGAGATGGCTTAGTGGTTGAGGTGCTTGTTTGCAAAGCCTAAGGACCCATGTTTGACTCTCCAGATCCCACCTTAGCCGGACGCACAAAGGTGAGGCAAGTGCAAGATTGCACATGCCCACTAGGTGGTACAAGTGTCTGGAGTTTGATTGCAATGGCTGAGGCCCTGGCCTGCCAATTCTCTCTCTCCTCTCTTGCCTCTCTCTCACTTGAGAGAACTACAACATTAACCAGAAGAAATATGTTAAGAGGTTAAAGGGCTTATTTCTGTCAGGTAGGGATTTCTTTCTTTAGTTGCTTCTATAATTTCCTATGACCAATATATGTTACTTTAAAAATAGATAAAAATTACATGTGAAAATGATTGTTATAAGTATGCCAACATGCTAGTCATTATATACTGATGATAATCGACACCTTATGTTAAAATGTACCCTCCTAGTGAAAATTTGAGTTTATCTATTTATTTGTATTGATCTGCAAGAAGAGAGAGAGAGCGAGAGCAAGCAAGCACATGAATTGGCATGCCAGGGCCTCCTGCTGCTGCAGACAAGTCCAGATGTATGCAACACTTTGTGCATCTGACTTACATGGGTTTTAGGGAATCAAACCCAGGCTGGCAGACTTCACAAGTAAGCACCTTTATCCATTGAACCATCTCCTTTCTGAAAATTTGAATTGGAAATGTTCCCTTTACCACTTTTCTTTAACTTTCTTATCTATAATTAACCTTTTGGATTTAAAATCTGTTATTTAAAGAAGAGTTTTCAAGTATATACTATACCTATAGCACCATTTACGCTTTCTTTCTTCCTTTACTTATTTATTCATTATTTTTTCATGTTCTCGACAGGGTCTCATGTAGCCTAGTTGGCCTTGAACTTCTGATTGTCCTACCTCCTCTTTCCAAGTGTTGAGATCGCAGGCATGCATCACCACCCCTGGTGTGGTTGCGTTGTTCTGTGTATTATTTCATGTAATCTAGATAGCAACCAAAGCTCACAACATACTTCACTGTGCGAGTGATGTGTTTTGCTATGACAAGAACATACTATGTGTGGTGGTTTGACTCAAGTGACCCTCATAAACTTAGGTGTTCCAAATGCTATGTTCTCAGCTGATAGAGATTTGGGAATTAACGCCTCCTGGAGGCAATTATTGTTGGGGGTGGGTTTATGGGTATTATATCCAGTGTCCCCTTGCCAGTATTCTATTCTGTTCCTGATATTGGCCACAGGGAGATGTCCACCCTCTGCTCATGCTGTTGTTTTCCCCTGCCTTTCTGGAGCTTTCCCTTGAGTTTGTAAGTCAAAGGAAACCACTTTTGCCCCAAAGCTGCTCTTGGTCGGGTGATTTCTGCCAGCAATGCAAACCTGACTGCAACACTATGTAACCTCCTTCCCCATGGCAGTGTTACATCATGCCTATCAGACCATGTAACTAAATTACTAGCTCCACCAGTAGAATCCAAAACACATAAACCATAGGGCATGGCAGAATCCATCTGTCATCCCGGCACTTAGGAGGCAGAGGCAAGAGAATTGCCGTAAGTTCAAGGTTAGCCTAGTCCTACATATGTAAGTTACAGCCCAGCCAGAGTTACATAGCAAGGCCCTATCTCAAACAGCAAATAAATAAATAAATTAATTAATTAAATAAAATCACTTTACACATATCAACCCAATCTCTCTCTGTCATTTTTGCTTGTTTGAGGTAGGTTCTTGCACTAGTCCAGGCTAACCTGGAATTTGCTATGTAGTCTCAGGGTGGCCTTGAACTCATGGCAATCCTCCTACCTTTGCCTCCTGAGTGCTGGGATTAAAGGCATGGGCCACTACGCCCGGCCAATATCTCTTTTTAAAAAACATTTAACTTATTTTATTAATGTGGGGAGGGGGAGAGAATTGGTGCATCAGGGCCTCTAGCCACTGCAACTGAACTCTAGACATATGCATAACCTTGTGAACACGTCACCTTGTGCACCTGGCTTACATGGGTACTGGGGAATTGAACCTGGGTCCTTAGGCTTCGCAAGCAAGGGCCTTAATGGCTAAGCCATCTCACCAGCCCCCTAAATAAAGTTTTTTCAAAATAAAAGATCTTGGGGACTGGAGAGACGGCTTAGTGGTTAAGGCGCTTACATGCGAAACCTAAGGACCCGGACCCAGGTTCGGCTCCCCAGAAACCACATAAGCCAGATGCACAAGGTGGTTTGCAGTGGCTAGAGGACTTGGCATGCCCGTTCTCTCTCTCTCTCAAATAAATAAAATTTTAAAAAGTTTAAAACATTTTAAAATATTCTATTTATTTTCAAGGAGCGAGAGAGAAAGGGAAGGAAGGAGAGAATGGGTGCACCAGAGCCTCTAGCCTCTGCGAACAAATTCCAGATGCATGCATCACTTTGTGTATCTGGCTTTAAGTGGACACTGGGGAATCGAGCCCCAGTTGTTACACACTGCAGGCAAGCGCTTTCACTGATAAGCCCTCTCTCCAGCCCCTCAACCCAAGACCTTGATAGACTGTGAGTTTGGGTTGTGACTGGCTGCTCTCTTCAACCTTCAAGTGATCTCTAAACTGTGCTGGCCAGCACCTGCACCGCTTGCTAATGCGAGGGAGCTGGTCACCTCTTCTGAGAGCTTGTCCATGAAGCACTACCTGAACATTCACTTGAGCTTTGCATCCACAGAGGCCTGCTTTCTAGCAGAGCAATGAGACTTTAATAATCAATGCTAAACAGTGTTGAAACTCACTCACTACATGGTTAATTTACCTTGCCTATGGAGTGTATTTCCTGGGAGAGCTGTTCTCATTATTTTCCACATGAGTTGTGCGATTCATGAACTCATTACTTTATCATCTCCTTATTTTTAACCATGCAAAAGCAGTGTCTCATTAGTGTCACATCTCAGTGTGCCCTAGGCATTGCAATCAATCACCTTTAACCACTGAACAATCTTTTCAGCCCCAGAATCATGTTAACTGTATAATTGTGTGTGTGTGTGTATTTTTTTTTTTTTTCAAGGCAGGGTCTCACTCTAGTTCAGGCTGACCTGGAATTCACTGTGTATTCTCAGGATAGCCTTGAACTCATAGCAATCCTCCTACCTTTGCCTCCCCAGTGCTGGGATTAAAGGCGTGCACCACCACGCCCGGCTAACTGCATATATTTTGTTGTTGTTTCTTTTTGTTTCCAGACCAGGTTTCACATAGGCTGGGACAGCCTTGAACTTGCCATATAACCAAGGATGATTTTAAGCTCCTGGTCTTCTTTCCTTAACCTCCCAGATGCTGGGATCACAGGCATGCAACCTACACTTGGCTTTTATGATACATGTTCTTGAATAATTTATTTTCACTATTGTTTCTTAGAATTAGTTAATTGAAAAAAATAGATGCCTATATGCTGAAACAACTTCTCAAGTGAGTTCCACTTACCTCTGATCTTTTCTTTTCATATTTTTAGTTCTTATTTTATTTTCCTGATTATAAAAGTAACAAGTATTCATGTAGGACATTGTCAATTTAGGGTTATTATGTCATCCTGGGCTATATAACCTTTTCCCTACTAATACAGTGGGGCTACTATATAGTATCTTCAAATTTAAGTTTACATTTTTAGCAAAATAATACATGTATGCAGATTAAAATGGTCAAATATTGAAAGCAACCAGTTTCCTCTTGTTCCACCTACCCTGATTCTCATTCCTCACAGATAATGGTCCTTGTCTGTTTAGACTGCTTAATGTCTTGGCTTGGGCAATTTATGAGCCACAGAAACTAACTACTTGGTTCTGGAGGCAGAACAGTCCAAGGTCAAGGTGCCTCAGATTTGGTGTCTGGTGACATTCTAATTGTGTCCTTATATAGTGAAAGGGTTAGGGAAAATAGGCTGTCTTGGATCTTGCCATAAGGACACTATTCCTATTTACAAGGCTCCACCCTTATCCAAAACACTTCTTTTTGCATCTTCTACCAGATTCCAATATTGATGATGTATATTTCTTTTAAATAAGAGAAAAAAATCTTTATGAAGTATTCTTTTTTCTTCTTTTTAAAAACTTTTTACTGACAACCTTCATCCATATATACAATGTATCTTGATCATACTCTCTTCCCACCATTCTCTTTTGTAGTTATCCAACCCTGTCTCTATCGTGCTGAACCCCTTACTCTTTCCAACTAATTCCTCTTCTACTTTGATGCCATCCTCATCACCATTGCCTTCATAACATGCAGGTCTTATGTAGGCAGCAACAGCCATCATGAGACCATGTATGCAATGGGCGCTTTGTGTCTGGAAGACCTGTGAAGTATTTCTTACTATAGCAATTCCTACTAAGTATCCTACAAAATTTCTGGCCTTCTGGGCTGGGGAGATGGCTTAGCGGTTAAGAGCTTGCCTGTGAAGACTTGAAAGACCCCCAGAGGGAGACTTTCACTCAAGTCTTGAGATAGCATGCACCCAAAGACACACGGGAGACCAAACTTGCTGCAAAAGCATGAGGCTTTATTCGGGAAACCAGAGCTCTGGGGTCGACACGTATCTCATGCAGGAGACAGAAGAGTCGACCCTGAGCCCTATTGGGTGTTTCTTTTTATAGGGTTTTTAGCAAGGAAGGGAAAGGGAAGGGGGTTTCACAAGGGTATTTGCCAAGCTTGTACAGTTATGTCTACATATCTTATTTGTGCATAACCAGAGTTTAAGTCCTTGGTCAGGCTGTCTTGGGAAACTATTTTTTTTCCTCTTCCCAGGACATAAAGTTTAGGTTGACCCGACCAACCCATATCTTGGGCCACCTGCAGCCTATCTTTTAGCCTATTTTTGATTTACTCCTTTCTGAATATACAGTTCAGGCTGTCCCCTAGCTGTAGCAACCAGTTGTTTCTTCACCAAGTTTACTTTAAAATTTTCTATCCTGCCTTTCAGACTAAGGACCCCAGATCGAGACTTGATTCCCCAGGACCCACGATAGGCAGATGCACAAGGGGGCACATATGTCTGGAGTTCGTTTGCAGTGGCTGGAGGCCCTGGTGCGCCCATTCTATCTCTCTCTGTCTATCTGCCTCTTTCTCTCTGTCTCTCAAATAAATAAATAAAATTTTAAAAAAAAAAAACCAAACAATTTCTGGCCTTCTGTACTGCCAGTAGATCTATTACATTAAGCCTGGGGTTTACTGATGAAATAGGACTTTTGCAACAATCACAGAAACCTTCAGTAAAAGGGCAAGCATTTGTTTTGAACTAACAAAGATTACCTAATTAACTCCTAGCAGGTCCATAAATTGTTATTCTTAAATTATGAAATCTGACCACAGGGTCAAGAAACAATTGGAGACATTCAAAAGATTCTCTTAAGAGATGACTCCTGGGTAAGTTGCATTTTCAGAGCAGTGAACAGCTCAACTTTGGTTACTGGGGACTAGGTCTCCTCTCCAGGACTTGCTCTGGTGGTCTTCTTCCTTGCGGGTGTTTATCCTGGGCACCAACGGGACAGTCACCTCCCCGACTTCAGCCACACTCAGCTAAATCCCACTGAGAGGCAACTGTGGTCGCTGCATTTATGATCTGACTCCAGAAAAACTGCTCTTGCTAAAAATAATTTTTCTTGCATGAATCAGCACACAGAGAGTGCTCAATAAATATTAGTGACACTCTCTAAAGGAATCTCAAAGCATGGAAAAGATAAGATGGGCATGGTGGAGGTGGTGGGAGAGGGAACAAATAAGAACAGAATGCAATGCCGCATGAGGATGCAGTGATGACACCATTACTTTATGTGCCAGCTTAAAAAATTAATAACATTGGGCTGGGGAAATGGCTTAGAGGTTAAGGCATTTGCCTGCAAAGCCAAAGGATCCTGGTTTGATTCTCCAGGACCCACGTTAGCCAGATGTGCAAGGGGATGCATGCGTCTGAAGTTTGTTTGCAGTGGCTGGAGGCCCTGGTGTGTCCATTCTCTTTCTCCCTCTCTCTCAAACAAATAAATAAATAAAACATTAAAAAATTAATAATATTAAGAAAATGTGGGGGAGGGCGGGGCTGGAGAGTCTGACAGCCCAGGTTCAATTCCCTAGAATCCCCACAGTAGCACATGCACTTAGAGTTTGTTGGCTGTGAGATTGAATGTATAGCAGTCAACTACTTTAGCAGTAGCATTTGCCAGTGATTTGCCTAGGTTGTTGAGAAAAGATCCTCGTCATTGACAACAGTGGATTAAGAACTCGAGCTCTGGAATCTAAAGACACAGATTTAAGTTCCAGTTCTGCCACCTACCAGAGGCAAACCTGATCCCCTGTGCTGACTTTGTTTCTCCATAGGAAATAGACGCCATTTGTAAGGAGCAGGCAGAAGACACATGAATGCTTCTTAGGCTGTCTTGCAAGTGGAGGGCTCACTGGGTGTTCGCGGTCACTATCAAACGCCTTAGGTCTTTTTAGACTATATCCATCCACGAAGATTGGCATGTCATTATTTTAAAAAGTACAGTTTTTTAAACACCATGAGAGATTGAGTGACTCAAGGGATCTCTCCAGAGCAATTCTAGAAATAAATATTTTGTTTGTATCTTTGCATATAGCAACTCATAAATCTCAGCTCATGAGTCACCAGCTGGAGTTTGCTGTGGACAGAGAAGCTGGCTCAGCAGCAGTCACGCTGGCAGCTTTAAAAGCCTTCCTGTGAGTAGGTGGTTCTGTTTCTTCCTTGGAGGAGCACATCATTAGTGACCAAGCATGAAGGAAAAACCCTGAGATTAAAAAAAATAATTTCATTCTTTTTTGTTTGTTTGTTTTGGTTTGGTTTTTGAGGTAGGGTCTCACTCTGGCCCAGGCTGACCTGAAATTCACTATGTAGTCTCAGATGGCCTCGAACTCACAGTGATCCTCCCACCTCTGCCTCCTGAGTGCTAGGATTAAAGGCCTGCACCACCACACCCAGCTAATTTCACTCTTTAAAGACAGCAGAGTCAGCTGGTTGCAAATCAAACTGGCAGGGATGGGTGATGAAAACCTGGTTGTAGTATTTTATTATTTTGAAAATTTCACACTTTCTGTTTTCTAATTTTCTAATTTTTTTTTATTAGAGAGAGAGAGAGAGAGAGAGAATGGGTACATCAGGGCCTCCAGCTACTTCAAACAAAAATGAACTCCAGACACATGTGCCACCTTGTGCATCTGGCTCATGTGGATCCCAGGGAATTGAACATAGGTCCTTTGGCTTTGCAGGCAAGTGTCTTAACCACTAAGCCATTCCTCCAGCCCTCACACTTTCTTTTGAAGTGTCTTTCTTGCCATGCCCTTCAAAGGGAGGTGAGGGGACAAGAAAGAGATGGAAATAGGGAAAACAAGGTCAATGTACAAGTGAAACCGACAGGTTGTTCTAACTCATGGGGGCTTCCTGGCTGTAGGTGCAAGGTGACCAATCCCTTCCCACCATGATGGACTGTAGCCACTTGAACTGTAAGCCAAAGTAAATAAACCCTTCTATCCTTAAAAAAAAAAAAAAAAAAAAAAAAAAAGTCATGCTAGCTAGTGGCGCTCAGGTAAATGAAAAGGAGCCTGTCACATCTTCCTGCTTTGGCACGGTTGCTTTTGACTCATTCATCAGCCTCAACAGGCCTGAGAATGAAGCTGTAAGAATGGAGGAGTGAGAACTCTCTTCTCCTAGTATGTGGGATAAATGTGGGTTAGGCAGCAGTCTTCCACACAGAACATTTAGCACAGAAGTCAGAACAAAACTGAGGCCTATTTGAAGGTATTACATACCCCACCCCAGCCCTTGTTTTACTAAGACAGTTCCTTCTCTGAACACTAACTGTGTTTTAGGGGACAGAAACCTTTCCATACAAAATTGCTGGCTGCATGTCTGAGAGCAGGCCATGGTTACCAGCATGGACTGCGGAGTCTCATGGCCTGGGTTCAAGCCCAGTGTGTATTTATATAATCCTGGACAGTCCAGTCTGAAGGCCTCTGTTCTATCGCCTATAAAATAGGGATAGTAACAATATTACTTACTCCATAAAGATTTTCTGAGGATGAATTTAGTTAATAAAGCTCAAATACTCATTATCCCTGATTTTTGTGTGTGTGTTTTATTTTGCAGTGCACTTGACATACATTATATTTTATTGTTTGGTTGTTAGTATTTGTTCACTTGTTTGTTTGGGGTCGGGTCTTACTCTAGTTCAGGCTGACCTGGAACTCACTCTGTAGTCTCATGCTGGCCTTGAACTCTATCTCTGGCTCCTGAATTTACTACCTCACTCAACCATTTGATTTTGTTTTTGTTTTTGTTTGTTTTATTTATTTATTTATGAGAGAAAGTGTGTGTGTGTGTGTGTGTGTGAGAGAGAGAGAGAGAGAGAGAGAGAGAAAGGATGGGAATGGCAGGGCCTCCAGACACATGTGCCACCGTGTACTCTGGCTTACATGTACACTGGGGAATTGAACCTAGCACGCTTTGCAGGCAAGTGCCTTAACGTCTAAGCCACCTCTTCAACCCTGTTTCTGTTTCTTTTGACAGAGTTTGATGAAGTCCAGGCTTACTTGTGAACTTACTATGGAGCTGAGAGGATGACCTTGACAGTCTAGTCTTCCTGCCTCTACCTACCTGCTCCACGCCAGCCCTATGTTACCTTCGGAAGTTCAAATAAGCTATTCGTAAGGATTTGGTGTCTTTTTTTCAGATGGAAACAAGGCCTCCATTTGGGGACAAGAAAGACCTTCATTTTGCTTTTTGTTTCTTTGGGTTTTCAAGGTAGGGTCTCACTCTAGCTCAGGCTGATGTGGAACTCAGGCTGGCCTCACACCCATGGAGATCCCCCTACCTGAGCCTCCTGAGTGCTGGCAAGTTGTGCACCACCACTCCCAAAAGACCTTGGTTTGAATTCAACCTTTTCTATGTTTGTCTCTGTCAAGATTTTACAAAATAGTTCTGAACCATTCTCCCAGGATGACTGCTACCATTGAGCCAGCCCACAGAGGTGAAGCCCTCTGCAGCATGCCTGGCTAAGAGAAGAACATTTGTCAATCTCTAGAAAATATTGTTAACGTTCTACTTTATGTAAATGAGGCCAAAACTTGTTCTTATGATAAGTGTCCTCTTTCAAAAATCATCAGTAATTTTTTTAAAAAGAAACTTTAGTGCCGGGCGTGGTGGCGCACGCCTTTAATCCCAGCACTCGGGAGGCAGAGGTAGGAGGATTGCCATGAGTTCAAGGCCACCCTGAGATGACAGAGTTAATTCCAGGTCAGCCTGGACCAGAGTGAGACCCTACCTCGAAAAACCAAAAAAAAAAATAAATAAATAAATAAATAAAAAGAAACTTTACTAAGAACAAAGCAATTGCATAATCTTGAATATACTGCCATGAGGGTTAGTGGGCTGCCTGACTGAGAAAGTACTCAAGGATAAACACTGTGTCCTTCCTTGGCAATATTAAACTTCTTTATTTCAAATATTTTTTAAATTTATTTTTATTTGAGAGAGAGAGAGAGAGAGAAGAATGAGAGAAGGAATAGACATGCCAGGGCATTTAGCTATTGCAAACAAACTCCAGATGCATGCACCATCTTGTGCATCTGTCTATGTGGATACAGGATACAGAACCTGGGTTCTTTGGTTTCACCGATAAATATCTTAAACACTAAGCCATCTCAGCCCAGTAATATTCAACTATTTGAATTCTTTTAGTGATCCAAAAATTACTTCACTGAGTGCACTTTTGAGAATTTTGGAGGAATTTTGAACCCAAAGCCTTATATGTGCTATACCAGCACCCTACCACTGTGTGTGCTAGACCAGCTCTCTACTACTGTGTGTGCTAGACCAGCACTCTACCACTGTGTGTGCTAGACCAGCACTCTACCACTGTGTGTGCTAGACCAGCTCTCTACATCTGTGTGTGCTAGACCAGCACTCTACCTCTGTGTGTGCTAGACCAGCTCTCTACATCTGTGTGTGCTAGACCAGCACTCTACCACTGTGTGTGTTAGACCAGCACTCTACCTCTGTATGTGCTAGACCAGCACTCTACCTCTGTATGTGCTAGACCAGTACTCTACCACTGTGTGTGCTAGACCAGCTCTCTACCTCTGTGTGTGCTAGACCAGCACTCTACCTCTGTGTGTGCTAGACCAGCACTCTACCACTGTGTGTGCTAGACCAGCACTCTACCTCTGTGTGCTAGACCAGCACTCTACCACTGTGTGTGCTAGACCAGCACTCTACCCCTGTGTGCTAGACCAGCACTCTATCACTGTGTGCTAGACCAGCTCTCTACCACTGTGTGTGCTAGACCAGCACTCTACCTCTGTGTGCTAGACCAGCTCTCTACCACTGTGTGCTAGACCAGCACTCTACCTCTGTGTGTGCTATACCAGCACTCTACCTCTGTGTGGTAGACCAGCACTCTACCTCTGTGTGCTAGACCAGCACTCTACCTCTGTGTGTGCTATACCAGCACTCTACCTCTGTGTGGTAGACCAGCACTCTACCACTGTGTGTGCTATACCAGCACTCTACCTCTGTGTGTGCTAGACCAGCACTCTACCACTGTGTGCTAGAGCAGCACTCTACCTCTCTGTGTGCTAGACCAGCACTCTACCTCTGTGTGTGCTAGACCAGCTCTCTACCACTGTGTGTGCTAGACCAGCACTCTACCACTGTGTGCTAGACCAGCACTCTACCACTGTGTGTGCTAGACCAGCACTCTACCTCTGTGTGTGCTAGACCAGAACTCTACCTCTGTGTGTGCTAGACCAGCTCTCTACCTCTGTGTGTGCTAGACCAGCTCTCTACCACTGTGTGTGCTAGACCAGCTCTCTACCACTGTGTGTGCTAGACCAGCACTCTACCACTGTGTGCTAGACCAGCACTCTACCTCTGTGTGTGCTAGACCAGAACTCTACCACTGTGTGCTAGACCAGCACTCTACCTCTGTGTGCTAGACCAGCTCTCTACCTCTGTGTGTGCTAGACCAGCACTCTACCACTGTGTGTGCTAGACCAGCACTCTACCTCTGTGTGTGCTAGACCAGCACTCTACCTCTGTGTGGTAGACCAGCACTCTACCTCTGTGTGTGCTATACCAGCACTCTACCACTGTGTGTGCTATACCAGCACTCTACCTCTGTGTGTGCTAGACCAGCACTCTACCTCTGTGTGCTAGACCAGCACTCTACCTCTGTGTGTGCTATACCAGCACTCTACCACTGTGTGTGCTATACCAGCACTCTACCTCTGTGTGTGCTAGACCAGCACTCTACCTCTGTGTGCTAGAGCAGCACTCTACCTCTCTGTGTGCTAGACCAGCACTCTACGTCTGTGTGTGCTAGACCAGCACTCTACCTCTGTGTGTGCTAGACCAGCTCTCTACCACTGTGTGTGCTAGACCAGCACTCTACCACTGTGTGCTAGACCAGCACTCTACCACTGTGTGTGCTAGACCAGCACTCTACCACTGTGTGCTCGACCAGCACTCTACCTCTGTGTGCTAGACCAGCACTCTACCTCTGTGTGTGCTAGAACAGCTCTCTACCACTGTGTGTGCTAGACCAGCTCTCTACCACTGTGTGTGCTAGACCAGCACTCTACCTCTGTGTGTGCTAGACCAGCACTCTACCACTGTGTGCTAGACCAGCACTCTACCTCTGTGTGTGCTAGACCAGCACTCTACCACTGTGTGCTAGACCAGCACTCTACCTCTGTGTGTGCTAGACCAGCACTCTACCACTGTGTGCTAGACCAGCACTCTACCTCTGTGTGTGCTAGACCAGCACTCTACCACTGTGTGCTAGACCAGCACTCTACCTCTGTGTGTGCTATACCAGCACTCTACCACTGTGTGCTAGACCAGCACTCTACCACTGTGTGCTAGACCAGCACTCTACCTCTGTGTGTGCTAGACCAGAACTCTACCACTGTGTGCTAGACCAGCACTCTACCACTGTGTGCTAGACCAGCACTCTACCTCTGTGTGCTAGACCAGCACTCTACCTCTGTGTGTGCTAGACCAGAACTCTACCACTGTGTGCTAGACCAGCACTCTACCACTGTGTGTGCTAGACCAGCACTCTACCACTGTGTGTGCTAGACCAGCACTCTACCACTGTGTGTGCTAGACCAGAACTCTACCACTGTGTGCTAGACCAGCACTCTACCTCTGTATGTGCTAGACCAGCTCTCTACCACTGTGTGTGCTAGACCAGCACTCTACCACTGTGTGTGCTAGACCAGCACTCTACCACTGTGTGCTAGACCAGCACTCTACCACTGTGTGTGCTAGACCAGCACTCTACCACTGTGTGTGCTAGACCAGCTCTCTACCTCTGTGTGTGCTAGACCAGCACTCTACCACTGTGTGTGCTAGACCAGCACTCTCACATTGTACTATCTCTGGCCCCTGTTTTTTTTTTGTAGTCATTTTTTTTTGAAAAATACTTTTATTTCTTTGAGAAACAAAGAAAGACAGTGAGTATGAGTGTGCCTTTTGCTTCCTGCCACTGCAAATGAATTTTAGATGCATGCACCACTTTGTATATGTGGCTTTTTGTAGCTACTGGGAAACTGAACCTGGGCCCACAGGCTTTGTATGGAACCACTGAGTTATCTCACCAGCCCTATTTGAGATTTTCAATCAGAAAATTCAACTTTGGGGCTGGCATTAGAGTTCAATGTTGGAGAATTTACCTACTATTCACAATGCCCTGGGTTCAACATTCTTGTTGCAGTTACCTTCTTGTTTTTGGGAAAAAGCACTGTCCAAAAGCAGCTGATGGGAGGAAATTTTTTAAAATTATTTTTAACATCCTATTTATATTTGAGAGAGAAAGAGTAAGACAGAGAGAGAGAGAGAGAGAGAGAGAGAGAGAGTGGCAGAGACAGAATGGGCATGCCAGGGCCTTTAGCTGCTGCAAACAAACTCCAGAAGCATGCGCCACCCCGCACATCTGGCTTACGTGGGTCTGGGGACTTGAACTTGGGTCTTTCAGCCTTGCAGGCTAGCCCTTAACTGCTAAGCCATCCCTCCAGCCCTGGGAGGAAAAAAATTTTGTTTTGGTTTACAGTTTTAAGGGGAAGTTTCATGATGGCAGGGGAAAGCATGACATGAGCAGAAGCTGGACATGGCTTCTGCCACAGCAGCTGAACAACAACAGGAGAGTGAGCCAAGCACCGATGAGGAGGAAGTGGCTGTAACATCCCTAAGCCCACACCCAGAAACACGCCTCTTCTAGCAAGGCTCCAGCTCCCAAATTGACAGCAGCTGTGGACCAAGTATTCAGAACATGTGAGCTTATGGGGGGATCTGATTCAAGTCATTACACCTCGGCAGTAAAAAAAAAAAAAAGTTCCACTTTGTTTTTCTTTTATCTTATCTTTTCTTTTTTCTTTTTTGAGGTAGGATCTCACTCTAACCCAGGCTGACCTGGAACTCACTTTATAGTCTCCGGCTGGCCTCTAACTCACAGAGATCCTCCTACCTCTGCTTTCCGAGTACTGGGATTAAAGGCACCATCACATCCAACTAAAAATTCAATTTGAACTGAAATCTGCCTTCTTCTCACATAGATTTATGGAGAGTTCTGTTCTTTTGAATGACCCAAAATGAACCTAATGCGAAGTCTTTGTAGTCCTTATACAGACTATGTAAGGGAGATGTACAGGTCTGAATATTAATAGATAGAGTTCAGCGATCTGTGAAGTTAGATGAAGGGGGAATGGGAGGTAGAGGAATTCCTGAGAGTGTGTGGCCAGCCTGGAGCAGTGAGCTTAAGGCCATCCTGGGACACATATCAACATCCGGTTTCAAAGATGAAAACTAAAAACAAACAAACAAACATCACAGTTTTATATCAAATCTCACTTGTATTAGTTTTCCTAAAATATCATCTGAGCTCAATATTATTTGGCTGGTTTAGAGCTTATAAGGCATGCTGTTATACCTTATTATTTTTGCTAATAAAAGAAACAGGTATGGTAGTATCTGACTGTAATCCAGCACTCAGGAGTAGCTGCAGGATGGTCAGGAGTTCAAGGTCATCCTCAACTACATAGTGATTTTGAGACCGGCCTAGTTTTGGACAGGGTTTCCATATATGTCCCAGGCTGGCTTTGCACTCACTATTCCAAGCTGGTCTGGAGCCTCACATCATCCAGGCTGGCCTCAAACTTGCTACGTAGCCTAGGGTGACCTTGAACTCCTGATTTTTCGTTAACTCCTGATTCTTCTGCTTTCACTTTCCAGATGTTGGGATTACAGATGTGTGCCACCATGCCTAGCTCAATAACAATTGTGTGTGTGTGTGTTGCACGTGCATACCTGAGGTCAGCATTGGGTGTCTTCCTCAATTGCTCTTCACCTTACTTTTTTTCTAATAGTGTCTCTGGCTGAACCTGGAGCTCACGGATTCAGCTAGACAAGCTGGCCAATAGCCCCAGGGATCTCTCTGTCTCTGCCTCCTCAGTGCTGGGATTGCAGGCATGGGCTCCAAGGCCAGCTTTTTACATGGGTACAGGGGATCTAAACTTGGGTCCTCATGCTTTCACAGCAAGCACATTATGGACTGGGCCATCTCAGGCCTCAGTAACTATTCTGAGCAAGTGCTCTATTAGTGAGCTACATTACTGGTTTCTTGGTCAGCCTACTTACCACCAAAAGGGGTCCATGGTATGAAGCTTTTAGAGCCTCTGTTGAATTCCTTACTTATGGTTAGGCCACCAATGATTTGTAAGCAGCTCTAAATTGTCCTAAGCATTGTCATTTTCAGATTCAAAGTTCCTAGCATTCTATTTCAGGACATGTCATCAGGAAGCTGCATCCCGGGAGAGACCTGCTGGCGAAATGGGATCCTCCTGCTGGAGAGAAAGAGCAGGCATCCAGGCTCTGGGCCAGCTGTTCATGCAGCAGCAATACCATCCTGCAGCACTGTGGGGTGGGGAGAGAGGCCTGCGCAATGGGATATTGTAAGAAAGAAGTCCATATTCCTGGGTGTGTTTGGGAGGTATAGCTGACACCAGTGAGCAGTGGAGTCCCACCTACCAGACAGCTCAGAGGGGGAACTGAAATCTCTAGATCATTATCATCAGTAATTACTGGTTTATTCTCAAAGTAAACCATCTTGGCAGATTTTGTTACTCTTAGCAAACCAAATTCCAGAAAATATTCAGTTAACTTGTTCTAGTTCACCCAGATTCAAAACAACACAGGAATGGGAAAAGTGTTTGGAACATTCAGTTAAACTGGCAAGCATGGTCTGTGGTAAGGTGAAAGTATTTCAGCTATTTGGTGGTGTGAGTGGGAGTGGGTTGGGAGCCAAGCATGACATTACTTCTAAGGTAACTAAGGGAACTATGGAAGGCACTAGACACATTTGGGCACAGCAGGGACCATCGATCAGAACTGATTTCCCAAAGGGTGCTGATCTCCCATCCAAGGGTTATGAGCCCTGGCCCTTGCAGCATTGTCATTTCTGCTAGAAGATTTCCAAAGGACTTCCTCTGAAACACCCAAAACCTATCTCCTTTTCCTCTGAACAGATCAGGTGTCCATCAACTGATCCTCTGTCTCTAGGGACCTCCTATGATTAATAATCCCTTGCTTTTTTTTTGACAATTTCACCTTACAGCTGGATCTAATTTAACAAGGTTATGAACCCAGGCATTCTCATTGAGACTGCCAGCTTATCTACAGAATCACAATAAAATGACTCTAGTATGTATGCCAATGATACATTTGTAAATTAGATTTACCCAAAATTTTAATATGCAATTTAATTTATTCAAGGCATTATTATTTTATTTTAAAGATATTTATTCATTTGTTTGCATATGTGAGGCTAAGGGTCCACCAGGTTCTCTCACGACTGCAGATGTTCATGACAGATGCTCCTGTCACTTTTTTAAGCTGGCTTTATGTAGGAGTTGGGGAATTGAACCCCAGGCCAACAGGCTTTGCAAGCAAATATCTTTAACAGCTGACCTATCTCCCTAACCCCATCAGGGCTTTAAAAGATGAACTGTCACTGTGGAGATGGTGGTAGACACTGAGGAGACTTAAAACTCATCAAAGCAGAAAATGAGAGCTATTAAAAGCTCAACACTAAAGGAAATTTCTATCTTGTCCAATATTCAGGGAATAGTGCAGAAGAGGGGATGGAAAGAATGTAAGAACACAAGGTGGGAAGGAGTATTTGGGGGCACTGTCTTCTTGACGTGAACTGGCTGGTGCATTCATGACCCCACAGTGATTAAGGATACCCCCACAAGATCTGTACTCTTCTGAGCCCATGGAGGACAGAGGAGGACAAAAGGAATGAGACAACAAAACAGGGAAAGGACTACCTTGATAAAGTAGGGTCGTCAGTGGAATGGGGGCAGATGATGGGAACAAAGCCAAATTACAGCATGTCAATATATTAAAGTCTTCAATAAGTGATTTAATAAAAAGATGGATGCTTTCATCATGTATTTTCCTTCAGCTATTATGAAACCCACTTGTGCAAGTCATTGTTTACTGACATGCATCAATGATCTGAAATAGCCTGTAAACGGTAATGCTATACAAAAGAAGCGTTTATAGTGCCAACGCTACTATCGGTAGGTACTTCGGGAGATAAATCAGTGAACGAGTTATGATCACTGCCCTCAAACCTAATAGACGAGTGCTTATATTGTGAAAGCATAGCTTCATGGTAGTTTGAGTGTAAAATGTTCCCCATAGCCTCATATGCTTGAGACTTATGGCCCAGTGGGCGGCACTATTTGGGAAAGTTGTGCAGCCTTTGGGAGGTGGAGGTTTGTTGGAGGCAATATGTTACTATGGGTGGTGGGTCTTGAGTTATTATACCCAGCCCTGCTTATCATACTCAGCTCTCTCTCTCTCTTTCTCTCTCCTTCCTTATTGTTGACGGGAAGATATGATACTGGCTGTCTGCTCTTGCCATACCTTCCCTGCCATAGTAAAACTTCCCTTTGAAACTGTAAGGTCAAATAAGCCTTTCCTTCCATATGCTGCTTCTGGTTGAGCATTTTCCCAGCAACAAGAAAGCAACTGCAACCAGCTTCTTTGCAGCTAGAAGTAAGTTTTTAGACAACAGGACTAGTCTCAGCCCCTACTCATGGTCTCCCACTGTTGTTAGATATTAAAATAATTCCTATCATCTAGACAAATGCTTCCCACAAGAAATTACTAATAAATTTCAAGTGAATATGTTGAACTCAAGCACTCTCAGTATGATGGGTTTTTATTAACTAGGCCATATTTGGTATATGTCTAGGTGAACAATGTACAAATCTTTTTGCATATTATGAATTATTTATTTATTCAACTGAGAATATTATCCAGGATAACCTCTTGGATAATGATAATTATAATGTCAGGTTAAACCTTCAGAGACCATCTGAGTACTTGCTCCAGGCTGGTTTTCCTGAGCTCACTGTCTTTATAAGTGGTCATCGCCGAGGTCTCAAACAGCTGCGCGCTAACTGCACTTTGCAGAGGCCAGCACAGGTTCCACTCTGACTGTGGGACCCACACTTCATGTCATAATGGCTATGTGCTCCCATAAAACGGAGTTAAGGGAGATGTCAAACTATTAGAGAATCCCATTATAACATGGATTAGCTTTAAGAAGGTGTGTATGTGTGTGTGTGTGTGTGTGTGTGTGTGTGTGCGTATCTTATTGATCAAATCTAAGTCTTTGAAAAATGTTCACATAAAATAAAAGCCCTCTATAGCTTTACTAACTGATTATGCTGGTAAGCATCCATTTTATATAATCTCCAGCTTTTTATTGAATAAAAATAATTCTCTTATCTACATCAGCATATAAACTTTCGACCCCATAAATGATGAATGAGAATTACTTTTATGTGTATTTGCAGATGGAAAAGATTCTTTTTCAACAAATATATATTTGTTTGTGAGCCGAGAGATGACAGAGAAAGAGAGAGAGAGAGAGAGAAAGACAGAAAGTGAGAATAAGCGCCGCAGGGCCTCTTTCTGCTATAAACGAAGTCCAGATGCATGTGCCACTTTGTACATCCGGCTTTATGTGGGTACTGGAGAACTCAGGACAGCAGGGTTTGCAAGCAAGTGCCTTTAAGCACTGAGCAATCTCCCCTGACTGGAAAAGATTCTTACTATTAAAATAGTCATGGCTTTCATCTTCAGATAATTTAAATTGATAAAATGTAAATTATGAGTAATTTCAAAACTGATGTTTTTTTTCCATAAAATTAATTTCATCAGATTAAAATATTGAGTGTTTTGGAATAAAATAGCACATGTACAATTAGAGATTTCTTCTTATAGTTCATAGAACTTCACAAATACAAAATAGTATGTCAAAATCATTTAATGCTGGTTGTTTATGACAATTCATAAGCAACCAGCATTAATTAAAGAGGAAGTAAGAGGATGAACTTGAAAACACTTTCTTTGCAGAAATGTCAAGTTCTTCAGTTTTTGATATTGAGAGTTTCAGTACCGTATGTTTCAGTTAAGCCCTCACTTTGACTGAAAGGCAATTCAGTTCATTCTGAGAGTGAGACAGGAATGGAAGCACATTCGCCCAGCTGAGAGGAGTGACAGCGGCCGCGGAGCAGCGCAAACCGAAGCTAGCGAGACCGGAACTGGCCACGCCTGCTGCGTCCCCTCCCGAGCCCCGGGCGTTGGGCCAGTGCCCTTCGCTGAGAACACACTAGGTCGGTCAGCTGCGGACTTGTGCCTGTTAAACGGAAACAGTGAAGTGCATAAATGCAGTGATGGCAAACAGGTGTAATTTGCTAAAGAATGACTCTGCCTCAGGCATTATAAAAGTTAAATGAGTGGGCTGGGGAAATAGCTCAGTCTACTAAAGTGTTTGCCTTCCAAGCATAACAACCTGAGTCTGATGCCCAGAATGTAAGTAAAACAGCCGCGTGTGGCGACGGCCAGATATCTGGGGCTTTATTGGCCTGTCAGTCTAGAGAGCTCCAGGCCAATGAGACTCAGAAAAGGCGGATGACTGGGGAAGTCTCTGATGCCCGCCCCCCAACAACACACACTCGAACTGATGCCCTCGGTTGCCTCCACCAGAACTAGATGGTAAGACCTTAGTACTGAAGACACCGCATGCTTCAGTTTCAGAACACTCCAAACTCAAGCTGGAGCTGAGCAGCAAACCCCTCGCTGCCGGCTGCCTGTCACAGTGCAGCAAAGTGCCTGGGGGTTCTGGGGGAGAAAGCCATCAGCAGTCTCAACCTGCACTGCACCCTGCAGGCTGTCCAACCAGCCAGCCAGCCAGCCAGCCAGGCAGGACGTGCCCACTGGTGCAGGAGGGGTATGACTGTTATGGGGTAGCACTTGCTATCTGGTTATATTTGAGGCCTGGTCCACAGCAGGAAATTCATGTCTGGTATTTAATCAAAAGCTTATGGGGGGCTGGAGAGATAGCTTAGCGGTTAAGTGCTTGCCTGTGAAGCCTAAGGACCCCGGTTCGAGGCTCGGTTCCCCAGGTCCCACGTTAGCCAGATGCACAAGGGGGCGCACGCGTCTGGAGTTCGTTTGCAGAGGCTGGAAGCCCTGGCGCGCCCATTCTCTCTCTCTCCCTCTATCTGTCTTTCTCTCTGTGTCTGTCGCTCTCAAATAAATAAATAAATAAATAAAAATTTTATAAAAAAAAAAAAAGCTTATGGCTGGGGAGGTCATAGGTGCTAAATGTATGTTTGGGTAAATGGATATGTTGTGGCTAGCAAATTGCTCCCTAAATATTTGTGTTTATGCCCATAGATTAGTACTATTCTAACCTTTGGTCAAAGAAGTTTTCTTTTCTTTTTCTTTCTTTCTTTTTTTTTTTTTTTTTTTTTTGTAGATGATAGTGACTACCAAGGCACTTCAAAGCTTATTAGAGTGCTGAGAATAAGTGAATGCTGAGTACTCAGGAGTAAATAAAACAGCTATATCACCCCATCCAAGCAAGGCTCAGGGAAAACGTTAGAAGAAAGGGAGGAAAGAATACAGGAGACAAGAATGGGGAGAAATGCTTTGGAACCTGTCTTCCCGACAAGAAATAGCCATGGCATTCATGACCTCACAGTGTTGTTATTACCTCACAAAACCTGCACAATATTGCGCCCATTAACATTCCACCATGTATGATGGGGGGCGGGGGGAAAGACAGCAAAGGAGAAGAGGGACTACTTGAAAAGAAGTAGAAGTTCAGTGAGTGAGGGATGGAGAGCAAAAACAGTAATATATAAACACATTATGTACATGCCAATAAAATTGTTTTTTTAATTAAAAAAGGTAGATTGTGTTCCTGAGGAGCTATACCCAAGGTTATCCTCTGGCGTCCACACACATATGCACCCTTATATGCACATGAATCTACACACATACAAACACACACACACACACACACACACACACACATACATGCACAAATTTTATAGATCCCAAGCAACAGGACAATTTGTAAAGACTTACACACTTGTGTAAGTCTGTTGGCCCCCTGTCATTCCTTGTATTTGTTTATTCACTCACTTATTTATCTATGTACCTGTGTGTGTGTGTGTGTGTGTGTGTGTGTGTGGTGTGCCTACATGCACATGTCTGCATTTGCAGACCAGAGGCTGATGTTGGATGTCTTCCTCAGTTGTACTTCCCTTTATTTACTGAGACAGAGTCTATCATTGAACTCACAGCTCACTGATTTGGCCAGTTTACTGAGCTAACACCCAGGGGATCCTCCTGCTTCCTCCTCCTAGGTGCTTGGATTATAGGTGTGCACTATAAAGTCAGCATTTGTGTGTTCTAGGTATCTAAACTCGGGGACTCATGCTTGCATAGTAAACACTTTACCAGATGAGCCATCTACCTAACCCCTCTTATCATTTTTCTGTCAGATGTCCATAAAAGAAAAGAAGCAAAAAGTAGTGTTACTTAATAGTAAGATTTAACCATTTTTAGATGGAATAATAGCTCTAGAATAAGTGTGACATTAGCTATTTCACAAGGACTTGCAAATGCAGCTTGTGGGGCTGGAGAGGTGGTTCAGTGGTTAACATAAATAATAAAAATTTATTATTTATTTATTTGCAAGCAGAGAGAGACAGAGAAAGAAAATGGGCACAGCAGGGTTTCTAACTGCTGCAAACTCCAGATGCATGTACCACTTTATGTATCTGGCTTTACTTGAGTACTGGAGAATTAAACCCAGGCAATTAGGTTTTACAAGCAAGTGCCTTAACCTCTGAGCCCCCTCTCCAGCCTAAAAATAGTATTTATTTATTTCTGAGGAGAGAGAGAGAGAGGTGCATCAGGGCCTCCTATCACTGCAAACGTACTCTAGATGCATGTGCCACTTTGTCCATCTGCCTTTACATGTCTACTGGGGAATTGAACCTGGACCAGCAGGCTTTGCAAGCCAGCACTTTAACCATGAGCCATGTCCCCAACTCCTGAAAATATTTTTTTAAAATGTGTTTTGTGTATCAAGCTTTCTCAAAATTTGAAGTCCTGGTAATAACTACCCACATTGCCAATTGACATAACTACGAATAACACCAGAACTACCCCCAGGTCCGTGTTCACTGCTGAGTGTGCTGTAATTACACTCCTGAAATGAGCTGCAGCTTGAGCTAATAATACCACACTGAGTACTAGAAAGCCGTAATTATACAACAGCCTGATGTGCACTTGGCAAGATTTTCAGTATTAGAGAATCCACTGTCAAATAGCATATGGCAGAGTTAAAAGTCAAATTAAGGGGTTAGACTAATTGGTCTAGACTGAACCAGTTAAGGGCATTGTGACTCAGAGTGAATTGTATGTCCACTAGATAGCCAAACCCAAAGGTAATGAATATATCTAGAAATAGTTTAAAGTCTTATGTCACATGCCACCTTTAAAACACAAAGCTTTTTCAACATTCCACACGTGCTACATAACTATGCAGTACAATACATGCACAAGATTGTGCATGTGCGTGTACGTATGGGGATACATGTGGAAGTCAGTGGACAGCCTTGGAGTGTCAATCCTTGCATTTCACCTTGTTTGAGTGAAGGCCTCTCATTTTATTCATTTAAAGTATTTTTATGTATGTATGTATGTGTATATGTGTGTGCGTATGTGTGTGTGTATGCGTACATGCCAGTGATGCTGCAAACAAACACCAGATGCATGCATCACTTTCTGCACGTGGGTTTTACATGAGTGCTGAGGAATTAAACTTCAGGCTAGCAGGCTTTACAAGCAAGTGCCTTTAACCCTGAACCATCTCGCCTATTTATTTATTTATTTATTTTTGCTAAAAATGCCAAACAAGCTGGCCTTTGAGTTTTGGGATTTTCCTTACTCTGCCTCCCATTGCCATAGATATGTTGGGATTACGGATGTGTGGGCTACTTGTGTTTGGTTTTATGTGGGCTTTGGAGAGTTGAACTCTGGCACTTAAAAAATTTTTTTTTTCATTTTTATTTGGAAGTAGAGGGAGACAGAAAGAAGAGTACAGACAGACAGAGAAAGAGAGAGAGAGAATGAGTGCACCAGGGCCTCTAGACACTGTAAACAAACACCAGATACATGTGCCACTGCGCGTGTGGCTTTACATGGGTGCTGGGGAATTGAGCTCAGGTCACTATGGTTTGTGGGCAAGTACCTAAAGCTCTGGGCCATTTCCCCAGTCTCCTGGTTTTCACTTTTAACCACTAATTCATCTCCCAGTCTCATGTAAAAGATATTTTAAGATTCAAAACTACCAAAGGAGAGGTGGAGAGAATACATCATTGCTCATTGCTCCTAGTGGCACATGGAATTTGGGACCTAGGATAAGCTTGTGTTATCCAGAAATATGTACAATCTCCAATTAATTGACAATGCCATTGACAGTGCTGTTGTCTCTAACTAACAAATTTACACCACCTTACTATGGCAGAGTTTTGTTTTGTTTGAAAATGTTTTCTCATGATTTTTTCCTACACAGGATCAACTTCACAATTTTTTGTTGTTGTTTTAAGTTTCTTCCCTTTTGCTAAGCTGCACGCGATATTTTATGTTGTATCCTGCCTCTACTCTTTGAGCAGTACAAATTATTGTGTCAAATTTGTCTTTCTCTTTGTCCTATAGATACAGAGAATTCTGTTCCCTTCAATAGCAATTAATTTTAGTGTTTTAGCTGTATGATTGACCTCTTAATACCATTTAGCATATGAAACTTTATGTAGAAATCTATTTGATGGGGCTGGAAAGATGGTTTACTGGTTAAGGCACTTGCCTGCCAAGCCAAATGACCTAGTCTCAATTCCCCAGGACCCATGTAAGCCAGATACACAAGATGGCACATGCATCTGGAGTTTGTTTACAGCTGCTGGAGGTTCTGGCACACCCATTCTCTCTCTATCTGCCTCTCTGTCTGCTTCTCTCTCTCTCTCTCAAATAAATATAACATATTTTAGAAACTATTTGATGTTTAATATATGCTGCATTTTTGCCATATGCCAGTAGACAATATTCTAGTAGAAATCACTAATTAGGCTGAGGAGGTAACTCAGTTGCTAAAGCACTTGCCTCCGAAACCTGAGGACCTGGTTCAGATTCATGTTACAAAGCAGGAGCAGAGGCAGGTTCGCAATGCCCGTGCTGGGGAAATGCAGACAACACGGGTGCCCACAGCTCACCACCTCTCAGTCTAGCCCAACTGGCAACTTTCAGGCCACTGAGAAACCCTGTCTCAAAAAAAAAAAATGGATGTTGCCTAAGGAATGACACCCCAAGTCGTGCACATACATGCACCCCTCAACATGAATACATATACAAAAGAACTTACTTATTAACTAAGCAATATGTTAAACGTTTTAGGAATGAAGAAATTTTTACTACAGTTGATTGGCCATTTTCAAGAATTTGTTTCTAAAGGAGTCCAGATTTGTGTGTATTGTGGGAGATCTCCAACTTCTACAGCCATGTGTTTTTCCATTAAAAAAATCTTTTCTAAGTATCTTTCTAATAAAGCATAATTTGATTTTGTACATATTGTTCAGTTCAGGAAGTGGTGTGTATTTAGATGTAACTAACCTCTTGGGACTCTTATTAAGCAAGGAATTTGGGTCAGCAGGCAGCTATAATCATTCTCACATTTTTTAAATGTCATCCATTAAGAAATCTCTCAAGAGATTGTTTCCCCCCCACCCCCATTTAATACATGTGCTTCAATTTCATCCCCATTGTGAGTATCAGTGAGAATGCTCAGGGGTTAAGTACAGCCATTCACAGAAAGAGAAAGCAAAGTAAAGAATGCTGCTGGTTACACTCTGCTGAGGTAAGGCAGGGCAACTGTCTCCAGCCTTTTGTAACACAACATTCTAAAATGTGCAATTATGTAGCTGAAAGGAATAAGCATATGAATAAGGAAGCAAAAGGCAATTACAGGTATTTATTTTGCAGAATTGAACAAGCTAATCATTGAAATGCAAAGCAGAAACTACCTGCGCCACTAGCATGGACTAAGTGGTCATTGCAGTGTGCTCCGCGAGGGCTTGAGGGCTCCGGTCGCTGCGGCTCTGCTGCGTGTTGCACGCTGGGCTGTGGGCTGCTTCTGTATTTCTGAGAGTGTGCACAATTTGCTCGCTTCCTTCCTATCCCCCTTCTCTCTCCGCCCCTCCCCTCCTCTCCTTTTCTCCCTTTTGTTCATTTCTTACAGATTAGACAATCTCGACAGAAAAGCTATGGATCTGATAAGAGAATTTAACAAGAATGCCAGCACAAGATTCCCTCACAAAAATCAATAATTTTCTTCCGCATCAGCAATAATCAACTAAGACAACAACTGATTCTAGGATGCCATTCGTAACAGCAAGCGTCTTCGCAAACAATCAAAACGTGGAACGGAGGTTAAGATCACTGGAGAAGAAATCACACAATCAAAGGGCCAGAGTGCTAAAAGAATAACAAACACATTATTTCTTCAGAAATCTTCTGAACATAAGAGGGTGTAATCTAGGTTTTATAGATGATTGCAGTAAGAAAGAGTTATCCTGTAATCACTAGGTTGCTCTTTTCTTTCTTTCTTTTTTCTTTTTCTTTTCTTTTCTTTCTTTCTTTTTTTTTTCTTTCTTTTTTTGTTGAGACAGGATCT
Source organism: Jaculus jaculus (assembly GCF_020740685.1). Taxonomy (NCBI): domain Eukaryota; kingdom Metazoa; phylum Chordata; class Mammalia; order Rodentia; family Dipodidae; genus Jaculus; species Jaculus jaculus. The sequence goes on from NC_059107.1 coordinate 120,189,132, forward strand.
TACCCTGTAGCTGAGGTTGGCCTAAAAACTCATGGAGATCTGTCTACCTCAGCTTCTTGAATGCTGGAATTATAGGGATGAGCCACCACACCTGGCTTTGAGTTATACAATTGTACAAGATGCATAAATAAGGTGTTTAAAGGGGAGGGAGAGAATACCGTGAAGAAAGAGGTTTGGTAGACGCCTTTCCATAGAGCTCTCGGGTTTTGCACATCTCACAAACAGACTGCATTTGTTTCAGACTGCCTCTTCAAGGGTTGTAGTGGATAGCTTTGGAAGACAAATAATACATGGTGAATTTGTTTCCTTCCCACTATAATAAAACAATATCTCCCTTTAGGACAACGATTAAATAGACTTAGGAGTAAGAAACAGTCCTACAAATTCTATGGGGTTAGCTCTACTAGCCTGTGAATCAGCAGAGGATGGTTATTGGATATGGGGGAGGATATTTCCAGAAATGTACACAGCTCTGGAACCTCTCTTCGTCCAGGAGCGCAGGATGCTTTCTTAATTTTTGTGCATTCACTATTAATGAAACTACAATGGTCTAAGGGGAGGGGATGAAAGAGAGGAGGGGGTGGGATGAGGGTTAATCAAAATTTAAGATGTTATGAATAAGCCATATGGAAACCTACTTCTTCAGTAGCTAAATATATATATATATATATATATATATATATATATATATATATATATATATATATGTATATGTTTTATGTTTTTTAAAGGAGAGCTTTTGGGCAGAAGTATCTTGTGGAGGTAGATAATGTTGTTCCCAGAAGCCATAGATTGTTATGAAGTTTAAGTGCTAGGGGTGGGATACCTTCCAGTGAGTTGTTGCCCATGGAGGTCCCTGATGCCCCCAAAATATTACAGACAATTGCCAAGGCTCTTAGTTGCCCACCAGCACTAGATGGTAAGACCCTGTTACTATTTAGGCTGCATGTCACTGAGAAATCATTCTGGGGCTAAGCCGGAAGCCTCCTCCTTGTTAACTAGCTGTCAGGATGCTAGAAAGAGCCATGCAGCCTGTTGGGGGAGAAAATTCATCAATGTTCTTAAGCAGTAATGGACCCTGCAAGCTTTATGGTGGGCCAGCCAGGCCAAATGTACCAACTGGTGCAATGGTGGCATGTTTGTTGTAGGGGAAAGCAGTTGTTTTCTGATTGGATGTGAGGCCTGCTCCATGGGAGGAAATTCATGCCTAGCACAGAAAATCTACTTAAAAACCTATGGTTGATGAGGTCATAAGCCCTAGTGGGGAAACTACTACTGTTGTCTGGAAAAATGCATATATTCTGCTCACCAAACTGCCCTCTAAACACTTATGTTTATGCCCATATATTAATGTTACTCTCACTTTTGGTTAGAGGTGCTTCTCTTTTCAGATGGTGATGACCACTGTGGTGACTCAAAATTGGCCAAAGTGCTAAGAAGAAGTGACAGTGGAGTGTTCAGCACTAAGTGAGGCATCTCTACCACACCTTCCAAGGCTCAGAAGCCATTTCAGAAGTGACTGAAAGAATGTAAGAGACAAAGGAAGGGAAGGAGTGCTTACAATGTTGTCATCCAGACACAAAGTGGCCTTGATATTCATGAGCTCACAGTGGCTGACACCACCTATATAAGACCTGCCTAATAGGAGGGAAAAAAATAATGACATCAAAATAGAAGAGAGTTTAGTTGAAAAGAGAAAAGGATTCAGTGGAGGGGGAATTGGGAGAGAGAAAAGGGGAGTGGTGAGAGGGGATTATGATCATGTTATATTATCTATATTTATGGAAGTTGTCAATAATAAGTTAAAAACAAGCCAGGTGTGGTGGCGCAGGCCTTTAGTCCCAGCACTCGGGAGGCAGGGGGAGGAGGATTACCAAGAGTTTGAGGCCAGCCTGAGACTACATAGTAAATTCCAGGCAGCCTGAGCTAGGGTGAGACCTTACCTCGGAAAACCAAAATAAAAAGTTAAAAACAAAGAAACTACAGAACCCAGGGGTTGAGAGTGCCACCTAAATCACTTGGGACTTTGAATCCTTTCTATTTAGTCTTTTTCCTATTATGATTTACATAAACTTTGGATCTATAAATCACAAACACAGTAATATCCATATTTTAAGTGAATAGAGCCATGTTCAAGGATATTTATTCATACTGTAGATGAATTCTGATTGCAAACTGAATAGGGGTAGGAAACAGGAGAAAGGGAGAAAAACAAGAGTCAAGCAGAGGAGTCCTCCCAAAGGCTGATGGTGGTAGCACGCCGGAAGGAAGAGCTTCCAAAACCAGAAACTAACACCATAAGGTCTTCTTGTTGTTTTGTTTTCCTTTTTTTAAAATTTGAGATAGTCTGCGTGAGAATGAAAATACTTAGTAGCAGAGGCCAGTAAGTTAAAAAGGAGACATAAAGGGAAGAGAAAGGAAGGGAGGAGGGTACTTAAGAGGTTGATATTGTATATATGTTAGTACAATGATTGTAATGAGGAGGTAATATGATGGAGAGTGGAATTTCAAAGGAGAAAGTGTGGAGGGGGAGGGAGGGAATTAACATGGGATATTTTTTCATAATCATGGAAAATGCTAATAAAAATTAAAAATAAATGAATAAAAAAAGAAAAAAAATTTGAGACAGGGTCTCAGGTAGCTCACTCAGTCTGAAGATTACTTTGACCCTCTTGCTTCCGCATCCCAAATTCTGAGATTACAGGAGTTACCCACCTCGTCCTGCTCAATGAACTGAATCTAGTACAGGCCTTGCTTGAGCCTAACAAACTCCAACTAGAATTCTGAATTCTGTACCATTTTGTCAAGGATGTAGACATACTGTGTGTGCACTAGAACTAAGTCCCCATGCTTGCCATGGTGGTGTGCGCCGGTCACCCCAGCATTTGGAAAGTTGATGGGAGGAGGGTTGTTGTGAGCTCGAGGCCAGCCTGAGCGAGATAGCCAGGTCCTCTATTCATGTCTTGTTGCTTTGACTACATACATGAAAATAAGCAATTTAAGGGTGGTAGAGCTTATTCTGGCTTACGGTTTGAGGGGATGTCATTCATGGCAGGAAAGGTGTGGTGCTAGCAGGACAGAGAGAGGGATCAGGAGGTAGGACCGGCTATGAAGCCGCAGGGCCACCTCCAGTGACCTACTTCCTCCGTGGGGCTCCGCGTCCTAAAGGTTCCACAGCCTTTGCAAACAGCGCCGCCAGCTAGGAACCAAGTGACCAAACACATGAGACTACAACAGATCCTGTCTCAAGGGACAAAACAAAACAAACATACAAATAACCACAACAGAACTGATCCCTAAGATGAAAATAGGATAAGGATGGGAACTAAAAACCAAAAAGAAAGAAAACACAATCAGGTAAGAGGTAGCTAGCTGCTGTGCTGGACCATGCCTTTAGTTGTAGCACTTGGGAGGCTGAGATAGAAGGAGAGCCCTAAATTCAAGGCCAGCCTGGGGCTATAGAGAGACCCTAACTTGAAAAAACAAAACAAAAAATCAGGTAACTGGAAGCCCGTGTCCACACAGGTGATGGTAGCATACATTTTAGTTTAATATGAATAAGATTTAAGATTAAGCAAATGTAGACTGTTCTGGGAAGGCAAGCATGGAAAAATCCATCCAGACATGAACTTTCAAAGGTTCCCTAGCCAAACACCAAGGATGAATAATGTCTTAAAGGAATAAGCACACACAGGAATAAACATAAAGAGCTATGGAAATGACCCACTAGAACACATTATCGGAGAGCTACTTCCTCCAGCGGAATGCTGGAGTTGTCGCAGTCCTGCATGGTCTTCGCGGTAGCTTCCGTGGGTAGCAGATCCCGTCGCTGCAGCCCATTTCAGTTTTGTTAGTCCTGTGCCAAAGCGTTCCTGGGACCTTCATGGAAAGAGAAATATTTATGAATCTGTGTGCTTGAGCGCACCCAGTGTGAGCAAACCCACACTTAAGACAACTATCAAAGAAATCACCTTGTTTCCCTGGCTCTCACTCTCACCCAGTACAGAGCTCAGCTTTCTGCGGAGGCCTCAGCAAAAAGCCAAGCATTTATAAAGGCCCCCAGGGTGTCTGAGTCTGCTAGTTTACAGGAAGATGTCTGCTGCTGCCATTCCTCCCACTCCAATGGACGCGCCCACCCCTGTCTCCTGGGAGAGCCCATCAGAGAGACCCTGTCCAGTGCAGGTGAGGCTGGCCGTGACAGTGATGTGTGAACTGTCTTTCTCCTTTTGGAAGCTCACCAACTCACTACTCTCTAACCAAGTCTTTATACGAACTCTTGGCTTTGAAGTTTCTGCCCTCACCCCATCTTACCCACCATCTGTGCTGAAATGTGTGTGAGTCTGCTTATGAGGCAGTTTAGGATGATAGGGCCCCAAAGTGAATAGCTTTCTTCTTGGGCCTATAGGGGAACATCTAGCTCATTCCACTTTACTACAGGTCAGAAGGGCCTGGCCTTTCCTTATCTCTGCCCCCTTAGGGAGTTCTTCCACTCCCTGCTGGGAAATTTTATCCTAGATATCCTAGAGGATAAGATTTCTGGGAAGATTTTCCTTTCCCAAAAGTCCCTACCCCAGACACCTGACATCAGGACTGAATGAGTACACCAGCCACCCATCCATAGGGTTTACATAAAGGTTCTCAAACTGAGTCTGGAGGTGGGCTTCCCAAACCCTGTCTTGTCTCCCTGGGTAATAGCTCTGCCTTGCTTCCTTCTTTAACAGCCTGAGCTTCTCAAACCCTTTCTTTCCTCCCTGGGTAAGAATTCTGCCTTCCTTCCTTCCTTCCTTCCTTCCTTCCTTCCTTCCTTCCTTCCTTCCTTCCTTCCTTCCTTCCTTCCTTCCTTCCTTCCTTCCTTCCTTCCTTCCTTCCTTCCTTCCTTCCTTCCTTCCCTCCCTCCCTCCCTCCCTCCCTTGAGCGCCCTTTCCATTAAAGCTCTCCCTCCCCGAGTCTCAGCTAAATTCTGGGCTTCCTTCCTTTATGTTTCCTTCTCTTAAAGCTCTCCCTCCTAAAGCTGTAAGCTGTGATACAATCTTCCTGGACTTTATCCTCTGGTCTGCGGATCTCATTTGTAGAATCCATCAGGAAAGAATCTGGAGACACCCCAAATTATTGGTGCCTTGGCACCTTGTACATTGATGAGGTACCCCCAAATCCCCGTTTCATGGGGTCTTATGTAATGGTAAACCTATATTGGGGACGTAATGCAGTTATCCCATCGCCCCTTCAGGCCTTCAGATTTGACATCTAGTTCCTTTTCCCGTCACGCTTCTCTCCTCGGCTGTGCACGTAGATTTCTGAAGCCCCATCCCTACTGCTCACCAGAAGCACACAGAAATGTCTGCATCCCTCTTGAATTCAAAGTGGAACAAACCCAAGCTATGTTCGGAGGAAGTGGTGAATATTAAATTACCTCCCTGTTTCCAGACACTGCCTCGGAGCCAGAGCAGCCCCGCCCCCAACCTAGCTTTGGTCTCCTTTGGAACTCTGTTACCTCGGCACAGAATGACAATGCATGAGAGAGACTTCCAGTGCCATGGAGGCTTTAGCACCATCCTCCCTTTCCCTAATCAGTGTCTTCCCTGAAACCCCCGTGTTACTCCGGCTCCGGGAAGGCGTGTGCACAGTCGCTGTGGGACGAGAAGAGGAGACAGCTAGTCTGGCTTGGTGGGAGAGAACAGTGTGCGCAGGTCAGCCAGCCCCGGCAAGAGGAGGCACGAGAGAAACCGACTCGAAAAGCCCTTCTTCTGTTTTATTTTTACTTTCCCCACGTCAGTAGGCCCTTCCGAGACTGGTCCGATCCAGGGAGCTCTCCTCTGAGACAACCACCTATTGCGGGACTGGCCAAAGCTGGTGGGATCTGGCTCTTGTCCCCAGCCTGTCTCGATACACCTGCTGCTGCTAGTTTGAGTGACGCGGAGGTCAGTTTACAACATAGGTTCATGACTTCCACCGGTGGCAAATAAAAGTGACTTCGCCTGCTTAAAGGCTGTTGGAAGTGACTTATCCGAACTCTAATTCCCAAGGGTGGTCCATTAGCATCTTGCTCGTGCAACGGATGCTTGTGGTAAATGGCAAACAGTGCCTATGCCATCAGCTGCAAGCTTTTAGAGGTCAGCGTGAATGAGGGAGGTCGGTTAGCACTTCGGTCCCACGTTCTTTCCAAGCGGATATTCTGTGGCTCATACGCTCAGGGCGACAAGGACCCTTGGGTGAAAGAAAGCAAATACCGTCTTAAATCTTTGTTTTATTCTTGAAGAGGAGGAAAAGCATTGCATTGACGAATTCAGGGTTTGGAGCTGAATAGGTAATGTCTTCTCATGGAAACAAAGAACAATAAAAGCGATTTTACCTGTTCTGAAAGCTTTGCTGTTTATGGCTTCGGAGGATTATGAAGAATTATACTGTAGGCTTTAGCAGGTGGGGGGATTGGAATCTTTTATTTACATAGGGAGAAGAGATAATGACCTCTGCATTTCAACAACAATCCATATTCCCCCGAATAGATTTAGCAATGCTTCCTATAGAGGAAAATGTTTACTGAGTGGAAATGTTACTAGCTGGGTATTGAATTCAAGGACGCCAGAGGTCCCCTGCTCTAGCTTGCCTTCTTATCCTTTGACAAGCAAATGGAATTAAACAATATTTTTGAAGTACTGTTCAATTGTTTAAAGTTTTTATTTATTCGCACATGTCTCTGGGTGTGGGAGGCAAGTCAGAGCCTCTTGCTGTTGCAAACAAATGCCAGATGCTTGTGCCTTTTTTTTTTTTTTCATCTGGTTTATGTAGGTGGTTTGGGAATTAAACCTTGGGCAGGCAGGCTTTGTAAGCAAGCACCATTAACCTCCTAGCCATCTTCCAAGACCCTGTTTCATGTATTTTTGATGAGTTTGATATCTTAATATATTATACTTATTTTTTTATTTATTTAGTTGCAAGCAGAGAGAGAGATGGAGTGAATGAGTGTTACAGGGTCTCCTGCCACTTCAGATGAACTCCAGGTGCATGTGCTACTTTGGGTACTGGGAAATCGAACCCAGGCTATCAGGCTTTGCAAACAAGTAACTTAAACTGCTAAGCCTTTCTCCAGCCCCCATATTTTAATATTTTGTAAGTGCCAGTTGAGTTATTTCTTTGTGGATGTCAGTTTATATCTATATGTTCCCTCTTATATTTTCTGCATGTGTGTGTATGGTGTGCTTATGCATGTATGTGGGTGGGCACACACGTGTGTGAGTCCAGAGGTTGATACCAGTTTTCTTCAGTCACTCTCCACCTTACGTATTGACTGAGACAGGTTCTCTCACTGAATCCAGAGCTCACCGATTCAGCTAGACTAGCTAGCCAGTTTGCCCTGGGCTTGTCTCGGCCTCCTAAGCACTGGGATGACAGGCAGCAACCACCACATTTGGCATTTATGCGGATGCTAGGGATCCACATCAGGTTCTCACACTCACCCCACAAGTACTTTACCCGCTGAGCCATCTTGCCAGCCCCACATATTCCCTGCTTATCTACACAAAGCAGATTGAATAAGGATTTATCTCCAGAAAGAATAGAGTTTGCCTAGATACTTGGGAATGGGTGGGAGGGGTTACTCACAGCCAAGAGGGCTCAGTCCACGGAATCTTTTATTTATTTTTATGCTGTGTATGTTGTACATGTGTGCTCATGTGTGTGACTGCAGACACACATGTGTCAATATCAAGCTAATTGACAACATGTTAATTTTTGCATAGACTAGCACTTGGTTGGAGTTCCTGCATAAGTAATTTGTCAGTTTCTCCAAAGATTTAAAATTACTAATATGAAGTATATTTTCAGTTTTAAAAAACATGTTTTTGCTTGGCTTGCAAGGTTACTGAGAAATCAAGGTGGAGCTCAACTGAAAGCCTCCTCTCTGAAGACCAGCTGATAGAAAGATAGAAAAAAGCTATATGCTGCATGCAGCCCTATGGGAGAGAGAAGTCTTCAGTGGTGATGAACAGCAGTAGACGTTGCAAGCATTAAGTTTGGCCAGCTAGGCCAAATAAGCCAGTGGATGCAATAGTGGCATATCTGTTATGGGGTATGGGGGAAACACTGCTCTCTAATTAGACTGAAGGCCCACTCCATGGGAAGGAAGACATACCTGGTACTGAAAACCTAGTCAAGAGCCTATGGCAGGTGAGGTCATGAGCCTTAGGGGTGTAATGCCTACTGTTGTCTGGCTAAATGCAAATATTATGCTCATCAAACTGATCTGTAAGCACTTTTCTTATGTTTCTCTAATGCTTATACCTCTATATTAATGCTACTTTCATTTTTGGTTAGAGAAACATCTCTTTTCAGATGGTGGTGATTACTAGAATAACTGAAAAGTCACAACAGTGCTGAGAACTGACAGAGGAGTGTTCAGCACTGAGATATCTCCATCATACTTTCCAAGGCTCAGGGTCCATTTTGGAAGAGGTGGCAGAAAGAATTTAAGAGCTAAAAGAAGGGTAGGACTGCTTACATTGCGATCTTCCAGACACAAAATGGCCTGGATATCCATGACCTTGCAGTGCCTGGCACTATCTACACAAGACCCTCATAATTGGAGTAAGAGATGATGACATCAAAATTAAAGAGAGACTAGTTGAGAAGTGGAGGGAATATGATGGAGAGAGGATATGTAAAGGGGGAGGTGGTGGAGGGGAGGAAATTATCATGGTTCACTGTCTATAACTATGGAAGTTGTCAATAAAAGAGTTAAAAAATTTAAAAAAAATGCTTTTAGATCAAAAAAAAACACATGGTATATAAAAAAAACATAATTTTAATTTTAATTTTATTTTTAGAAAGAAAGAGAGAGAGAAATTCACACACCAATGCCTCAGCAACTGCAAACTCCAGACACTTGTACCACCGATTGCACCTGTGCGACTTCGTGCTTGACTCACCTTTGTGCATCTGGCTTACGTGGGATCTGGAGAGTCGAACATGGGTCCTTAGGTTTTGCAGGCAAGCACCTTAACTGCTAAGCCATCTCTCCAGCCCTATTTTACTTAATTTATGTCGTTGTTGTTGTTGTTTTATTCGAAATAGAGTCTTGCTCTAGTCCAGGCTGACCTGGAATTCACTATGTAGACCCAGGCCGGCCTTGAACTCACAGTGATCCTTCTACCTCTGCTTCCCAAGTTCTGGGATTAAAGGTGTGTGCCACCACACCCGGCAAAAGCCATATTTTTTAAACAAAAAGAAGAAAAAATAAGAGATAAGACCAAAGTCATCCATGACCAAACTATATGCTACTATCATTAATTCTAATGTTAAAAAATTTAATTATTTTATTTATATTATTTATTTCAGAGAGAGGTAGAGAGAGAAAAAAGCAGATAGAGAGACGGAGAGAGAAAGGCCACACCCCAGGGCCTCTAGCTACTGCAAACGAATTCTATAAGCATGTCCCACCTTGTGCATCTGGCTGATGCGGGTCCTAGGGACTAGTACCTGAGTCCTTAGGCTTTGTAGGCAACTGCCTTAACCACTAAGCCATCTTTGCAGCCCACTTCTAATTTTTTGTTTTGTTTTGTTTTGTTTGTTTTTCGAGGTAGGGTCTCACTCTAGCTCAGGCTGACCTGGAATTCACTATATAGTCTCAGGGTGGCCTCGAACTTTTGGCAATCCTCCTACCTCTGCCTCCCGAGTGCTGGGTTTAAATGAGTGCACTACCACGCCCGGCTCTAATTTTTTTTAATGTTCAAAAAGATGGTGTCATAACTGCTGAAACTCAGGACAACCCAAATTAATCCTGGCCAGCCCTCCACTCCTGCTGCAGACCAGGAAGGCCCTATTGTGACCTGATGGAGCCTGAAGAGACTTTCCCGTCACACTGAGGTGGTTCTGACCATGTCAGGACAAACTACAGTCCTACTGCTCTGCCTGTGGACATGACAGCAGCTGTTGTCTCCTGTGCGGTAATGTATGTGCCTGGGGAAAGGGAATGCATGCGGGGCTCTCATTGCTAAGCTGCCTCTATGAGAACCCATTCTATGGATGGACCCGCCTTACCCTATTTTCAATAATGTCACCACCACTTCTTGGCTAGGAGGCATACAGCCTCCTAAAATTAACAGCCAATTTAATCTTACCCACATTTAACCCTCAGAAATCAATTATTGGTCTACTCATTTGTCAGTATGTTCTAATAATTTATACCTTACACCCAAATTATAGTCGTGGCTCCACTTAAAAAACAACCAAGCAGAATTTTTGTTACAGTAGTTATACACATGGCATGGAGACAATTTGTTTCAGCCTCATATACCCTGTTGCTCTGGTCATACAGACCCTCCCTCTAAGTGTCAAGAAATCACATGGAAAACATGTCAGAGTCCAATAGGACATGTTACCAAAGTGGGAAATTGTTCCGTGGTTGATTAGGGCCCTAAAGGCTGAGAAACATAACCATTCCTTTTGTCTGTCTATGCTTCTACCAATGACTCAATAGTACATATCAATCACTCTATTATTTGGGGAGAAAGAGGGTATCAATCCCTCAACCCTTTTTAGGAAAAGGTCCACCAAATATTTTCTTTCATTATAAAATTTAAAATAAATATTATTTTAGAAAGGACATCTCTATTTGGTGACTTGGCTCTGCCTTTTGAAAGTTATTCAGTGTGGGAAAGTAAATTTTAAAAGTAAAGAATGTCTCTTTACTTAACATTCTATCTCTACCACACCAGACCAATTCATCTTTGTACCTCCCCATCCATATGTCTTTCTTATTGATCCTTTTAATATTACACAAAAGAAAAGCTGTTCCACATTCTGTTCTCTTCCAGCTGCCAGTGTGCTGCCTGTCTTACCAACTTGTTCCTGATCTAAACATCATCATATTGCGGTATAAGGCCTATGCTTACATCCCGGTACATTTTATTGAGCCTTGGGAAGAATCCAGGGCTCTGACTACAATTAATAAAGTAGTACAGTCTTTCAACTGACCTAAACAGTTTGTTGACATGCTTACAGCTGCTAGTCACTACTGTTTTTTATCCTAGCTACTTCGGCCATGACAGTGACCAAAGTGACCTAATCTATTCAAACAGCACACTTTTTATGTCAAACTGTGCAATATGTATTAAGTGCCCTTACTATACTACATGAGATAGACAAAACTGCTAACCTGAGCAGAACTTATGAAATCAGCTACAATATTAGAGACCAAATTTATGCCACTCAGCTCCAGGCCACTTTAAGTTGTGATTGGAGACATAAATCCATTTGTGTAACCCCACATCATTGGAATAAATATGACCATACATTGGACAATATTTAAAAACATTTTCAAGAGTCCCCACTTAATAATACTGTTATAGACCATAATCATTATTATTATTAATTGACTACATAACCAAATTAGTCACAGTGCTTGTCTTATAAAACAATATTAAAAAGTTATCTTGACACTGGGATTTTGCCAACAATTAATCTATTCTCTTGGTTTTCAAACACCAGGCCTTCCACATTGGTGACTGCTGGATTAAGTATCTGTACTTTGTTCTTTGTACAGTCTGAGGAATCAACCTAAAAACACACGACAGCAACAATATACCTGCTTCATTAGACTGCTTTTGAAAGAAAAAGCAAAGGGGAGACATGGGTATCAAGCTAACTCACAACAGGTTAATCTTTGTGCAGGCCAGCCTGAAAACTGTGCACCTTGGGTGGGATTCCTGCGTAAGGCACTCATCAGCTTCTCCAAAGATTTCCTAAGAAGCCAACTTGTGATCTGAGCTGATGTGAACTGTGAGCTGATGTGAGTTCATGATCTGTCTTGTGCTCAGACTCCCTATAGATTTGCCCGCCTGAAATAGAATAAAAGCAACAAGTACAGTCAGCTCTGGAGCACTCTAGTACATTTCCCTGACCCTCCATCCATTCATATTTTGTGTGTTGCGTGTTCATTTCATGTCCTCCCAGGCACTGCCGCGTGGTGGTGACACACATGTGCCAGGGTGCGCGTGTGGAGGTGAGAGGACAGCTTCCAGGTGTGGGTCCTTCCAGCTCCTTCACAGCAGGTCTCATGTTTTCACCACTGCTTTGCCAGGCTGGCTGACTCCCCAGGCCTCCAGTGAATTCTCCTGTGGCAGCCTTCCCTCTCCCCAGTAGGTGTGCCTGGGCTTACAAATGACTGTCACTGCATCTAGTTTCTTGCGTGCATTCTGGGTTCTGACTTTTGCTTGTGTGGCAAGCACTTTTTCCACTAAGCTGTCTCTCTTGTCCCATGGTTTCTTTTTCTGAGGAGAAGTCTTGCCATGTACCCCAGGCTTGCCTTAGTCTCTTGAGAGCTCAGATCATAAGGGTGCACTACTATGCCTGGATTGCACGCACACTTGGGTTTTCCTCTTGACCTTGGCACGCTTCTTCCTGGCTTGGTTCATCATAATCTCAAAATCAGCTATTTCCCCATATTAAGTACTGAGGAAAACAAGTCACTATGGGAGAATGAGTTAAGGAGGCCCAGGGTCAGTGCTGGCTTCAGCTTTTCCTTCCTCTCCTGCTGGCAAGAAAACTCCATCATTTTTCTTTTATCCTTACCATTAGTTTAGTGATTAGATAGCTGACAAAATTCACTGATTTCACTTCTGTTATGATCTGTTTTGATAGAGTAATTTTTCCCCAGAGATACCTATTTGACCTGTCAAAGGAAAGGGAAAGATTAATCAAAAAGAGATTAGGGAGCTGGAGAGATGGCTTAATGGTTAAGGCGGTTGCCTGTAAAGCCTAAGGACTCATGTTCAACTGTCCAGATCCCATGAAAACCAGATGCACAAAGTGACACAAACACTTGAGGTCTCACATGCGCACAAGATGATGCATGTGTCTGACGTTTGCAGTGTTTATAAAAAATATTTTATTTTATTTTATTTATTTGAGAGAGAAAGAATGGGCGCACCCAGGACTCTAGCCACTGCAAACGAACTCCCGATGCATGTGCCACCCTGTGCATCTGGTTTTATGTGGGTGCTGGGGAATCAAACCTGGGTCCTTTGGCTTTGCTGACAAGTACCTTAACCACTAAACCATCTCTCCAGCCCCAGAAGCTCTCTTGATGACAACTTATTTATACAAGCTGGAGCTTGATTGTTGGTCTCTTAAAAAGCCCAGGCATCTGAAGGAGACAGATGGAAAGGAAGTCTTACTTTTATAGGATCTGAAAATTCCATATGGCACAAAAACCTCAGTGAGCCACACCTAACCCAGACCCACAGTTACAGCAGGAGCTCAATAATACTGATGCCCTTGAGCCAGACGTGCTCAAGGACACCGAACCATGACTTCCAGACACACTGAGCCACTTTCCCACCAGTGAAGGGAGAGGTAGACTGTCAACAGGGAGGCAATTTTACCTGTCAGTTTTCTGAAGTAATTTCTGGAGGGTCTTTGCAGTAAAGAAAGGAGATCTAGTAAAATGGCTTTGGTACTGGAACTTGTGAAGCAAATGCACACCAGCAGAGATGGGATCTGGTTCCAGAACAGGAAGGGCCTATAAATTGCCCTGTACCATAGCCTGGCTCAGGATAAGCCTTTGCCACCTCTGTCCCAGAAATCTCAGGAACTGGGGTTGGCCTGGCTACAAATCAAACAATAAAGTAAGGAGTTGCTGAACAATATAGAGATTAAGAATACAGTCAAAAAAAAAAAAAAAAACAAAAAACCCAAGTTTAAATTCTGGTGCAATGGGAATTTTACCCAGCTTCTGCCTTTCTCAAGGTCAAGGACTCTCTGTATCCCTTCCCTCATTCCTTTCCTTCCTTCTCTTAAACTCTGTGCTTCTCCATTTCTGGGAGCCCTGCTCACATTTCTTGGGCATGAGCTCTATATTCCTTCCTTTTCTTAAGTTCTATCAATAATAGAATAAAACCTGTAAACTTTAAAAAAAATCCTGTTCCTTTATTAGGATCTGGAGCTATGATGTTCAAATAAAATCCTGGCTTTGGACTGGAGAGCTGGCTTAGTGGTTCAGGCGCTTGCCTGTGAAACCTAAGATCTATCTCTAGATCCCGTGTAAGCCAGACTCACAAAGATGAGGCAAGCCCAAGGGCACTTGTGCCTGCTGGTGGTGCAAGTGTCTGAAGTTTGATTTCAGTGGCTGAGGCCCTGGGGCACCAATTCTCTCTCACTCTCTCTAAAAAAATAAAATCCTGGCTCTGTAACTTATTACTCCTGTGATCTTGGGTAAGTTCTTTAACCTTTCTGTGCTTCTGTTTTCTCATCTGTAAGATGGAGATAATTCATGACTATCTCATTGGCTGATTTGTGAATTAGAGGAGTTAAAGGAGTCACTACATATTAGGATCTTAGATCATGCAAGGCACGAGGCCTCTCATGAAGAGACAGGGCTGGATCTGTGCCAGGCATGCCTTCCCCCAAATGCCCTCTGTGGCAGTCAGGTTCACATTGCTGGTAGAAACCACCCAACCAAGAGCAGTTTGTGGGGAAAATAAAGGGGTTTATTTTGGCTTACAGACTTGAGGGAGAAGCTCCATGATGGCAAGGGAAAACAATGGCATGAGAAGAGGGTGGACTCCCTGGCCAACATCAGGTGGACAACAGCAACAGGAGAGTGTGCCAAACACTGGCATGGGGGAAACTGGCTATAGCACCCATAAGCCGGCCCCCAACAATACACTGCCTCCAGGAGGCATTCATTCCCAAGTGTCCATCAGTTGGGGACCTAGCATTCAGAACACCTGAGTTTATGGGGGACACCTGAGTCAAACCACCACACCCTCCATGCTTTATAAGTTCACACTTCACCTTTAAGGCTTTATCTCTATATTTTTCATTTGGATTACTAATTGTTGAGGGTTACTTGAAGGAAGTCACTTTTTCTCACCAAAATACAATACCGGGCTGGAGAGATGGCTTAGCAGATAAGTGCTTGCCTGTCAGGTCTAAGGACCCTGGTTTGAGGCTTGATTCCCCAGGACCCACGTTAGCCAGATGCACAAGGGGCGCACACATCTGGAGTTCCTTTGCAGTGGCTAGAGGCCCTGGCGTGCCCATTCTCTATCTATCTATCTGCCTCTTTCTCTCTCTGTCTGTTGCTCTCAAATAAATAAATAAAAAACAAAAAAAATTTAAAAAGTACAATACCATCTCTGTCATATCAAGAACATATATAAACATATATATTTGTACAGAGATAGCCAGCCAATGAAATAAATTATGAAATCTAGAAGCAGACCTCAATATATATATATATATATATATATATATATATATATATATATATATATATATATATATATGTATGTATGTATACACACACACACACACACACACACGTAGGTTTTTTGAGGTAAGAGTCTTGATCTGTAGCCCAGACTGACCTAGAATTCAATATGTGGTCTAGGTGGCCTCTAACTCACTGTGATCTACCTACCTCTGCCTCCTGAGTGCTGGGATAAAGGTGTGCCCAACCACACCTGGCTCTTAACTATGTTCCTTGTTCCTTAAGATAGTTTAAGGTGAGTCCATAAACCCTGGCATTTCCCATTGAGAGATGGAGGTCTACATCTCTTCTTTTGCAGGCAAATACCTTAACCCCTGAGCCATCTCTCCAGCCCAATGTCTCTTCAATTTGTATTCTGCATAGCTTTTGTTGTATTAATCACAAGCCCATTGTTTCCTTTTGAATTCATATATTGCAATCCTAGTCTCCAAGATGAACTGCACTTGGAGACAGGGCCTTTAAGAAAATAATCAAGGTTTAAAAAGGTCATAATGGTGGCTTATACTCTGATAGGACTGGTGTTTTTGTAAGAAGGCATTTGATATATTCTCTGTTTTTCTCAGTCTCCTTTTCTCTCTTTTTTTCTTCCCCCTCTCTTCTTCCTTTTCTGTCTACATACACACAGAGGAAAGGCCACACTGAAGGCAGTGATTTGCAAGTCAGAAAGCAAGACCTCATCAGAAAATAACACTGATACCCTTGATCTTGGACTTTCAATAATAATTGTTTTGTTGTCTATAACCCCACGGTCTATATTTCTGCTATTTTGTTCTGTACAGACTCAGATACTCACGCAGGCAATGGGTGATTGCTGTAGTCTTGGATATCACCTCTGCCACAGCAGGTGTCCACAGAGGAGCAGCAGGAGAGTGAGCCCATCTCTGGCAAGATGGAGCTGGCTATAACAGTCCTAAACCCACTCCCAACAGCACACCTCCTCCAGCAAGGCTTCATCTCCCAAATTACCAGCAGCAATTTGTTTGCCATTTCTTCTTTGACCTTAGAGTGTTTCTTTCAAAAAGTGGTCATTTTCTTTCTTTCTTTTGTTTTATTAATTATTTTTTTATCTTAGAGTGAGAAAATGAGAGAGAGAGAGAGAGAGAGAGAGAATTGGTACACCAGGGCCTCAGCCAGTGCAATTGAACGCCAGACATTTGTGCCACCTAGTGCACATGTGCAACTTTGCGCTTGTATCACCTTTGTGCGTCTGGCTTATATGGGATCTGGAGAGAGATGGAACATGTTCTCTGGGGTTTTTTTTTTTTTTTTTTTTTGCATGTTTGTTTTTTGGTTTTCTGAGGTAGGGTGCCACTCTAGCCCAGGCTGATCTGGAATTCACTATGGAGTCTCAGGGTGGCCTCAAACTCATGGTGATCCTCCTACCTCTGCCTCCTGAGTGCTGGGATTAAAGGCATGTGCTACCACACCTGGCTTTTTTTTTTTCATGTTTTTTTTTTTTAATTTTTATTTATTTGAGAGCAACAGAGAGAGAGAGAGAGAGAGAGAGAGAGAGAGAGGCACATAGAGAGAGAGAATGGGCGCGCCAGGGCCTCCAGCCACTGCAAACGAACTCCAGACGCGTGCACCCCCTTGTGCATCTGGCTAACGTGGGACCTGGGGAACCGAGCCTCGAACCGGGGTCCTTAGGCTTCACAGGCAACCGCTTAACCACTAAGCCGTCTCTCCAGCCCTTTTTTTTTAATGCATCTGTGTGTGCAGGTGCACGTGCATGTGTGCATTTATGCTTGGGAGGCCAAAGGACAACCTCCAGAGTTGGTTCCTTAGGTGCCATCGTTTTTGAAACAGGGACTGTGATTGACCTGGAGCTCACCAACTAGGCTACACTGACTGGCAGAGAGCTCCAAGATTGCCTGGCTGTCTCTGCCTCTCAGCACTGGGTTACAAGTGTGTGCCTCACACCTGGCCTCTTGTTTTGTTTTATCAAAGCAGGATCTGTAGCCTAGACTGAGCTGGAACTCACTCTGTAGTTCTAGACTGGCCTCAAACTCACAGTGATCCTCTTACCTCTGCCTCCCAAACACTGATTAAAGGCGTGTGTCACTACATCCTTTTTTTTTTTAAACTTTATTTTTATTTATTTGAGAGAGAGAGAGAAAGAGGCAGAGAGAAGGAGAGAGAGAGAATGGGTGCGCCAGGGCTTCTAGTCACTGCTAACGAACTCCAGACACCTACACCCCCTTGTGCATCTAGCTAACATGGATCCTGGGGAGTCCAATCAAGGTCCATTGGCTTTGCAGGCAAACACCTTAACTGCTAAGTTATTACTCTAGCCCCTCCCTCCATTTTTTTTAAAGGTGGCAAAAAGAATGTGACAGCCAAAGGAAGGGTAGGGCTCCTTGCAAGTGCTCCTCCAGACACAAAATGGCCTGGATATCCATGACCTCTCAATGCCTGACACTACCTACACAAGACCATCATAATAGGAAGAAAAGATCGTGACATCAAAATAAAAGAGAGACTGATTGGGAGGGATAGGGGATATGATGGAGAGTGGCATTTCAAAGGGGAAAGTGGAGGGAGGGAGGGAATTATCATGGGATATTGTTTACAATTATGGAAGTTGTCAATTAAAAAAAAAAGGAAAGAAAAAGAAAACGTGTGTTCTAGAGATCCAATGCAGGTTCTTATGCTTGGGAGGCAAGCAGGTTACCAACTAAGCTGTCTCTCCAGCTCCCCATTTTATTCTTTAAGGGTACCCATTAAAGGTACTTCAGTGCAGGCACCTCTCACCCAGTTTTAGTTATCTCTATACTTACTTTATTCGCAGTCTTGGGTGGTAGTTTTTCTGGGTGCATATTTCTAAGTTGGCAGTTACATGAGCAGTTAAAGCTATTGTTCGAAGGTCCACGGGCTTTGCCTTTGTTGTGGAACATCTGTCGCCATGTCTTTGAAGATTTTCTCTTTCAGTCTCAGGGCTTTAAGACCTTCTTTTGTGTTTTTGCTCTACAGATTCATTACAGTTGAACTCTTTCACATATGTGGTTTAATTCACACAGAGCCTTCTTGATCTATGGATCTTGAATGACCCCCAAAGTCCATGTGTTTAAAGGCTTGGTCCGTAGGGCACTGCTATTGGATGGGGTGAGACCCATAAAGGAGAGATTTAATGAGGTCCTGGGGTCATTTGGGTAACCCCTCCCCAAATGTTGTTTTAAAAAATATTTTGTTAAAATTTATTTGCAAGAAGAGAGAGAGAGAGAGAAAGACAGACAAAATGCACGTGCCAGGGCCTCTTGCCACTGTGAACAAACTCCAGAAACATGCTCCACTTTTTTACATGGATATTGGAGAATCAAACTCAGGCTATCAGGCTTTGCAAGTCAGTGCCTTTAACTACTGAGCCATCTCTCCAGTCCCTGTTCTTTTTTTTTTTTTTTTTTTTTTCTTTGAAACAAAGTCTCACTCTAGGCTGGCATAGAACTAATTTTATAGCTTGGACTGGTTTCAAACTTGAAGCCAATCTCCTGCCTCAGCTTCCTGAGTCCTAGGATTATAGGCATGAGCCACTACATCTAGCTGAGGATAAACCCTTGAATGGGACTGTGAGATTCTGGTCCCTCTTCATTCTCTTTTTTGTTTCCTGCCCAGGGGTTAAGTGGTTCTTACCACATGGACTCCTGTGACCTGCCTCACAAGAGGCCTAAAGCAGTGGGGCCAAATGGTCAAGAACTGGAACCTGCAAAGCAGTGCAGCAGATAATCCTGTTCTTGTTGTTAGACGAGTATCTCAGGCTTGTTAGCCTTTCTGGTGGATCTTGGTCTCTCCTGCTTCTCCACTATGGCTAATAAAAACCTATACACCTTCACTTTTCAGAAGAAGAGTGTATTTTGCTGTGGTTTTGCTTAAATCCCTCACTAGGCTGGTTTGGCGTGGCTCCTCCTATGCCATCTTACCTGGAAGTTCATATTGCCTTTTAAAATATGTCCATCAATAATCAACAAAAAGTGGTATAGCTAGTAGATTGGGCAGTATTTCAAAAAAAAGGGCTACACTCAGGTATAGGAGATTATATGTGTGCTGGCCTATCACAGGGACTATAAGGAGGCAGCAGAGCCAGTGAGGTTAGGCTGTTTCATAGTCAAAAATCACAGGAACAGCATTTGTGCATCTTACCAGGGCCTTTTGCCAGAGCACACTCTGCATCATTCTAGGCATATGTATAATCCAATATCAAGTTACCACCACTGCTAGAAATCAGTCACCAAGAAACATGTACTGTATTTGTTTTATCAGGAACATTCTTGTCATAGACAACAAGATAACATGCATAGGGATTTTTTTCAATGTAATAACTTTGGCTTTAGAGGATAGTTGTGTTGAGAATTACTGAGAAAAGAATCTATTTATATAAAGCTACACATAAACCTACTGTCTTTCTTTCTTTCTTTCTTTCTTTCTTTCTTTCTTTCTTTCTTTCTTTCTTTCTTTCTTTCTTTCTTTCTTTCCTTCTTTTTTTTTGAGGTAGGGTCTCTAGCCCAGACTGACCTGGAATTCACTCTGTATTCTCAAGGTGGCCTTGAACTCATGGCCATCCTCATACCTCTCCTTCCTGCACCCCCGACTGCTGGAATTCAAGGTGTGAGCCACCACGCCCAGTTCCTCCTACTGTCTCTTTAAAACACAAACCATATCTTGGTGCACTTGTGTTTTAAGATTAGGTGTGGAATTTTCCACTTGTGGTGTCAGGTCAGCATTACAAAAGTTACAGAGAGCTGGAGGGATGGCTTAGCGGAGAAGGTGCTTGCCTGCAAAGCCAAAAGACCCAGGTTTGATTCCCAAGGATCCAAATAAGCCAGATACATAAGGTGGCACATACATCTGGAGTTCATTTGCAGTGGATGAAGGCCCTAGTGTGCCCATTCTCTATCTGACCCCCTCAAATAAATAAAATAAAATAAATATGTTAAAAACATTCTCTTTTTAAAAAGTTACAGAGCCTGGATGGAAGATGCCTGTAATCCCAGTTCTTGGAAAACTAAGAAAGAGGGACTATGAATTCACATCAAGATCAGATGTGGTGGTTTGAACCAGATGTTCTCCATAAACCCATGTGCTTTGGATATTTGGTCCCCAGCTGGTAGCCATTTGGGAGGTGGAGCCTTGCTGGAGGCGTATGTTGTTGGGCATGGCCTGAAGGACGTTACATCCAGCTCCCTCTTGCCAGACGCAGGTTGACTCTCCTGCTGCTGTTTTCCACCTGCTGTGGCAGAGGTGACATCCAGCCTCTGCACATGCCATGCTATCCCCTGCCACCATGAGGCTTCTCCTGGAGATTATAATAATAATAATAATAAAAACACCCTTAACTTTCCTCCCATCAGCCACTTTATCCCAGCAAAGAGATGGTAACTACATCAGGCTTCATAGTGAAATTTGGGATGCTCAATCTGTATAACATTCATTGATGTTTCTTTGAAATGGTTCATTTATATTTTGAATTACATTTAATTAATCTAAGAAATTTCTCTATACAAATAAGCTTCTCATAGGCAGAGATTATTCTTGTTCACAACTGAACTGTTTTTATTTTATTTTTACTTTTTTGGTCTTTCAAGGTAGGGTCTCACTCTTGCCCAGGCTGACCTGGAATTCACTATATCATCTTAGGCTGGCCTCATATTCACGGTGATCTTCCTACCTCTGCCTACCGAGTGCTGGGATTAAAGGAGCATACCACCACACCCGGTTTAACTAAACTGTTTTCATGACAGAGTTCACCTGTCACAGATGAATGTTTTGTGAGCCAAGATTTTGTGGAGGAGGTATGTGGGGGAGCTTGTTGGTAGAATAGAAATGTTGTCTGTGACTGTGGAAGGAACTGAGATGGACCTCTGAGTTGGCAGTGTCACCGTGAGGTAGCTAGGTCCAGGATTGGTCCTCAGTTTACAGGTCTAGATTGACATTACACATTAACCAAACATGCTCACTGTCCTGGAGGCTCACCAATAAGAAACTGATCATAAGCCAGACACACAAGTTGGCGCATGCATCTGGAATTTGTTTGCAGTGGCTGGAGGCCTGGGCATGTCCATTCTTTCTCTCTTCCCCATCTCTATCTGTCTCTCTCTCAAATAAATAAATAAATAAATAAATAAATAAATAAATAAATAAATAATATTTTAAAAAGAAAGAAACTGATGTGTAAACTGTATTCACTTTCACTGGGAAATAGAATATCTGGGTGGCTGGTATGTAATTCATCTATGTAGTGAATATTGGTTAAATGTTTATGTGTCAGCTACTGTTACATCTTTGCACAATGAACAAAATAGGCAATGTAGCTACACTCATTCAATCACGTCAACAGATATTTCATCACAAATAATGATAACTATTTAAAAGAAAAAATACAACAAGATAAAGAGTTAAAACTTGCTGGGAGGGGATATGTAAGTATTGTAAATTAGAAGATCAGGGATGTGCCCGTCAGGAGGGAGCCCTGAATGGAGTGAGAGAATAATGTAACAGGCAGCACAAACACAGCATACTAAGGCTTCCAGGCAGAATAATTGGGAAGTGTTTGGGGAATGGAAAGTAGGCCAGTGTCCACAGCCGCTAAGACAGTTTTCAATGATCTCCAGCTAGTGGTTTTCCTACCTTCGTGAAATTCCCTGTTTCAGTGTGGACAGGATTTACTAAGTAACTTCTAATGAGCAGAATGTGGCAGTGAAGATGGAGTGCCACAGCAACTATCAAGTTGCAGAAAGATGGTGGTTTCAGTCTCAGGCTCTCCCCCCATCCTTTCTTTTCTTGCTGTGCAGAAAAAGAATTAGCATACCAGGCTGAAGGCTGCTAATGTTGAAAAAGCCAGCTTGTAAGATTGGCCCTTGGCTGACATCTGAAAACTCAGCTGGTAAACAGTTCCCTGTACTAATACCAACCATCCTGTAAA
Source organism: Jaculus jaculus (assembly GCF_020740685.1). NCBI lineage: Eukaryota > Metazoa > Chordata > Mammalia > Rodentia > Dipodidae > Jaculus > Jaculus jaculus. The sequence goes on from NC_059107.1 coordinate 120,211,310, forward strand.
TGATAGATGCTTGCTATGCCTAAACCAGTCACGCAGTAGAGGGGACAATAGAGAGAGTACCTATATCCACTTTTACCCCAGAAGTCTGGAATTTTGGTATGTGCTATATAATCTGGTAGTTTCCTTGGCCAGAAACAACACACTCACACACACACACACACACACACACACACACACACACACTCACTCACCACTGCACTTTTGCTGCTGAGAGAAGAGAGTGATCTGTGAGGTCCCCCTAATGTTTGAGAGTCTAAGGAAGCCTGCAAGCAGATTACTACAGAGTCTTCCCACCTTGCTTTGAGAAATCTTAGCCTGGCTGCAACCACCGGTAAATCTGGAAGCTCTAGCTTGTCTCTGAAGTGGGACTGGACTTGTGGGCCCTGAGCACACTTGTTTTGATGAAGCTAGCTGCCGTAAGCTGTGCTATGGAGAGGCCTACAATGTCAGGAACAAAGGAAGCCTCTGACCCGCAGCTAGCAAGGAGAACTGATGTTCAACAGGCAATACAGAACTAAGGGGCATGTGAAATATTCTTGGAGGTGAAGGCTACTGACCCTCTGTGCCTTCATACGAGACTGCTGTGGCACAACACTCCTTCCTGCAGCTTAGTGGGAGACCTCCAGCCAGAGACCCTGACTGCGCCTTGAATTCCTGGTCCACAAAAACTGTGAGCTAATAAATGTTTGGCGCTTTTCGCTTCTATCTTTGGGGGTAATTTGTTGGACAGCCATAGGCAAAGCATGGCTGAAATGTAGAAGGTGAAGTGTGAGATAGAGGACAGGCTCCCAGCGGTAGACTGTCTTGGATTATACAGCGTCAAATACGTGGTGAGGGCTGTGGAATGTGGAACATGGAAATATGATCAACACATTATCTCCTTTAGGCCAGAGGTTTTCAGCCTTGGCTGCATGTTAGAATCATCAAGGGAGCCTTATAAGGTACCTCTTCCAGGCCCCACTCTCAGGGCCTGTTTCCACTGGCCTGGGAGAGGCTCCAGCATTGGTATTTTTTAAATGCTCCCCAGGTGATTCTGGTGGACACTTTAGGCTGAGAACCAGATGTGCTTTGGGCAGCAAACCTGTGTGGGAAGCCAGGACTGCTGAGTGGGGGATCGGAAGGGAGGAAGCAAGTTGCATCTTTTAAATCATGAGTTGTTATATTAAGCAGGCTTAATTTATTCAGGATGGTTTAGTCTCCTATGACCAGCACTAAAAAAAAACAGCTACAGTTGCTATCTATCCCTGGATGTCCCCTTTCCACATAGCTGACATTCTTCTTTTGCAGAGGCACGACACTGGAGTAGGTATCAGTTAAAAAAAAAAAAAATACCAGTGCGGTGGTTTGAATCAGATGTCACCCATAATCTATGTGTTGTGAGTGCTTGGTCCCCAGATGATGGTAATTTGTGAGGTGGAGCCCTGATGGAGGAGGTGTGTTGGGGGGGGGACTTAAGGGTGTTATAGCCAGCTCCCCCTTACCAGTGTTCTAGTCTCTCTCCTGCTGTGGTTTGCCACCTGCTGTGGCAGAGGTGAAGTCCAGCCTCAGTGCAGGCCATGCTTTCCCTGCCGTCGTGGAGCTTCTCCTTGGGACTGTAAGTGAAAATAAACCTCTTCCGACCATCAGCTGCTTTGGGTTGGGTGTTTTGCCCCAGCAATGAGAAGGTAACTATAGTAACCCATATGGTCATTACAAGTGTAAGTCACTGAGGTCTGAAGAGATGGCTCAGCAGCTAAAGGTGCTTGCTTACAAAAGCCTGATGATCTGGGTTTGATTCCCCTGTGCCCACAAAAAGCCAGATTCACAAAGTGACTCTCATATCTGGACTTGACTTGCAGTGACAGGAAGCCCTGGCATGCTTATTTCCTCTCTCCTTCCCTCAGCTTCTAAATAAATAAATAAATAATACTTTTTAAAAATGGCAAGTCAAGCACACCTGTCATCCCGACACTCAGAAAGCAGAGGTAGGATCGCTGTGAGTTCAATGCCAGCCTGGAACTATAGAGTGAGTTCATGTCAGCCTGGGCTATATAGTGAGACCCTACCTTGAAAAAAATTGTAAATTATCCAAGTGTACTCACATATGCCTTTAATCTCACCACTCAGAAGGCAGAGGCAGAAGGATCACTGTGAACTTGAGGCTACCCTGAAACTGCCAAAAAAAAAAAAAAAAAAAAGTGTCTTTGGCTTTAAAACTTTTTAAATAAATTTCAGATGACAAAAAACAATCTCTTTCATCCTACATTCCCCAAAAGGACATTAAGTGTTGAGACTACCTAGCCATTCTAAGAAGACTAAATCCAATAATCTGTACTATACAGATCTACAACCAATATATGCATAGATGCTAGCAACTGGTAGGCATGTTAAATGCTATAAGAAACTGGAGTGCTCAAAACATCATCCCCGCAAAATGAGAAAATGATAAGCGCAGTTTTAGACCAACACAAAGATAGTGGAGCAAAACCAACATTCTCATAGGACAGTAATAGTTTTGGATGTTTATTCTTATTACACTTCTATTAGTTACTATTTATGGTTGTATTAATTGCTTTTCTTCTTTGCTGAGACAAAATTCATAACAAAAGCAACTTCAGGCAGGTAGGGTATGTTTTATCTCACAGTTTGAGGGTACAGTCAATTATGCCAGGGAAGGCACAGATAAAAGGAATGTGAGACGGTTGGTCACATTGCATCCATAATCAAAAAGTAGAGAGAGGGGGAAAAAAAAAAAGCAAAGAGAGGGCTGGAGAGATTGCTTAGTGGTTAAGGTGCTTGTTTGCAAAGCCGAAAGCACAGGTTCAGTTCTCCAGGACCCATGTAAGCCAGATGCACAAGGTGGTGCATGCCTCTAGAATTCGTTTCAGCAGCTGGATGCCCTGGCGTACCCATTCTCTGTCTGCCTCTTTATTTCTCTCTCTCAAATAAATAAATATTGTTTTAAAAAAGCAGAGATAAATGAATGTTGATGAATGTTGGTGCTCAGTTCACTTTTTCTTTTTTATTCAATCCAGGACTGCAGCCCATGGGATGGTGCCGTCCCCTTCAAGATTAGGTCTTCCCTCTTTGGTTAAATGTCTCTGGAAATGTCCTCGTCGTTATACCCAGCCTTTTTTCTTCTATGTTGTAGCAGACAGCTCAGGTAGCTGGGATGAACCTGAAGATCAAGTACAGTTATGAGAGGAAGGGATTTATTGAAGCAGGGAAGTTACATAATGGCAGAAGCAGTTGGCCTACTTTCACAGATCCAAGCAGAGAGGAAAACCATGAGCCACCATCAAAAAGGAAGCAAGCACACTCCTTGAACTCCAGGTAAAGCTCAGGTACTTTGTCTGTCTTTAGACTGGAATTCCAAATGTACCCCACACCTTAGGGTTGGACCCTAGGATCTACCGAGTGATACCTCTTCCAGCCATGTGGCTGTAGATCTAAATTACAAACTTTAATACAATATATTGGGGGCCATCTATTTAAACTACCACATTCTGCCCTTGGCCTCGAATACATTCATAACCATCTCACACTGTAAATTGTGTTTAGTCCAAATTTAAGGTCCCCACAGTCTTTATTAACATGAGATAATTTTAAAGTCTTAAATCTTATCTGAGATTTAAGATTGTCTCTTAGTGGTGAGTCCTTTAAATCAAATAAGTTATATACTTTCAACATATAAAGGCACAGAGTAAACATTCTTGACTGCTGTAAGGCATAACAAGGAGAGACTGGGACAATGTAGAGTCAATAAGCAAACATCAAACTTCTGTAGTTCAAGTCCAACATAATAATCAGTGATTGGCAGTTTCTGGATTTTTCAATTTTGTCCTTTCAGCTGAATTGAGTAGCCAAGGAAAACTTTCTTCCCAAGCCAATAGCCTGCATGATAGTTCCTGCATAGTCCTGGTATATCTAAACATCTTTGGGGCTTCATTGGATACCACAGTCCATCTTTCAATGGTTTTGATAACTTCTCTCTCAGGGTCATCATGTCCTGTCTATATGTCACTTCTCAGCAGTGGCTCCTGGAATCATGTGTGTATTTCATGACCAATTTATGCATTTTGTATGTTTTCTAAATCAATACTAGGTGTACAGGACACAGTTATTTTCTTAATTTATGGACAAAATAAATTGTAATCTTGAAAAGCAGGTTCCTTTTCCAGTCAACCTCCCACCCCCAATTGTATTTTTATCATAATCTTTTTTTTAGGCATCTTTTTTATTGTTCTAATGTAAAGCAGTTGAGGATTGTTAACATGGTTTTTTTATAATGAACTTTAAAGATTTATTTATTTATTTATTTATTTGAGAGAGAAAGAAGGAGAGAGAGAGACAGAGAATGGCAAATAGAGAATGGGGCACACCAGGGCCTCTAGCCACTGCAAACAAACTCCAGACACACACGTCACCTTGCATCTGGCTTACATGAGCACTAAGGAGTCAAACCTAGGTCCTTAGGCTTTGCAGCCAAGCACCTTAACTGTTAAGCCATCTCTCCAGCCCCAATATGTTTGATAATAGCACTTTCAGTAACCTAAAACCAATTTCAGTGCCAGTAAAATTTAAATTTGTTTGAATTTTTAAAAGTTAAGATCTTAAATCTCTTAGTCCTGAAGCACATCAGTCCATTATAAATTTAACTTTGATTAAATCCTCTGGGCCTGGGCAGCAGAACTCAGCCAGCCCTTATGTCAGTAGCCCAATTTCAATAAAGTTCCTGTCGTCTTTCATTTCCCTTTGAAAATTCATAAACCAAGATTGCAAATGTAATTTTTTTTTCTTTATTTAGCATTTTCAAACTTTTATCAGAATAGTCCTTAAAACTTGGCTTATTGCTCTAAAAGGCATCTTTAGTTGCAAATACCAACTTCATGTATATTCTTTCAAAACAAAAGTTCCGAAAGACCATAATCTATATGGTCAGATTTATCTCATACACACCCCACTCCTGGTACAATTCTGTAGCAGACAGCCTCATGTGGCTGGGATTAACTTCCAAACCAGGAACAGTTATGAGAGGAAGGGTCTTACTGAAGCAAGAGGAGTTCCATAATGGCAGAAGAACCTGGCCCACTTTCACAGGCACAAGCACAGAGAGAAAAGCTACAAGTCATCACCAAAAAGCAAGCAAGCACACTCCTTCAACTCCAGGTAAAGCTGGTATTATAAATCCACCCCCACACTTTAGGGCTTGACCCACAGTGACACCTCCTCCAGCCAGGTGACTGCGGATCTAAATTACAAATTTTAATTAAATCTTTAATATATTGGGGGAACATCTATACAAAGTATCACATAGATGATTCTATATTCCACCAAGTTGACAATCAAGATTAGCTATCAAAATAGTTTCAGCTATATTTTTCTGAATCTTAGGTTCTGATCAATACCTGGAAACTTTTCATTAAAATGTCAGTTTGAGCTAGGCATGGTGACACATGCCTTTAATCCCAGCACTCATGAGGCAGAAGTAGGAGGAGCACTGTGAGTTAAAGGGCAGCCTGATACTACATAATGAATTCCAGGCCAGCTTGGGCTAGAGCAAGACCCTACCTCAAAAAACAAAACAAAATAATAACAACAACAAAAAGGAAAAAAAAGAAAAGAAAGGAAAGCAAGGAAAAAAAAAACCTGAGAGAAAATTTGGACTCTGAAACAAAAGATAAAGATCAATAAAACCCACTGAGAAGCAAAAGGTAGTGAAACATTTTTCAGGACACAAGAATAGTAACTTGAGGCTAGGGAAATTGCTTAGTGGTTAAGGCATTTGCCTGCAAAGCCTAAGGACCCTGGTTTGGTTCCCCAGGATCCACATAAGCCAGATGCACAAGAGGGTGCATGCATCTGGAGTTCGCTTGCAGTGGCTAAAGGCCCTGGCATGCCCATTCTCTCTGTCTCTCTCTCACGCACACAAAAATAAATAAAAAATATATATTTTTAAAAGGTATAGTAACTTGAGAAGAAGAAAAAATAAGTCTCTGGATTGACTGTTACTCCATTGAATATGAATTGGTCACATGGAAAAGACTTAAGTTTCTCACTGATATGATGTATGTGTGGTTGTTGATACGCTGCTTTTCAATTACACTGAAAAATGGATGAGAGCCCATTAAATAATTTCCTTTACCAGCTGTCACTATGCTTTGTGAAGAAATGGAGCTGGAGAGACATCTCAAGAGGACAGCGGTTTCTCCATGGTCTGTGGGTTCGGATGCATTCCTGCAGCATGGACGACTGCAGCTGGCAGCTCCTGCAGCATCAGGCTATCATGGTGAGGAAGGTTTCCCAGCGACGGCCTTTGCAGTGCATGGTGGTGGCTTGTTGCTTCAGGGACACTGTCCCTGGCCATTTTTTCCTCACGAGTGCTTTGAGTGAGAGGGCTTCTCTACCACCTTTCAGCAGCTCCTTGTAATACTGTAGAGTTCCTGCAAATTCCACCAGCAAGCATAGAGCAGCTTCTCTGCCACTCGGAAGGTCATGGCCATCCTGCCACATCCTCCAGCAATGTCCGCCTCAGGCCTGATGGTGTGTGATGGGATCTAGATTATAGCCCTGAGAGTCATAGCTGTTCTCATGATCTTATGTTTGTTTCTTCATTCTTTTATTTACGTAGCTTTTTTGAAACAGAATCTTATGCACTCAGTCTTTCCTCAAACTTGTTATATAGATGACCTTGGACTTTTGATTCCACCTGCCAATTGCTGGGCTTACAGGCCATGCCTGCTGCTAGGGATTGAACCCAGGGTCTCATGAGTGCTAGACAAATATTCTACCAACTGAGGTACATCTACAGCCCCTCGTTCTGAAATCTTCTTTTCTATGATACATACACGTCTTTAAATTTTAACAAATGCATAGGATCATGTAATTATTGCCACAATTAATAAATACAATTGTTCCATCACTTCCCCCAATTACTTTCTGTTGTCCCTGGGTAGTTAATTCACCTTCCTGTTCCCAAACACTGGTAGCCACTACACTATTCTCTATCCCTATAGTTTTCCCTTTTTTTCATGTCAGTAAAATTTACCCATGTTTTTGCAGGTCAGTAGTTTCTTTCTTTCTTTTGCTGAGGAGTATTCCCGTGTGTATGTCAGTTTGTCCATTTACAGACTGAAGGATATTTGGGCTGTTTCCTGGTTTTGAGGATCATAAATGAAGGTACATGAAAGTTTTTCTTTCAGCATAAGGTTTGAAACCTTCTTTTGAGTTTGTTTACTTTACTTGATTTTATTATATGTTTTTTACCAAGTTACCGTATTATTTTCCCTCCTTATTGGAGGAAGACTAATACAATATGAAATGGAAGTATTTATAAGAAAAATAAGCTGGGCATGGTGTCACATGCCTTTAATCCTAGCACTTGGAAGACAGAAGTAGGAGGATTGCAAAGAGTTTGAAACCAGCCTGAGACTACAGAAAGAGTGCCAGGCCAGCCTGAGCTAGAACAAGACCCTACCTCAAAAAACTGAGAAAAACATAAAAGCTTACATCCAAACAAAATTAAGGTTTGGGGGCTGCAGAGATGGCTCAGCAGTTAAGATGCTTGCCTGCAAAGCCAAAGGAACCAGGTTTAATTTCCCAGTATCTATGTAAAGTCAGATGCACAAGGTAATGGCACATGTATTTGGAGTTTGTCTTTTCAGTGGCTGGAGTCCTGGCATGCCATTATTTCTCTATCTACTTTTCCCTCTAGTAAATAAATTAATAAAATACTTTTTAAAAGAAAGATATAAAAGTCATTATACACAACTTTTCCAAACACATTGACAAACTGGTTAGTGGCTGTCACCAATTTAAAAAATTAATTTAAAATTAGTCATTGTTCAAGTTAAATACCCTGAGAAGCTTACAGCTCATACATGACAGAAACTCCACAGGGTTTTCCAAATTTAACAACAATCTTGAAGCTTACATGACATTGTCAATTAGAATTAAGAAACTGCTAAAGCACAATAAAGCAAACTTTGCTTATTCATACAGGAGGAAAGATCAAATTACCTTTCAACTTTTGTGCAATTAGAAAATATTGTGACATCACTATGTGAAGAACTGATTAAAATGTGCAATCCAAAGGGTAGGAAAGAGGGTCTGGGGAGAGAGCTCAGTCAGTAAAGTGCTTGTCTCTGCAGGCATGAAGACCTAAGCTCAGTCTCCAGAACACATGTGAAGGTGCTGGGCAAAGTGACATGTGCCCATAATCCCAGTGCCAGGTGTGTGTGTGTGTGTGGGGGTGTAGGTAGAAGGAACTCACTGGCCAGCCAGTCTTACCAGTTTGTGAGCTCCAGACCAATGAGAGATCCTGTCTCAAAGGAGGTAGATGATGATCCTGAAGCTAACACCCGAGGATGGCATTCCTCTAGTGTTCATGCAAACCCACACACAAGAGCACTCACACGTACGTGAACGTGCATACACACGCATGAAAAGGTATAGGGCTGGAGAGATGGATTGGTTGTTAAAAGCACTTGCTTGCAAATCCTGATATGTAGGGTTTGATTCCCTAGTACACACAAAAAGCCAGACATACAAAGTGGCACATGTGGCTGGAGTTAGTTTCCAGTGGAAGGAGGCCCCGGGTAGACCCATTCTCTCCTTCCTGCTCTCTCCCAAATAAATAAATAAATATTTAAGACTGGAGGTGGGAAAATAATTCATACGAATTAATTCATACGAATATGATATTTTCTAGATTTCATGTTTGTGGCACTTGTGAGCATTTAAAATTCATGATTTGGAGACTAATTGTGAGGAACCATAGCAGCTCTGGCTGCTGCTGCTTGCAGTGGTGCGGCGAGCCCCTGTCCCACAGGAAAAGCACGACCAGCAAACAAGGATCCTTCTCGATCACACTTTATTGGAGAGCCTCTTGGTTAACAGAAAAGTTGATGGCGAGGGGCGAGGGGCGCAGGAGTGTAGCTGCTTTTATAGGGCAGAATACTATGGGACGCCTGCTGATTGGCTGCCATAGGCTCACCCACCCACAGGAGCCACGGGATAGGCTCAGGACAAGGTGCATCAAGCGCATGCACAACCTCAAGGGAGGTTGCTGCCTAAATGAGGAAGTATTTACCTCAAGACTGGCGAGAATGGTGTCTGCATTGGCTCCCTACAGTTCCCCCTTTTTTATTAACTTATGGCATAGCTCAGAAAAATAGCCACCTTCCCGATCAGGTCCTCACCTCATGATGTGTTGACCGATCAAGGGAAGAAGTTCAACCTCCCCTTCCTCAGTGCAATGGGACAGATCCCCTGAGAGTGCAAAGGCGGCAGTCAAACGAAAGCTACCAGATCCCTGCCCATCCTCGTGCAATGGGTACTCTGAGACCCTGAGGGTGCAAGGGCCAGGGGAGCTATTTGCCTTTTAAAACCAAATTTGGGGGGAGGAACCACTTTCCAAGGCAGCAAACGCTTGAGAAATGACCACCTTGTCCCTCTTGGTTTGGGCTCGCAAGTGGCAAACCAACCAGAGGCAAAGTACGCATCCTCCCAGGCAGCACACTAGGAACATTCCCACTCCTACCCCTTCCTTAAAATGACAGATAGCAGGAAGCATTGGTGCAATTACTAAAAGAGAAGTTACTAAGAACGAACAGAAACGGTGGATGAACACACACTAGCACAGGGGCAAAGGAAGTATTCCTCCCACAGCCATGTCCAATGTCATTAACACCCCCAGATGTATTGAGGCGCTTCCAAGACGCCCCTTCATCCTGTGTCCCTTCCTCTTCCACTTGATTCATGGATTCCAGGCACAGGAGGAAGATTGTCCATAAGACCTTCATCATCTCCGCCCTGATGAACATCACTGTCTCCTGGACCCTCCTCCGGAGATCGCTTGACTGTCCTCACCAGCCGGGCTGGAACCCAATGAGGGGAATCCTGTTCCTGTGGAAAAACACAAACAGCTCCCCTGGATCTTATCACAACAAGATCCGGTCCTTTCCATTTATTATCTAAGACATCCTTCCATAACACCATCTCACTAGATGATTGAATCACATGTTGACTGTGCCTGTCAGCTGCAGATTTATTATTATTATCCAAGATTAAAAAATTAAGGGTAAAAAGGGCTAAAGACACTCTTTCCTTGGGAGTTGCATTTTCCGCTATACCCCCTTTTTGTTTAAATAAAAGAGCTTTTAGACTTTTATTGGCTCTTTCTACTATACCTTGACCTTGTGGGTTGTAAGGAAGGCCAGTGGTATGTGCAACCTGTATTTGGGCACAGAAGGCTCGAAAGCCACCAGATGAGTACGCTGGGCCATTATCAGTTTTTAGGCGGTGTGGCTTTCCCCAAGCAGCCCAGGCCTCTAGGCAGTAAGTTTTTACATGAGAGACCTTTTCACCTGCCAATGGTGAGGCAAAAATAATACCTGAGCACGTGTCCACTGAGACATGTAGGTATTTTAATCTTCCGAACTCTGGAAGATGTGTCACATCCATTTGCCAAAGGTCTCCAGGACGTAGGCCTCGAGGGTTAACGCCCACATGTGGGGAGGGTAAAAAGGTGACACAAGACTGACAAGATTTTATAATGTTTCGAGCCTCGTTTCTGGAAATAGAAAATTTTTTTCTCAAGGTGTTTGCAGGAACATGATATAATCTATGGAATTCTATAGCTGAAGCTTTTGTATCTTCCAGAGAAATCATGGCGAGCCTAGTGGCCCGGTCCACGAGGTCATTAGCCTGTGATAAGGGGCCAGGCAGAAGTTAAAAGAAGTAGAGAATGTCTGAAAGACCTCCAAAACAATTAGGCATTTAACAATTTGAGGGGAATCAGGTCTAAACATTCTTACTATAGGCTCCGAGCCCTGTACCAAGTAGGCCCCACGACCAGACTTTGAACCATCAGTAAAGATGGCAGGGGCTGATGTAATAGGCTCCTGAACAGTGATTTTAGGAAAGTAAACCAGATTATTTTCAACAAAAGACAAAATAGGGCTCTTTGGATAATGATTATCTATGACATTTGAGAAAGCACACATGAGAATGTTCTAATCATCCACAGTGCCAGACAAAACTTCTACCTGTTCCTTAGTATAGGGGATGATGAGTTTGTCAGGCAGCTTTGCAAAGTGTATTAAGCAATATTTAAGCCCCAAACAAGCCTGTCGGGCTACCAGCTGCGGAAAATATTGGAGAGTGCGGCTCCCAAGGAGTTTTTTTCCCTTTTTTTTTTTTTTTTTTCTCTTGAAGCCATAATAGAAGCCCCTCCTAGCGGAGGCCAGCCGCGACCAGGTTTTTGTTTTAATGAAGCGGCATGTGTCCCCAGGGGAGTTATAGGGTGGGGGTGCGGAAGGCTCTAGGGACTGTAAAGGACTACACCCTTGGCCTTTAGGCCCCTTTGTCTGTTCTCTTTTATAACAGGCGGTGGCCTCCTTTAGTCTTTCCTCTTCCCCTTTAAATAATTCTTCTTCTTCCTCCTCTGCAGAATCGGAGCTAGCCTCCTTATCTGTGTTAAGTACATTTGCATGTGTAAGCTCCTCAATGGGAGGATAGAGCCTGTTAAAGGCTCCTCTTTCCCCCTCGGGGGCGGGGGAGCAATTATAGATTTTACCTGTTTCTCTGAGCTCACCTTTTAAACTTTTTTCTTTGTTTAATCCCTTCTTTTTTATTTTCTTTCTTTTTCTAGGCCTAGTTTTTGACTCCCCATTTGAATCTGACTCAGAAAGGCTATCCTGATGCCTTGCGAGAACTTCCCGTCCCCTTCTAATAAGTTCCATGTGGTTTTCTTTACTTAAGCAAGAGTAAATCAGCCGCCAAAACGGCAGTGTACCCTTACCAATTCTGTCCTCTGAGTTGCCCATATTGCGCTCACAGCAAATGGCAAGGACAATAAACCACACAGGAATGAAAATAACAAGGACCAGGTAGGGATCTAAGTAAAAAAACATTATGACTGGGGATGACTTACCAATGTCTTCCTCTCCGACGTCTTCCTCTCCGTGTGTCAAGTTCTGGATCCTCTTCGGCCCCTCGCCCGGTGACCACAAAACACCCAGCGTTCCCGGGTTTCGGCACCACTTTGCGGCGAGCCCCTGTCCCACAGGAAAAGCACGACCAGCAAACAAGGATCCTTCTCGATCACACTTTATTGGAGAGCCTCTTGGTTAACAGAAAAGTTGATGGCGAGGGGCGAGGGGCGCAGGAGTGTAGCTGCTTTTATAGGGCAGAATACTATGGGACGCCTGCTGATTGGCTGCCATAGGCTCACCCACCCACAGGAGCCACGGGATAGGCTCAGGACAAGGTGCATCAAGCGCATGCACAACCTCAAGGGAGGTTGCTGCCTAAATGAGGAAGTATTTACCTCAAGACTGGCGAGAATGGTGTCTGCATTGGCTCCCTACACAGTGGTCCTGGGAGGAAGAAGTTGACCACTTGGGTCATGGCTGCTGCTCTCCATACATGGGACAGAGCCCACGTGGTGCTGTGGAGAAGAGGTTGTTCAAAATATAAACCCGTAACCAACAATGGGGATATGCCCAAGCCCATGGAAAATCCTTACCAGGAGCCTCTGAAGAAATGAATCTTGTGTGAGAAACATGTAGATTATAAGAACGTGCAGCTTTTGTTCCAGTTTATTTCTCCATTTACTGGATGCATTTACGGAAGGCATATAACAGGCCTTTGTGGGAAGAAACAAAAAGAAATAACAAAGCCTATTAAGAGAGCCCAAATAATGCGGTTCATACCTGTGTGTTTGATCCTGTGAAAGCAGGCCAATTTCTGCCATTATGGAACTTCCCCGGGATGTATAACCTTCCATAAATCCCTTCCTCTAACTGTGCCTGGTCTGGAAGTTCATCTCAGTGAACCTGAAAGTTTCTGCTACAGTTCCCAAGTAGTAAGAGCCAAATGATTTATTCTAGGTAGAAATATTCTCATCAGGAGAGAGAAAATATCCTCCAACCAACAACCCCACAGGTTCAGCCCTGGAAGAGCAGGACTGCACTGATGTATGTGCTGGGTGATACCATGTTGCCATTACACACACATCACCTCTGCCAAAAGATCAGAGCAATACTTAAAAAGTCTCACCCTGTCTACAGCTCTATCTGATGCCCAACAAGAGAACAGAACAGGTCATTGTCAAGCTGGGCATTGTGGTATACCCTTATAATCCCAGCAACTTGGGAGGTTGAACCAAGATGGTCATGAGTTTAAGACTAGCCTGAAACAAATAGTGAAATACTATCTCACAAGAAAGCCATCATTGGAGATACAAATCTTTCTGCAGTGAATTAACATTCATTTCAAGATGACTACAATTATATATTTCTCTTGAAACTTTTGATTTGAGGAAGGAAAGGGTGAGGCAGGTTGGAGAGCAGTGAGAGGCTGGAGACTCCCTTTCCTGTGTTAAAGGAGGCAGCAAGGGGTGTTGGAGGGCAAGCAACTCCACATTCAAGTTCTGTCTGAAGCCTGACTTTACAAGCTGGCTAAAGAGTAAGGAAACATTTTTAATAAGAAAAAAATGTGCTATGAATGTATTAATAGTGGATAGAAATAGCCTTAAATCTGTGTAGTCTCCGGAGAAAGAACCCCATAAGGAAGTGCTTGGTGCCAGCCCTCCAAAAAACATGAGATGGAAAATCACAATGGGCTTACTACAACATCCAAAGATGTGACTTTCTGAGTCCTTTCATATTTCACAGTATGTCTGGTAATGTTTTAGGAGATTTCATTACTCTGTATTTCTTACTCCTACTCATATGGAGATAAATTTGGCGGCATTTTCTTTTGGAAGAATGCAGTGTTTTAGGTTTTTATTCTCATTTTTTTGAGAAAAGAAGTATTGTAACACTTGTCCCTTTTATTATATTTGACAAATGTTTCTACATAGGTTATATATCCCTGTGGGCCACTAATGATGGAATGTCAAATGAATATCTCTCATCTCTGTAATTATAGAAAGATTCCAAGTTATGCATTTGCAACTTTCAGTGTAACTGTAATTTTTTTGTTTTGCTTTGTTTTTCAAGGTAGGGTTTCACTCTAGTCCAAGCTGACCTGGAATTCACTATGTAGTTTAGGGTGGCCTCTAAGTCCCAAGTACTGGGATTAAAGGCATGGGCCATCGCACCCAGCTAGAAACTGTAATTTTTGAGACAAGTGGCATATAAGTGATAAAGACAGAAGGACTAATATGTTTATTATAAGATTTTGTAGAATTGTGTCCCGGGGGGTAGTATTGAAATAACTATCCGCTTAAGGAAATTGAGGTTTGTGAAAATTACAATATTTAATCATTGGTAGCAAGATGAACATAGAGTGTAAGTTACTTGATTCCTATCCTAGAAATCCTCTCATCACAAGTTGATCCCTATATTTATTTCATTGCTTCAGTGAAAATTACAATCAGTTAGTAGACGTGCTACAGGATATTTGAACAAGCATTCTCCTTAATACTGACCAGTATTCTCTAGTTTTGTGTACTTAGCTAATGCAGGCAAGGCAATGAATGAATGGCTACTCTTAAGTGACGCTAGGCATATGTAGTCATCATTAGTCACTGCAGTGGCCTAAAGTGTGAGTGTTACTTAGCTTCTTTTCTCTGTGACAAAATAACCTAAAGAATTATTTGTTTTGGCTCATAGTTTCAGAAGATTCACTCTGCAGTTGCCTGACCATAGGCACTTAAGAAGTACAGGATGAGGGCCGGAGTGTGAGGCAGAAGAGGATGCTCTTCACTTCTTCACAGGAAGCAGAGAAAGGGGAGTTCAGGAAGGGGTCAGGACCAACTGCAGTCCCAAGGACATGCCCTCAGTGATTTACTTCCCCTAGTTAGACCTCTACCTCCTTCCACCAATGCCCAATAATGCCTTCATATTATGAATCCCTCAAGGGAATAACCCACTGATTAGCTCAGAGCCCTCCTGTTCTCTGAAAATGCCACTAGAGACACTCACAGAGGTATGCTTTACTAACCACATAGGCAGTGCTTAATCCAATAAAGTTAATAATAACATTAACAGTACAGAAACATGGGTCACCAGTCAGGGAACTCTGTGGAAAGCACCAGGCTACTCGCTGTGCTCAGAGCCAGCAGGCCTAGGCCCCAGGTTCAGATGGTGGCAAATGCTGAGGGAAATCAGAACTCATCACAGCAGAAAATAAGAGCCCGGAGAGCCCAATACTAAAAGAGACTTCTGCCATACTCCCCGGGGCTCAGGGTATATTGCAGAAGAGGGGTGGAAAGAATTTAAGAACAACAGAGTAGGCATGCTTTGGGACACTGTCCTCATGACATGAAGCAACTGGTACATTTATGACCCCACAGTGGTGACTAATACCCTTACAAGACCAGCATGGTTAGGTGTCCTTCAACATTTTGAAAAGAGGACAAAAAGAATGAGAGAATAACACAGAGGGGAAACCCAAGGATAAAGGGATAGGAATATGATCCAATTACTCTATGCCCTTATATTATAGTTCTTAGTAAAATTAACAAAAATTAATAAATTAACTATATATATTATTTTCATTTTACCAGTGACAAAAGTAAAGGTATAACTGGAAGAGGGACCTTGATTTGACCCTCAAACCTGGTGTTGTGTGTGAGTGTGTGTGTGTGTGTGTGTGTGTGTGTGTGTGTATGTGTGCATGTGTGCTTTCATATGCATATGTCGAGGCCAGAGGGCAACCTCAGGTGTTCCCTCTCAGACACCATCCACATATTTTACACATTTTTTGAGACAGGGTCTCTCTTTCTCTGGGCTGGAACATGCCAATTATGCTAGACTGGCTGGCCAGTGAGCCCCAAGGATCTGCCTAGCTGTATCTCCAAAGTGCTGGGATTATGAACATGCTCCACCTCTCCTGACTTATCTTACGGATCTTATCTGCGGATAGAACTCAGGTCATCATGCTTGCATGGCAAGCACTTTACCCAGCGAGTCATCTCCCAGCCCAATCCTGCCATGTTAAGCAGCATAGCTATGAATAGATGTTACAACCAATTTGTTTTGTTGTTACTATTTAAACATATTACAACTTAGATAAGTAGTCCAATCACTATTTTTAAAGTCTCACTCTCTTCATATTTTCATGTCACAAGTAGGGCAATATATCCACTGAGTTTGGGGGTTCACATTGTCTCATGTAATGAAAAAATGTAAAACTTACTTTAAAAAGTAAAGCTGGCAGGGGCTGGAGAGCTGGCTTAGTGGTTAAGGTGCTTGCCTGCGAAGCCTAATGACCCAGGTTTGATACCCTCAGGACCCAGGTAAGTCAGATGTACAAGGTAGCACATGCATCTGGAGTTCATTTGCAGGGCTAGATGCTCTGGTGCATCCATTCTTTCTATGTGTCTACTTCTTTCTATCTCTCAAATAGATAAATAAAATAATATATATATGTGTGTGTATATGTATACACATATAAATATGTATATAAAAAATATATTTTTTAATTAAGGTTGGTCATGTCACTCCACTCTACTGAGTCTTCTGTGGCTTCTCAATTCACTGAGCACAAAGCCTTGCTTCTTACCCTTGCATATAAGGAATTTAGGGTGTGGCCTTACTGCTTTTGAAAGTTTCAGGCTTTCTCTGGAAGTGGCCCAGGTAGTGGTGAGGGGCCAGCTGATTCCATTTTAAGCCTTCAATACATAAGGGGAATAAGCTCCCTTATTGGGGTGGACAGTTCAAATGTGTACAGAGAAATGTTACTAATGCTTATAGAGAGTACTCCTAGGAATTTTAAAGATAGCAACAACTTAACTTTAAAAAATTGTTTAGGGGGTTGGAGAGATGGCTTAGCAATTAAGGTGTTTGCCTGCAAAAGCCAAAGGACCTCAGTTTGATTTCCCAAGGACCCAAGTAAGCCAGATGCACAGGGTGACGCAAGCATCTAGAATTTTGCAGTGGCTGGAGGCCCTGGTGGGCCAATTCTTTCTTTCTTTCTCTCTCTGTCTGCCTCCTTCTCTCTCACTCTCTCAAATAAATAAATAAATAAATAAAATTTAAAAATTATTTAGAATGTTTGTGTGTGTGCATGTGCGTGTGTGTGTGTGTGGATGTGTGCATATGTGCCAGCCCACATATAGAGGTCAAAGGAAAACTTTTGGGCTGGCTCTCATCTTCCACCTCATTTGGGGGAGGGTCTCTCCTTGTTCACGATTCTCTTGAGAGCTTCAGGACAATTCTGTCTCCACCTCCCATCTCACCACAGGCACTCCGGGATTAGAGAACCACCACAGCTCCCAGCTTTTACATGGAGTCTGGTTACTCAAACTCAGGTAACTCAGACTTACAGGCAAGTGCTTTATCCATTGAGCCACTTCTTAACATCTTTTTAAAGAAAATTGTAACACCAGTTATAATACATTAATCTTTTTCAGAAAGCATTTTGGACTAGAAAGAGCATCTATGTTTAGAATTAGCCACTATATAGAATTCATACTTCTACTTGAGGGGTCATGAAACATGGAGACAGCCTTGTTATTTATCAGTATGTTTTTGTAATCAAATTTGAAACAGTCAGATTTTAATAATTCTGAAAAATATGTTGTAAAGCTGATGTATTTTCTCTGTGGGTTTTCTATGAAAAATGAGCTATAAACAGTAGTTTGGAAGGATGAACTAATGCATTTTATAATATAGAAGGATGAGCATTCAGAAATTCTGATTCTGGTCATTTGTTAATGGAAGGAGAACATGAACTTCCACTCAAATGAAGTGGAAATTTAGTGAACATTTCTTTTTTCATACACATTTCTCACAAATGTCAGCATTACAGAATACTCAAATTTGAATTATTTCAGTTTCATATCCTCTTGAAAAACAACAGATACACAAACAGTTTTCTTTAATTTTCGTGAGAAAAATTTTTGATACTTTTTGAGAGTCATGCTGTGTAGTCCCAGGCCAGCCTCTAATTCAACCAAAGTCCTCCTGCCTAAGCCTCCTAGTGCTGGGATTACAGGCATGTACCTCATGCCTTGCTAACTTCCTGCAAATATTGAGTCTTTCCATATAGTGATTCAAATTGAACTATATCATTTTTATATTTTAAGGAATGATACCTGGTTAATATTTAGTGTTCATAATAAAGTTAAATATAATAATTAAATTTAATGAATGAGTTGTATGTTGACCAATAAAATGCATACTATATATAAATTTCATATAAGTATGTATACATACATTTATAAAGATTTGATATTCAAGTGAATTTTTAATGTTGCTCAAACTTTGTTTTCAGCAATAAGGCCTACTATCAAAATTGTCACTATAGTATCAGAATATAATGAAAATATGTCATAATTTTAAGTAAGATCACTTTAATGGTTTAACAGCTTAAAATAATATTTAATAACATTATAACTGATTATTTCAAAAATTACAAGTACTGACAAGAAAACTTGAAGCCAGGCTTGAGAACATATGCCTGTAAACCTAGCTACTTAAGAACTGTGAATGGAGGATTGTCATTTCAAGGCCAGCCTGATCCTATCTCTCTCTCTCTCTCTCTTTATATATATATTTATATATATATATATAGACAGACAGACAGACAGACATGGTGGCACATGCCTTTAATCCCAAAACTTGAGAGGCAGACAGAAGTAGAAGGATTGCTGTGAGTTCAAGCCAACCTTGAGACTACATAGTGAATTCCAGATCACCTTGGGCTCAAGCAAGACCCTACCTTAAAAAAATTATGTGCCGATCATGGCATCCATGCAATAATCTAAGTGTGGCCATGCATGGCTATAACCCAGTTACAGGGGCAGAGGCAGGACCATTACTCGTCAACTAGTTTGACTGAAAAATAGCAGCTCCAGGTTCAGTGAGAGACTCCATCTCAAGGAATCAAAGTGGAAAAGTGCTAAAGGGTACTAAATGTTCCTCCAGCCTCTGCATATGTGTGCATGGGGCACATGCACCTGCACACTTGCATACACCCCCCCACACACACACCACAATAAGCAATCACAGATATCATACCTTAACACGCACACACAAGTCACAAATTACACACATGCATGCACACATGCACACACTCACACACACACACACAGTTCTGCAGTATATGCTATCTTGTATTTATTACCAAAAATGAGTAGTAAGACTTAGAATGAAAGAGCTGGCTTATTCGTGTGTGGTCAAAGACTTGAGTGTTGAGAAATTTTTATTTCTTTGTTGAATTACATCCAACTTTTAGAATGTTCCATAAACTTACTCAAGTCCCTTTCCACAGCTTGGTTTCCTTCCATATGGTTGTTAACCATTAAATTATATGGGAAAGACTTTCCTTCATTGCACTGTTCCCAGAAAGCTCAGCAATAACTTGCCTCTTGGCAAATCCAGAGATCTTTATGTGACTCTTCTCTTCTCCACTCTTTCAGCAACATTCTGCTCACCATTTCCTTCTTTCTCAGTGTGTCCTCTGGAGACCCTAAGTACAGGGCTACAGACTCCATCAGGACAGTCTTTTTCTGTCAGTCCTTTCTGTTTCTCCGGTTGGTTCACTTCATTCTTTGCTGTCATACAGGTAATCTCCACACGGAAGGGAAGCGTTGCAGTCAGTTGGGATTACATCCTTAGGATTCACAGCTGCAGTCCCTCTGCATGTTCTCTCTCTAAGCTCCAGGTTAAAAAAAAATAATAACTGGATCTTTTACTATAGCATGAGCCAGTTCTTATAGCCTAAGGCTTAGGATTTTCCAGCTGATCAAGCTAGCTTATTATATCCAGTCTTAAGACCCAGTCACAGAATTTACTGCCAGAAAATGAAGGTAACATGTTGTGACTACTGGGAGAATTATGAACTGAAGAGATACACAAACATGTCTACCACAATCACTAAAACAAGAAAACCACAACTTTCTAGAATAATATTCTGCTTTCCCCTTATAGAACAGTGGCCAAGCATGTGAGTTCTGTAGTCAGACTACTAGAATTTAAATCCTAGTTCTGCCATGTTTCTTTGTAGAGAAAATTTAGATAATAAATCAATCTCTGCCCCTGATTAGTCTCCCCAGTTTCCACTCCCATTAAATAGCAACAACATCCAAGCACCACAAAAATGACAATACCAAGGCCTATCCTTACAGTAGGGGTGTGTGTGTGTTGCATGTAGGGACATTTGTGTACCATGACAAGCAGGTGGACGTCAGAAGACAACTTTGGGGTATTATGGGTCTTCGCCTTCACCTTCCACTTTGAAACAGAATCTTTCTTTCTTTTTTTTTGACATTGAGAACACCAGAGTAAGCCTCAGAAGTCTCCTGATTATACCTCCCAGTAGGATTACAGACACATGTGCTACTTGAACCTGGCTTACATGGGTTCTGGGGATACAGACTTCCACTGTCTAGTTTATCCAGCAAGCACTTTTCACCACTGAGCCACTCCCCAGCCCTCCTTGTAGTTGCTTTAATGCTTAAAGATGATATAGCAAATGTCTTAGAAAAGTATCTGGCTTATAACAAGTCCTCAAGGAGTTACTATCTCTCCCTCCTTCTGGTTATTCTTTATGGACTAAGTACTAATGGTTTGTTTATTTATTTATTTGTTTATTTATTTATTTATTTAAGAGTGACAGACAGAGAGAAAGAGGCAGAGGCAGGGAGAGAGAGAGAGAGAGAGAGAGAGAGAGAGAGAGAGAGAGAGAGAGAGAGAGAATGGGCATGCCAGGGCCTCCAGCCACTGAAAACGAACTCCAGACGCATGCGCCCCCTTGTGCATCTGGCTAACATGGGTCCTGGGGAGTTGAGCCTCGAACCAGGGTCCTTAGGCTTCACAGGCAAGTGTTTAACCTAAGCCATCTCTCCAGCCCTAATGGTTTATTTTTAATTTATAATTGAGAGAGAGAGAGAGAGAGAGAGAGACAGAGAATGGGTACACCAGGGTCTCTTGCTGCTGCAAACAAACTTTAGATACATGTACTGAATTGTAGGTCTGACTTTATGTGGGTACTGGGGAATCAAACCGAGGCTGGCATACATTGCAGACAAATGCCTTTAACTGCTGAGCCATCTCCCCAGCCTGGTTTGTGTTTGACAAAAATTTATTTACTTGAAAATGCCTTCATACTGGCTATACCACTCAATTGTTTGTGTTCTTTGATAAACTTGAAGAGTTGGATCAAGCAATTCTAAGATAAAAACCTCCTCCAGAGATTTGCAGGTTACTATGGGAAAAGCCCACCTTTCTCATAAAAACCCTTAAATGTCTGAGACAGTTTGCACTGATTGTCAACTGACAGAACCCAGAATCACCTGTGAAGGATTTTGTGGATTCCTTTATCCTCTGTGCACATCTGCAAGGGATCATCTTGATGGGAAGACCCGCCCTAACTGTGGGTGGTACCATTCCACGGCTGAGTTCCTGGGCTATATGAAAAGAATGCTGTGGTTGGGCGGCAGCATTTGCCTCTGTTGGTTTCCTCTCTGTGGACTGAATGCAATCAGCTGCCCTCCTCTCCCGATACCATGCCTTCCCTACCATGATGGGCTATAACGTGGAACTGTAACAATGCCTTCAGATATTATACACTAAAATGAGAAATATGCCAAGAGAATGCTATTATTAAAGATCACTCTTGTAAATTCAGAACAAATGTCTAGTTATGAGCAGTGGGAAAAGGTTTCAAGTGCTGCCTATGACAAAAGTTTTTATAGATTCTTCATGTTAGAGTCATGTCATGTGAGCCCTTCACCAGCAGGGACCCTGACAAGTGAAGTGGCCTGTAAATGTTGTCCAGTTGCAGGAAGAGCAGATGCTCAAGTTTTGATTTTTTGTTTTGTTTTTAAGGTAGAATCTTACTCTATCCCAGGCTAACCTGAAACTCACTCTGTGGTTCTGGTTGGCTTTGAACTCACAGTGATTTTCCTACCTCTGCCTCCTGAGTGCTGGGATTAAAGGCATGCACCACCACACCTTGCTAAATTTTGAATTCCTGTTCAGCCTGAGCTAGAGTGAGACCCTACCTTGAAAAATAAACAGACAAAAGTCCTATGCTCTAGAGTCGAGAAAACAGAATTACCATAGCAAGCCAAAACACCTTAGAGACAACAGAAATTGTGCATGGGAAGTCCATAATTTAGAATGTGTCCAGATGAGAATTTCTGTCTGTGTAGCGATACAGCTTGACATGATTGCAGCCATCTTGACCATAGCTGCTGCTTCGTTCACTAGGTGACTCTTACCTGCATTCTAAACCTGAGTGGACAAAGTCATTAAGATAACCAGCCAAGTGTAGTGTTGCCAGCTACTGGTGGTGGGACTGTTTCCTGGATGATACTGGACTTGTAAACAGTTTTTGAGAAAGGACACGTATATTCCACTTAGCCATGGCTCTACTTTTTCTGGTACATAAAACTGTTCCTTTTGCTCTGGGGCATGAGGGTCCACCTCTCTTGATTCCACCCAACACAAGAGTCTGTGAGCCCCCATTGAATTACATTATGCAAGCTTGGGTCTATTTACTCCTTTGTTCTCACAGCACTTTCCACCTTTAATGACCGGTTCTCAAACACCAGGACTGGGTTCCCTGCCCACCTCAGTAGTCTGTACTGTATTAGTAATGCCCATCTTTTGATCAATGTGGAAAAAGTTGAGTTTGCATGGTTCGTCCTCCTCAGTATATTCAGTAAAGATTTGACTGGCTACACCAAGTGGTTGTGGACCAAATTCAAAGGCTTTCTTCCCCATATACTTCCAACTATGGTAGATGGATCTACAGACAGTGCTCTGCACAAGGACACTGGGCCTGGAAAATGCAAGTGAAGGTTGCCATTGAGAATGCTGTGCATGGTCATCAAGCTCTGTATCTGAAAAGGGGTTGAAACAGCTGAGAGAAGGGGATGCCCAAATCTCCCCACAGTCCTGCGTTTGTTCTCAGGTTAGTAGCACCATGATTCCAGTAGATTCCTAGGTAAAATTAACTAGGTTAGGGATTAGACCATTGCAGTGAATCTAGTCAATCAAGTCAGGTCTTAAGTACTGGAAACATGAAGGAGTTAAATATAATAGTAATGAGAATGGAAAAATAAATCTTTAATTCTAGTTTTAGGTGATAGCAAAATTCGTACTGGAAAGAAGACAGAAAGAATGTCCTATATGTAGTATGTTCTTCCAATGCTGGCCAAGTACCTTTGCTCACCAGAGAATTCATGTCATTCATGCTAAATACACAGTAATGCCATAACCATGGGAGCATGAGAATTCAATGGAATGGAAGATTTCCATTTGGATCCATGATCCTTTAGTAGATTTTCAGTTTATTAAAAATAAACCCCAGATTGGAGAGATGGCTTAGCAGTTAAGTACTTACCTGCAAAGCTTAAGAACCCGGCTTCAATTCCCAACATCCACATAA
The DNA here is from genome assembly GCF_020740685.1 of Jaculus jaculus. Classification (NCBI taxonomy): domain Eukaryota; kingdom Metazoa; phylum Chordata; class Mammalia; order Rodentia; family Dipodidae; genus Jaculus; species Jaculus jaculus. The sequence goes on from NC_059107.1 coordinate 120,234,641, forward strand.
GCCAGAAGCGCAATGCAGTGCATGCGTCTGGTGTTTATTTGCAGTGGCTAGAAGACTTGGCATGCCTATTTTTTCTCTATTTGCATCTTCCTCTCACTCAAATAAATAACAAAATAAATAAAACAAATGTTTTTAAACAATAAACCTCATGTTTTTGTAATTGTATTCTGGTCTTATTCAACAAAAATGCTACTCATTATTGGTTATTGGCTTAAGTGGTAAAGACAGATAGGAAGTGTCTCATCACTTAAAGATTTTTTTTTCTAAACATTTGTTAGTTCAGGCACAATGTCTTGCCTTTTCTTTTGCTGAAGCCTTTTTAGAACTCTTTCTCCATCTCATCAGCTTAACATCTCAAATGTCCAATCCTTTGTCCCGCTGTCTTTAATTTTTCTAAGATATGTTACTCACTCTTAATCCTAGCACTGAGGGAAGGGAGAGGCTAACAGGAGGACCCAGAGTTTGAGGCCAGCCTAAGCTACACAGTGAGACCTTAAAACAAAACAAACAAGCAAAAACAAAGTAACTTTTTCTGGTCCCCCATTCTTTATTCATAATATGCTCCAACTCTTGGCATTAGACACTCCTGGCGTGTTTATGATTCCTATACCACTGGACAGTGAATTTTTACTGTTGTTTTAGTTGTTGAATCAGTGGATATTTTTGGCAGTGCTAGGAGAAAAATGTTTGCATGTAGTTGGTTCTTTTCAGAAACATTTAAAGCTAAAATAGAGGAGTGAAGAAAGAATTTAAATGAGAAGTTTTATTACGCTCATACTATGCACAAATTGCTGCCAAGAATGAACAAGATCTGACCTTCTCCCTCCAAGCAGCATAACAGAATAGTAGAAAGACATAAGAATTGTACATTGGTTATCAATTCAGGTTTAAATGAGGCATTATAAACACAAAAGCTTTATGACTTCATATACCGTATATGCCTGAGTAGAGGTGTGAAAATGGAAGTAATAGGAAAAATAGTTATGGGCAGCATTACCAGAAAAGAACTACTTAAAGTTTTAAGATCAAACTATATATAAGTTTTACATGAGAAGAAAGCAATGTTACCTTCAAACTAAGATTCAAATTTCCTTTTGCTAACAAAATGATGGAAACGGCAGAGACAGGCTAGCTGTCTATTTAGTCAGACATGTACCAGCCTCCCTTGCAATCACACCTGTCTGGGTGACTGAGTTCTAGTCAGGGTTGTAGAAATGTATTCTACCTCCACCACTGGACTGTGAGACCCTCCCTTGCTCTTTCCTTTCTGTGGTTTGATATAAATAGACAGAAGCCAGAGAAATCACGTGCTGAAGATGCAAAGGCTGCAAGGTAGACCAGGTCTGTCTTGTGTTAGAGGAGAGCTGCCTGCCATTAGGAATTCTCATTGTGGACTTCATGCACACAAGAAGTAAATTTCTATTATATCTGAGCTGCGGAACATGTGGAGTTTGTTACATCCGCTAAGGCTGCCTTAACTGATGGAAGAAGGATCTGAAAACCATTACGTGGTAATCATGGCTTGCTTCAAACTTTGCTAACTCCAAGGCTCCTCTATAGAAATCACTGATGTATGGGCTGGAGAGATGGCTTAGCGGTTAAGCGCTTGCCTGTGAAGCCTAAGGACCCCCGTTCGAGGCTCGGTTCCCCAGGTCCCATGTTAGCCAGATGCACAGGGGGGCGCACGCGTCTGGAGTTCGTTTGCAGAGGCTGGAAGCCCTGGCGTGCCCATTCTCTCTCTCTCCCTCTACCTGTCTTTCTCTCTGTGTCTGTCACTCTCAAATAAATAAATAAAAAATGAACAAAAATAAAATCACTGATGTACTCCACCATCCTTCAAGCCTGCTATCCAATCCCACCCCCCAGCAGCAATACAGGTCTTGGACAAGGAAGTCATAGGGTAGAGTCATATTTAACACAATGAAGTCTGGAATCAGTTACCCTGAGGTTGAGTCTTAGCTCTACAACTAGTCAGTACATGGCTGTGGGTAGTCAATTGGATTTCTTTATGTTTTAGTTTGCTCAACCATTTAAAGAGGATCACGACTCTAAATCAGTATTTGGTATAAAGATTAAAGGAAAGCCGGGTGTGTTGGTGCATGCCTTAAATCCCAGCCCTTGGGAGGCAGAGGTAAGAGGATCACCATGAATTTGAGGCCACCCTGAGACTACATAGTGCATTCCAGGTTCTAGGCCAGCCTGGGCTAGAGTGAGACCCTACCTCAAAAAGACCAAAATTAAAAAAAAAAGATTAAGCCGGGTGTGGTGGTGCATGCCTTTAATCCCAGCACTTGGGAGGCAGACTCACTCTAGGAAGGAATATTGTTGAATATTGTTGATTTTCCAACTGAAGGACTATTGTGTCATCTTTGGCAAGTATGTACCTGGTATAAGATTCCAATTTTTGGACAACTTGCTGGCTTTTTCTACCTTAGAGACATGATTATTATTTAAAAAAAAAAACTTAACCCTTTTCAATCTTGGTCACCTCACCTTTAGAAAGTGAGGCAAAAATATTATTTGAACTTGGAAATACTATTGATACCAATTAAATACTGTGTGCCAGGGTGCTCAAAGGACTTTGATATATTCCTTTATTTTTATTTTTTTTAGACAGAGCCTCATGTAGCCCAGACTGACCTTGAGCTTGCTATGCAGTCCATATGATGATGAATTTTGACGCTTCTGCCTCTGCATCCCAAGGGCGGCATTCCAGACGTGTACCATCACACCTGGTTGAATATAGTGCTCCTCTCTTCAGAGAAATGGAAGTGTTTTCTCTTTCTGATAACCCGTATACTTGCCACTATTTTTCTATATGCCACTACTATGGATGCAGATGTCCAGTAAAAAACCACGTGCTATCCCAAATTCCTTACTTTTAGTTCATCTCACATCCAATCCATCAGCAAATCCTTTGGTTTCTGCCTACAAAACGTATAATCCCAGCTTCTCTCATTTTTTTGTAGTCACTTCAGCCTAAGGCTCTATCATTCTTGCCCAAACCAGTGCACAGCTCAACAGCTGTCTCTGCTCTTTCTATTAGTACCCTAAAGCATATTCCTTAAGTGTGACCATGCTATAATGTGAAGCAAATCATGCCCCCTCTCTCCCTTCCTCCCAGTGGCTTTCTGTGGGGATGTGGTAGGTTGCATCCAACATACATTCTGTCCTTTTCTGTGCTTTCTCATACCATAAAGACTGGAGAATTACAAAATTGTGTTCCTAAACTGGATTTCATCTCAGATGGATCCTGAACACCCAGAGAGCAGGAAGATGGAGGAGTGGCAGAGGCAGGCCACATCCTGGCTTCTTTCTTGCTGCAGGTAAGCACCGTGCTGGTATGAGGGTTAAGACATGTGACAGCATTGAGGGTTTCCTTTGCCCTGTTCCAGACCACGCTTGTGGCTTTTAAATCCCCAGCCCACTTGTAAACCCTTCATAGACCCACTTTCTTTCTTTCTTTTCAAATTTATTTATTTTTATTTGAGACAGAGAGAAAGAGGGAGAGAAAGAGACAGAGACAGAGAGAGAGAGAGAGAGAGAGAATGGCCATGCCAGGGCCTTCTGCCTCTGTAAGTGAGCTCCACACACATGTGCCACTTTGTCCATCCATCTTTACATGGACACTGAGGAATTACAGGGCCATCGGGATTTGCAAGCCTTTAACCACTGAGCCATCTCTCCAGTTCTGACCCACTTTCTGATCATAACAGAGATGGCAGCTCTTCTGGTAGCCCTGGTAGGTGGTAGGACTTGGGCCTCATTCCTGAAGGCCAGCTTATCACTTGCCTTTGTAGCCCTTTCAGTGATTTCATAAGCACCCACATGCTCATTCTAAGTGAACAATGGTAGGACTTTCCAACTCCTGTGACTGACGCTCCATGGACACTCCTCTCCTCTAATCCCACTCAGAGTTAAAGTCCGTACCAAAGCCCATGAGCATCTCTCTCAGTGGCATTGCTTAAACTATACTTTGCATTTTTGTTCTTCTGTAAATACATTAAGTTTCACCCTACCTACTTAGGGCCTTTGCCCCTGTTATTCTGCTTTTCTTCTTTTCTTTTCTTTTTCTTTTTCATTCTTTTTTTTTTTTTTTGCATTACAAATTTTCTTTCTTTCTCTCTCTCTCTCTCTCTCTCTCTCTCTCTCTCTCTCTCTCTCTCTGTGTGTGTGTGTGTGTGTGTGTGTGTGTGTGTGTGTGTGTGTGTGTGATGCCAAGGGCTCTTGTGGCTGCAAACATATGTTCATCTTGCTTTCAAGTGTCTAGGGAATTGAACCCGAGCCAACAGGGTTTGCACACAAGCACCTTTAGCTGCTGCGTGTCATCCCAGCCCCTGCTCTGCTTCACTCCCTGGATCTTCTGCTGTGATTCGTTCATTTACTTCATGCCTCTGCATAAGTAACCCTTCTTTTATAGGCCTGTCTGCCTATAATATTTCCGTCACACTTTTGTCCCTTTCTTTTCTAGTTTTCTTCATCATGCTTATTGTTACCATAATGGATGCTGTGTTTGGCTAAAGTATGTCTACCCCAGCTTTCAGATACATTGCCTTAGCTTCAAAATGGCCTTATCCCTCTCCAGGGCCTGGGGAGTCCCTGGGCTTAATACCACAGAACACTTTCTCTTCTGAGTTCCTGTTGTCATTTGTACCTATTTCTTTCTTTCTCTCTCTCTCTCATTTTCTTTTCCTTCTCTCCTTACAGTTTAGCAAATTGTACACACTTAAACATATGAATTTAAAGTAAGGAACAATATTGGCAAGTAAGCCATGTGTTTTGGTAGTGCTCTATTCCCAAAGGTCCCCAAATTTGCTGGCACACAGTAGGTGTGCCATAAATAGTTTTACAGATAGGGAGACTGGGCAAGAGACCAGTGACTTATCCTAGCTCACGCAGTGAGTGGCAGGGCTGGGCTTTGAACCCAGGTAGTTGGATGAGGTGCCTTTTCTCCTGCACAGGTCCCTACGATATCCAGCCTCCAGTCAAGTGCACAGGAACCCTGCAGGAAATATGAAATACTGCTGGGGGCCGTGGGAGAGAGTGGGAGCTGCACAAAGTTTGAAAATGAAAAGAAACAGAAACGGCTGATGCTACTGTCTGAGAGAGGGATGCCTGACCCGTAAACCCAGCCGCCGGCCTGGGAGGGCCACGTCCCTGGGGTGGAGACAGGTGGCAGAACAGAGAATAAAAAAGGCTCTGTGCCCCCTCAGTGAGCCCACCCAAGAGACTTTCCCTGCTGCCGGGTTCCCAAAGTGCTTGTTCCTCAGCTTCCCCACCTCCAGATACCCAGCCCGGCCCTCAAATTTCCCTCCTCTGTCAGAAGCTGGATTTCCTGTATTGTGTGAATCCCACAGAAACTTAAAAAAAATAATTTCCTGGGGCTGGAGAGATGGCTAAGCAGTTAAGACGCTTGCCTGCAAAGCCAAAGGATCCTGGTTTGACTCTCCAGGACCCACGTAAGCCAGATGCTTAAGGGGGTGCCTGTGTCTGGAGTTCGTTTGCAGTGGCTGGAGGCTCCCATCTTCTCCCTCTCTCTGCCTCTTTTTCTCTGTCTCTCTCTCAAATATATAAATAAAAATGAAGTTAAGAATATAAATAAATAAAATAATTTCCTTGTTATCTATATTGAGTTTTTGTCCTCTGCTTCTTTGTTTTCATCCCCCTTTCTCCTTACACTTTAACAAAACAGTCTAATGCCAAATTTACATATTTAAGCATATGGAATTCAAAACTAACCAATGTGCTAAATTGTTAACATTTCCACTTTAGCCCACAGAGAGGAGGCTCATCATGCCATTTATGTCATAGCTACTTTGGTCAGTAGCCTGGGTCATGGTCTTCATTTTTCTGTCACTCAAAGCCTGAGTCCCCGAGTGTATAGCTCATGGTAAGTCTCTGCAGCCCTATCTTCTATCAGGGTGTTTTGTAAGTTTATTACTCCTCCCATCCTATTTCTTATTTATTTATTTAGTTGTTTTTGGAAGCAGGATTTCACTTTAGACCAGGCTGGTGTTCACTTTATAGCCCAAGCTGGCCATGAATTTAAGGCAGTCCTCTTACCTCAGCTTCCCGAATGCTGGGATTATAGGTGTGTGCCATTCCACTGGGCCTCTTTCCTTATTTCTAAAATAAGAATTTTAAAGTATCTTCCTTGGGCTGGAGAGATGGCTTAGTGGTTAAGTGCTTGCCTGTGAAGCCTAAGGACCCCGGTTCAAGGCTCAGTTCCCCAGAACCCATGTTAGCCAGATGCACAAGGGGGCACATGTGTCTGGGGTTCATTTGTGGTGGCTGGAAGCCCTGGCACACCCATTCTCTCTATCTCCATCTTTCTCTCTCTGTCTGTTGCTCTCAAATAAATAAAAATAAACAAAAAAATATCTTCCTTGCAGATATAGATTTGTGAAGGTTCAAGATGCTGTCCATTAAGACACGGGCACAAGTAATGAGACATAAGAGTCTCATGCTCTCCCCTCTGAGCGGTCCTGTGCCTCGTTAGGATACAATAGAACTACAAAAGAAACAGAACATTTATTTCTCTTTCAGCAGTTGTCTGATTGCTGTGGAAATAACTTACACAGCTCATTTTCTGAACATACATCCTAGAAGATACGCATACTTTAAAATTTGTTTGTGCTTATTGTGAAATATTTTTCTCTAAATATCATTTAACTTAATATACTAGCTTAATTTAGATTTGAATTTTATAAGATCCACATAAAGATGAGAGCTTTCTGTCTGAATTTACATGTCTCCTGTACTGATGCATTTATACTCCAGTCTAGTCCATTTGCATTCAGACTTAGAGGACTCACTGTTGTCTTTGCCCGTGAGAAGGCAGATTAGTCAAAATACATCGCCTGAGGACCTGCATCTTTTGATCACCATAACCCCAGTGTCCTCCCTGAATAGGTTGTAAGTGATAATGCTTAGCAGGGTGCAGAGAAACACACACGCAGACATTCGGCCGGACCTGAGCGGCAGCACGCGTCTTGTAAGCTTTCTGGTTGAAAAGAGCCATGGTGAAGTCCACACCAGTACTTCCAGTCGCTTTACTTAGAGGAATCGAGCCTAAGAAAACTTTGAGGTGTCTTTTGAGCAAGACATTTAGCTAACCGTTGCTTTTAGAAAATATCTTCACCAATGTAATAATTTAATCAGATAAGTAGCATTAATTCATAAAATCATTTTTGCAGTGGGCTGGGGAGATGGCTGAGCAGTTGAAGGTGCTTGGTTGCAAAGCCTTCCAGCTTGGGTTGAATTCCCCAGCACCCAAGTAGAGCTGGAGGCAAAGTGATGCATGCGTCTAGAGTTCATTTGCAATGGCAAAAGACCCTGCTACACACGTGTGCAAACAAACAAATATAATAAATACAAAAAAAAAACCAGTTTGTAAGAAATCATTTAATGGTACTGTAACATTTTGTGATAAAATTGAAAGTTAAAAACTCAGAATAGCATATAGTAATATAAGACAAAATAATATAAAATAGCATATAAAATATCTACTACTATAGTCATTTTATTCATTTGTTTATTTACTTTTTTTGAGGTGGTATCTCACTGTAGCCCAAGCTGACCTAAAACTCACTTTGTAGCCTAGAATGGCTTCAAATTTGCTGTGATCTTCTTACCTCAGTCTTTTGAATGCAGGGATTAAAGGTGTGAGCCATCATGCCCAGCTTACCATTCTAATTTTATAAAGAAAAAAAAAACATATATATACATTATATAGAGTAAAATGAATGAGAAGAAATAAAGGAAAATCTTAATGACATATCTAGATGGTAGAAATTTTATTTTATTCTCTAATTTTTTTTTTAAATTATGATCTCTCTCAACATCTCAACATCTAAATGTCTATGATACTGTGTCAGGATTTTGTTGTTGTTTTGGTTACTTTTTTTTTTTTCAACACTGGGATGCTGTATGCCTATAATCCCAGTACTCATGAAGCAGAGGCAGGAGGATTGTGAGTTTGGGGCCAGCTTGGGCTATATAGCATGACTCTCTCAAAACAAAAACCAAACAAATCACTAAAAACTTATAGCCAAACCATCATAAATCTGGGTAGGTCTATACTTTCATCAAATCACTAAGTAAAATTGTACAGAAAATTAGTTATGACAATGGTTTGAGAGTCATTGTAAGAAGACCTAACTCAATATATAGTGATTACACTTTTGTTGTGGTTTGTGGGGGAGGAGAAAAGAAGACTCTAAATTTGTGTAAAAATTCTATGTCCTTTGTTTAAAAGTCAAAATTAAATCTTATACCCTTCTTGGCTACAAGGATAGTTTGGCTCTTAGCATTGCCAAACACTGTACTCGAATCAAGATAAAATAGGTCCAGTAAGTGGATCTTTGGTAGTGTGGTCAGATGACCAGGAGCAGGCAGATCCCTACTTTTTATTTTTATTTTTTGGTTTTTCGAGGTAGATTCTCACTCTGGCCCAGGCTGACCTGAAATTCACTATGTAGTCTCAGGGTGGCCTTGAACTCATGGTGATCCTCCTACCTCCTCTGCCTCCCTGAGTGCTGAGATTAAAGGTGTGCGCCACCACGCCCGGCCAGATCTCTGCTTTTGAAGACAAGAATGAGCCGAGGACAGTCCTGAGGATGGAGAAAGGGGGTGCTACATTCTTTCTTTTGTGGGCGTGCTTGCGCTCCCTACTGAAGCTCTGGGAATAGAAGAGAGCCTGACAGGATCCCTTTGTCAGCCTGTCCCTCCTAACAAACAACTGACCTGACTCCAGGGGAGAGGGAAAGCACAGGTTTGAGGCAGTACCCCCTCTTTCTTTTATATTCTTTTTAAGTGTCTGGAATTGCCTTGGTAATTATAGCTGATAAGGATTGGCCTGAGGAGCTTTGCCCACCCTCAGTTCTGTGACCCTGACATATTGCAGAAATTTAAAAAAATGTGTGGCCTCTTTGCTGCAAAAGGCACAATTAAAGCTTACAGCAAATGCAGAGCTTCACACATTTATAACCCAGGCACTGGGGGCTGACTTCTCTTATCCCCAGCTCACTGGTCCCTTGATCCAACATGGGCCAGGTGCCCAGCTCCACTCCAACCAACTGTCATTGATCCACAGAGTATTTGTGGGGAGCACCCACTGTCCTAATAAAGTCAGCAGAGCTGGTGTCTGAAATGAAGGGAGGGTAGAAAATGGCATAGAATCCATAGCCTTGTTACAGGCATTTGAAAATTTTCCATAATAGTTATCAGATGTGAGTTAAAATTGGAAGATGTGGATTGGAGACTTGGCTTAGCTGTTAAGGCTCACGCCTACAAAGCCAAAGGACTCAGGTTCGATTCCCCAGGACCCATGTAAGCCAGATGCATAAGGTGGCACGTGTGTCTGGAGTTTGTTTGCAGCAGCCAAAGTTCCTGGCATGCCCATTCTCTGCCTCTCTCTCCCTCCGTCTCTCTCTCTTTCTCCCTCCCTCCCTCCCTCTTTCTCTCCCTCAAATAAATAAAATAAAATAAATGTATTTTTTCTTAAAAAAATTGGAAGATGTGGGCTGGAGAGATGGCTTAGTGGTTAAGCACTTGCCTGTGAAGCCTAAGCATCCGGGTTCAAGGCTTGATTCCCCAAGACCCACGTTAGCCAGATGCACAAGGGGGCGCACGCGTCTGGAGTTCGTTTGCGGTGGCTGGAAGCCCTGGCGCGCCCATTCTCTATCTGTCTCTATCTGCCTCTTTCTCTCTCTTTCTGTTGCTCTTAAATAAATAAATAAACAAAAAAATTTAAAATATGACCCACAAAATGATTTATAAAAAAAAAAATTGGAAGATGTATCTGTAACAAATGGAGGTGTGGAATCTCTCAACTTCCTCAGAGCCTCTGTCTCAGATATTCAAAGACTCTAACTTCCTGAGTATTTCACACAGCAAATCTTGCCCTGGAGAAGAAAGGCGCGAATGGTGAGTTGGTAGGGTATTGTTGTTCCTTTCCTCCTCTTAGATTCAGAAGAAAACCACAGCTACATCAGGAGTTGTGTAGAAGGGTAGCTGATATTTCTTTATCTGTGTGCTGATGAGTGAACTTTCACTAAAACTTAAGGAAATATAAATTAAAATTTCAATAAGATTGGGCATATTCAGGATGGTTTGGGCTAGAGAGATGGCTCAGCTGTTCAAGGCACTTGTTTGCAATGCCTGCCAGTCTGGGTTTGATTCCCCAAAATCCATGTAAAGCCAGATGCACAAAGTAGCTCTTGCGTCTGGAGCTCATTTGCAGTGGCAAGAAGCCCTGGTGTCCCCATTCGCCCTCTTTCTCTTTATCTCTCTGCTTGTCAATAAATAAAAATATCTTTAATTTCCTGATGTTTTTATGAACACATACTTTGGGCCTAAGACAAGTGACACAAAAGCATCATACAAACAAATGAGTACATCTAGATTGTTCTATTGTTCTCCCCCTGCTAGCAAATGTATAGATGATAAAATAAAAATAATTTCCTTCATCTTACCCCACAGGAGTTGGTGTATTCTTCCATAAAGAATGCTGAGCTGCAGGCTGTAAGTCCTATGATCGAGTAGCTGCTAACTCACTGGGACACCACACAAGAGCACAGTGGCTCTGTTTAAGTGTTCCCATTTGCAAAATAAACAGATTAGAGCAGATAGATATCTAAGGATTTCCCAATTTCAGAAATCTCATCTAGCTAATGATAAGGTTCAGAGCGAGTGAGTTAACAGTTATTCACAGATGAATGTCTATTATTATAAGGCAGGTGAGGAAAAAAAAAATAGTAAAGACAGCCGGGCGTGGTGACGCACACCTTTAATCCCAGCACTAGGGAGGCAGAGGTAGGAGGATCACAGTGAGTTTGAGGCCACCCTGAGACTCCATAGTGAATTCCAGGTCAGCCTGGGCTAGAGTGAGACCCTCCCTCGAAAAAGAAAACAAATAAATAAATAGTAAAGACTATTTAAGTCCCCAAATAGCCAAATCTAAATTCCAATGTATTAGAAGTTACTGCTGTCAGAAACAACGGCACCTTTACATCAACAAGTAGGAGAGAGACAGGTACATGGGACTGGGGAGGGAGCCAGCATCAAGGGGCTTTTGCAGGTATGTTGTGGAGGAAAACAGATTGGGATTGGGTAATTTTTTAAAACGTTAAGTATTACTTTTACAATTTTACACACACACACACACACACACACACACACACATTTTGATCATATTTACTCCCCTTACTCCTTCATTAACCCTCCCACACCTGCTAAAATGCTTCTTTTTCTCAACTAATACACTTACTACCTTCATGTCTTTTTTTGTAACCAAAAAGGCATTTGCTTGAGTATGTGTGCAGAGTTATTTACCCAAGTATGGCCAATTTAACAGTGGCTACACCGCCACAGAATATAACTCACCTCCCCCCCCCCCACCACCAGCAACCATGTCCATAGCTACCTGGGAAGAGGAGGTCTTAAGAGCACTAACCCATGATGGACTGTTCCCTGGCTCATCTCATGCAGGAAACCACAGCTCCTGTGAGTTCATGCATGTACTGGCCATGCTGTGCCCAGAAGACAGCATTCCACAGCAGTCTTCCTCATCTTCTGGCTTGCATTCTTTCTTTTTATGCTTTTCCTATGCTTTTGTATGTATATATATTTGAGAGAGAGAGAGAGAGAGAGAGAGAGAGAGAGAGAGAGAGAGAGAGAGAGAGAATGGGCATATCAAGACCTCCAGCCACTGCAAATGAACTCCAGATGCATGCACTACCTTGTGTATCTGATTTACATGGGTCCTGGGGAATCAAACCAAGGTCCTTTGGCTTTGCAGGCAAACGCCTTAACCGCTAATCCATATCTCCAGAACTTTTTAAAAATGTATTTGAGAGAGAGAGAGAGAGTATTTGTATGTATATTTTTTTTATTGACAACTTCTCTACTTACAGACAATAAACCATGATAATTCCCTCTCCTCCCCCGCTTTCCCCTTCACAACTCCACTCTCCATCATATCCCCTCCCTCTCTCTTTGATTTTATTTTACTTTACTTTATTTATTTATTTTTTTTAATTTTCAAGGTAGGGTCTCGCTCTAGCCCAGGCTGACCTGGAATTCACTCGGTAGTCTCATGGTGGCTTCAAACTCACAGCGATCCTCCTACCTCTGCCTCCCAAGTACAGGGATTAAAGGTATGTGCCACTACGCCCAGCTCTCTCTTTTATTTTAATGTCATCATCTCTTCCTCTGATTATGAGGGTCTTCTGAAAGTATTGCTAGGCACTGTGAGGTTATGGATATCAAGGCTAATTTCTGTCTGGACAGCTGCATTGTAAGGAGTCGTACCCCTCCTTTGGCTCTTACATTCTTTCCACCACCTCTTCTGCAATGGACCCTGAGCCTTGGAGGATGTGATAGAGATGTTTTGGTGCTGAGCACTCCTCCATCCCTTCTTCTCAGCACTATGTTGCCTTTTGGCTCATCCCAGTGGTCACTACCATCTGAAAAGAGAAGCTTCTCTAACCAAAAGTGAGGCTAGCATTAATATATGGATATGAACATTAAGTGTAGTGTTTACAGTGCAATTTGTTGAGCATAATATAGGCATTTAACCAGACAAGGGCAGGCTTTATACTCCCTAGGCTCATGACCTCCCCTGCCACAGGCTTTTTATCAGGTTTTCAGTACCAGGATGTATTCCCTCCCATAGAATGGACCTCCAGTCCAATTAGGGAGCAGTTGGTTTCTCCAGAGCACACATACCACTATTGCAACCCGTTCAGTCATTTGGCCTGTCTAGCCAGACTTGAGGCTTCCAGTGTCTACTGTTTTCACCACTGATGACTTCTGTGTCCCATAGGGCTGCATACAGTACAGCTTTTTCCAGCTTTCAGTTGGCTAGTCTACAGGGAGATTTTCAGCTCAGCCCCAGCTTGATTTCTCAGTGACCTTGACACCCAACCATGTGAAGTCTTCAGCAATAGGGTCTTACCATCCGTTTCTCATGGGAAACCAAGGGCCTTGGCAATAGCCTGTAACATTTTGGAGGCAACAGGGACCTCCCTGGCCAACAACTTACTGGAAGGTATCGAATCATTCTTTCTACCCCCTCTGCTCTCTGTGATCTTCCTTGAGCCTTGCAGTAGGTGGTATAGATGCCCAATTTAGGGGTGAGATCATCTTCAGCATTTAAAAATATATAGTTTAAATTTTATTTATTTTCAAGCAGACAGAGAGAGAGAGAGAGAGAGAGAGAGAAAATATGGGTGTGCCAGGGCTTTCAGCCACTGCAAACTCCAGATGCATGTAGCTATTTGTGCATCTTCCTTCATGTTGGTAGTAGGGAATTGAACTCAGATTGTTAGGCTCTTCAGGCAAATGCTTTAACCACTGAGCCATCTCTCCAGCCCATATCCTTAGCACTTTTGCCAGCTGTGCATTGATGCATTAGTATCTGCCATCTGAACAAAGGACTGAGTTTCTGACATAATAGTTTAGGGCTGATTGGCATATTGAAGTGAGAGTCTTAAAGTAAGTCTTGAAAATAAACCATGGTTTGATATGGGAGCTTTATACCAGTAAGTAGACTGTTGTAGAAAATAAACCATGGTTTGATATGGGAGCTTTATACCAGTAAGTAGACTGTTGTTTCAGATAATCTGATTTGCTGGGATTTCCTGAAGCAAACAGTGAAGTTATGTATTGGCTTATGGTCTTATCTTCTCTGGGCCAATTTTCCTGGAACAAATAGCTAAGTCATGTTGACACAGGTGGTCTTGGTTCCCAGGTCTTATGGGTACAATGGATTGATGCAGGTATCCCCAGCTCATTCCCATGATCTTTGCTAACTTAAAAAACAGGTTTAAAAAAATAGAACTCAAGCCGGGCGTGGTGGCGCACGCCTTTAATCCCAGCACTCGGGAGGCAGAGGTAGGAGAATCTCCGAGAGTTCGAGGCCACCCTGAGACTACATAGTGAATTCCAGGTCAGCCTGAACCAGAGTGAGACCCTACCTTGAAAAACCAAAAAAAAAAAAAAAAAGAAAAAATAGAACTCTAACCTACTACCTATCAGGCCTCCATTCTCCCAGTGCCTGGAACGGAACTTGGTACACAGCAGAGACTCAAGAAGTAATTGTGCAATGACTCATGGAGAAATTTTTAGCAAATAATGATTGATTAGATGCATGGAAGAATGGATTGCTACATAACTTATTTAAAAAAAGAACAATCATTTGGTGGGAATATACTGAAAATACCGACTATGTAATCTTGTTATTGTCTTTAATGTCTTAGCATTAACATGGCTAACTCATTGTTTGAATTATGTTTGATGCCCACTTTTACCCGGTGAATCCCAGTAAATAATGAGATCTGTTACATGATGAAATTTAGTGATGCCTGATTTGCAATGGGGATTTTTATTGGACTACTTAAAGAGGCAGGAAAGGCGCAATGAGAGGTTGCGGGAACATCTGAATGCATAACTAAGTAGCTCAAGGCTAAACCCAAAATCGCTAGGAAGGTGGCTTTTAAATTTGTTTTTTTCTATATTAGGGAAAGAGGGAGAATGGGCATGCCAGGGCCTCCAGCCAAATTAACTCCAAACATATGGGCATCTGGCTTATATGGGTACTGGGGAATTGAACTTGGGTCCTTAGGCTTTGCCGGTGACATCTCTCCAGGCCATACTTTTAAATTTAAACGCCATTGTGATTTAATGTTTAGTATGTTTATTTTTCATAGATGCTACATGTTGAAATAATTTGGGGGTTCATAAGTATGTTTAAAATGTTATTTCTTGGCTGGACCTGATGGCTCACATCTGTAATCCCAGTGCTCAGAAGGCTGCAGCAAGAGGGTCTTGAATTAAAGACCCTCTTGGGTTATACAGACTCTCTCAAAAACAAATGTTATTTTTCTCAAAATAGCAAAATCAAGTTTTACTGTGTATATAGCTCAGTTGAGAAGAGTGTTTGCCTAGCATACACAAAGTTTTGGGTTTAACCTATAGCACAAACTAGGCGTGGTGGTGCATAAATATAATCCAAGCACTTGGGAGGTAGAGAGGCAGGAAGGTCAGCCACACAGTAAGTTGGAAGCCAGCATCAGTCTCTCTTTCTGCATCTATCTATCTATCTATCTATCTATCTATCTATCTATCTATCCATCCATCCATCCATCTATCCATCTATCATCTACCTATTATATAATACATATGTGTGTATTATACTTATGTATATATAGTAATTTTTTTGAGGTAGGGTCTCACTCTAGTCCAGGCTGACCTAGAATTCACTATGTAGTTTCAGGGTGGCATCAAACTCACAGCAATCCTCCTACCTCTGCCTTCTGAGTGCTGGGATTAAAGGCATGTGTCACCACACCTGGCTTACATACTAATTTTTATTTTCATGCTACTCATGCAATGCAAAGGGAGCTATTTTTAGCTGCTGTTTGGGAGGACTTCCTCAGACAGCACTCTGGAATGTGACCTTAAGCTATGGTGTAACATTGAATCACATCATTTAAGAAAACAGTGTCACAGTGAAAGAAGATGAAGGTTAGTGAAGACCTAGGAAATGCACAGAGATGAGTCTGAAAGGAGTAATGTGAAATACAGCTTGTACACTTCATATAAGTTTCAATACAGAGAGAGAGAGTATATTTGAAACCAGAGAACTAGCTAGTTTAGAAGTTTACTAACAAGTACTGAGCACTGACTATCTTCCATGCATTGAGATGCCAATAAGAAGATACAGATTAAAAAAAAAAATTAAACTCCTTCCCCTTCAGGTTAGTGATGTTTAGTGACCATACAGTTGGGGACCAAAACAGACCAGAAATCACTTGGGACTTCTAATCTTAGTGTTTGGGTTTCACCTTTATACTGAGAGCAAAGAGCAGCTACTGAGGAATTTAAGCAGCCCAAAGAGTGCATGATGACATTTTCATTTTACAAAGAGTGGCTGGTCCTTTGGGGTTTGAAAACCTGATAATGGGTAAGAGGTTGGCATGGTGGGTGAGATGTGAAGACACAGAAAACATTCAAGAGATATAAACCAAGCCATGAGCTGTTGTGGCCAGAAGACAGAGATCTGCAGCGGAGATGGGGACACCCCCGGATCTGGCAGGTAGAGAAGGGGCAGAGCCTAGTGCAGGGTTTGATAAACAGGAACACTTAATTGGGGGGACAGGGATTATGGTTGAAAATTAATTCCTGCAGAAAGAAAGTGAAAGTTCAACCAAAGGATCCAAAGGATTGGATTTTTATTTTTCCTGAAGCATTTCACTGGTTTATGGATGTCCAAACTAGCATTTAAAAGACATATCTGGGCTGGAGAAATGGCTTAGCAGTTAAAGGCACTTGCTTGCAAAGCCTATGGCCTAGGTTCGATTATCCAGTACCTGCATAAAGCCAGATGCACAAAGTGGTGCATGCATCTTGAGTTCCTTTGCAGTGGCAAGAGGCCCTGGCATGCCCATTTTTCCTCTCTCCTTGCAAATAAAAATAAATGAATAAATACAGCTCTATTTAACTATTTTCTCCAAAAAAATTAACTGCTGCAAATTACATTGATGGTTGGAAGTTAGCAGATTACTGGAAGAGAATTCTTTTGATTAAAAATCTCCTTATTGTTCTCCTTAATATCTTTTGTTATGGTTGTTTTCCAAGGCAGGGTCTCACTCTAGCCCTGGCTGGCCTGGAACTCACTCTATAGTCCCAGGCTGGTCTTGAACTTGGCCTCCTGAGTGGTGGGATTGAAGACATGTGCTACCACACTGAGATCTCCTTAACATCTCAATGTTAATGAATATACATAACAAAAAGGCCAGTAAGGACACCAATGATTTTACCAGTATATACTAAGTTAAGTCTGTGAAGTTACAAATGATCTGTATTTCTCAAATTTAAAAGAGCGTTCTAGCCGGGCATGGTGGCGCACGCCTTTAATCCCAGCACTTGGGAGGCAGAGGTAGGAGGATCGCCGTGAGTTCAAGGCCACCCTGAGACTACAGAGTTAATTCCAGGTCAGCCTGGACTAGAGTGAGACCCTACCTCGAAAAAAAATAAATAAATAAAAGAGCGTTCTAAGTGTGAATTCATGGATAGCAATGATAAGAATACCAGCATTGGTTTTATACACTCAAATTCTAAATTTCCCATATCTGAAGGGTGTCTACCCACACTTTTTAAAAATATCAGGTTCTTTAAACAGTACCCTTCAATTAGACAAATAATCACATTTAGCTAATCCTTTCAAATGTCAGTTTAAATAGTCTCTAAAATAAAGTAAATTAAATTTGACTTTACTTTTTTAAAAAGACAAGGAAATGGGCTAGAGAGATGGCTTAGTGGTTAAGGCACTTGCCTGCAAAGCCTAAGTACCCATCTTCAACTCCCCAGATTCCACATTAGCCAGATGCATAAAGGTGAGGCAAGTGCAAGGTTGCACATGGCCACTAGGTGGCAAAAGTGTCTGGAGTTTGATTTTAGTGGCTGAGGCCCTGGCTTGCCAAGTCTCTCTAAAAAAAAGTTTAAAAAATTAAAAAGACAAGGGAGTGAAATAGGCCATTTTATTTTGTCCATAGGTATTGTAAAATGATAATTACTATTGTGTTAAATATTTACAGAGGATTTTGTTCACTAAAATATATTTACTCAAATTAAACCCATGGCTCCATCCGTTTATGTTGAGAAGAGTTTTATAATTTAGACATTATTTCAATGGCTTTTAAATATTTATTTATTTGATAGAGAAAGAGCAAGGAGAGAATGGAAATGCTAAGGTTGGCCTCCTGTCACTGCAAATGAACTCCAGAAACATGCACCACTTTGTGCAGCTGGCTATTTGTGAGGACCAGGGAATTGACTTCAGGGTAAAAGGCTTTATAACCACTGAGCAATCTTCCCAGCCTTGGTTTCTAATAATGTAATAATTTTAAAAGTTTTTATTCATTGAAAAGACTTTTCTAGGGGCTGGGGTGATTGCTCAGTGGTTAATGCCACTTGCTTTTGAAGCCTATTGGCCTGGGTTTAATTCCCAGTACCTACATAAAGCTGAATGCACAAAATGGCACATGCGTCTGAAGTTTGTTTGCAATGGCAAGAAGTCTTGCTGCAACCATTCTCTCTCTTTTTCTCTCTGCTTGCAAATAAATAAAAAATAATTAAAGAAAACAAAATGTCAGCCTCAAAAGTGAAAAGAAGCTGGGTGTGGTGACACATGCTTTTAATCACAGCACTCAAAAGGCAGAGGTAGGAGGATTGCCATGACTTTGAGGCTACCCTGAGATTACATAGTGAATTCTAGGTCAGCCTGAGCTAAAGTGAGGCCCTGCCTCAAAAAAAAAAAGACCTTTCAAAATAAACATGTATACATTTATGTCATTTGCCTATTGGTGATACAGGGAAACAATAGTAAAGTGAACCTCAGAAATTTGGAAGGAGGAGAGCTAGGGAGATGGCTCCGTGGTTGAAGATGCTTCCTTTGCAAGGCCTGCCATCCAGGGTTCAGTTCCCCAACCACCCATGTAAAGCCAGACAGGTGCTTATTTGCAGTGCTTGACCCTGGCATGCATACACACACACATATTTAAAAATTTTAGAAAGAAGTTTGTAAGTTATAATTTTACAAAATCTATAAGAAACAAGTGCACTTATTGACGCAGGTAATCGGTTACACTGATAATTTTTCAGAGGCAGAAATTAGCAAGTGTACAAACGTGTAACAATGTCAAGCAAGGTCTCCCACATCTCATTTGCCTCTGCCATGGAAGGTGGAAGTCTGTGCTCAAGGACTCACCTGTGGGGAGGGAAAGGTACTGCCAGGGAAGGCTTCCTCCTCTCCGCTCCACGCCTCACTTACCTGGCAGCTGTCATGACAACTCACATCCTCTTGCAGTTATTTGCTTACATGCTTGTTTCTATGAGGAGTGAACTGACCAGAGAACATAGGTTCTTAGGGTTTTTGGAACAACATCTACCTCCCTTTGTGATGTGGCAGGCACTGCTGACTACAGACCAAAGTGCCTCTTGTCTTTATGCCTTGCTGACAGAGATCCATTTTCATTCAAAGATGTGCTAGGGATATCCTCAGGGAATGGGAGTCCCTTCTTTGGTCCTAGAGGGTCAGCTGTGAGTCCTGGAGTTCGATGGGAATGTCCACTCTTTTTTTTGTTGTTGTTGTTTAAATTATTTATTTATTTATTTGAGAGTGACAGACACAGAGAGAAAGACAGGTAGAGGGAGAGAGAGAGAATGGGCGCGCCAGGGCTTCCAGCCTCTGCAAACGAACTCCAGACGCGTGCACCCCCTTGTGCATCTGGCTAACGTGGGACCTGGGGAACCGAGCCTCAAACCGGGGTCCTCAGGCTTCACAGGCAAGCGCTTAACCGCTAAGCCATCTCTCCAGCCCCTCTTTCGTTTTGAGTGAGGTGGGTGACAGAGTTGGCATCACTGAGATGGAAGAGTCGTGGGAGGTCAATAAAGCACTTTCCTTTGGGTGGGGGGGGGAGAGAGAGACAAAGACAGAGACGACAAAGAGAGAGGTGAGGAGTAGCTCTCAGCCCTTTTTTCTTGCTTGTTTTATTGACTTTGTTATTACGTATGGAGTGTTTGGCGCTCAGGCAGCTCTTTTGTTACCATGAGACTCTCATGGCACTTGAACATGAGAGCAGGAGAAGGTTGAGAAACTGACGTGATTGAGCTTTTGAACCAAGGTGCTGGGTGGAGGCCAATGAAAACTTCATGTAGGGAACTTGTAGAGATTGTCTGCAAAATAAGTAATACTTTTCAAGGCCTAAATTAACCTCCTCATACATTATTTATCTAAAAGCATCTGCCTATTTATCTCATCATGGTCTAGCATGCACAATTCCTAAAGGATGAGGAAACAAGGAAAACCCACCCTGACCAAAAAGAACCTCTTTGGTCAGTCATTAGTAGGATTTCTTTCATGAATTTCCAAACCTTATTTATTAAAGTGCTAAGCTTTAGTGTAGGAATTAAGGGAGAAAGCCCCCTCTTCTGAACTTCATTCCCTTCTTCCCTCTGATTTTGGAGCCCTCTCTTTTTAGGCAGGTCTTAGGTACTAAGAAATTGCTTTTCCTTCTAGTACTTTAGAGCTTACTCCTGAGATTTGGAAAAATGCACCTGTGCACAAAATTGTTCTTAAAGACATTTGGTGATGTTTAAATTTAGAAACCATGTAGTGTTCTTTTCCTTTATTTTTGGTCCATACGTACACATGTGAAATTATATCTTCCCTGAGATACAAGCTTGACTTTTAAAACCCATACACCTTTAATCATGGATTTCATTGTCTAACATGTCACATCCATAAAAATGAAACTAGAGAATATGCCTAAGATGAATATCTGGTTCAGAACCAGTTCTTTTCAGAATCATTTTTATTACTGTTAGGGCATAGTAAGTGCATAGAGCCATTATTGTGCATTCTTGCACTACATATTGATTTACGGCACATTTAAGGAGCAATCATTCTCAGTGTTGCAGAGTTCTTGTGCTCTGCTCACTCGACATGCAAAAAATTCCAAATTACAGTACATTAAGATGTCAATGACAAAAGGGAGCACTCTAAAAATAAAGTGATTTTTAAGCATTTTATAAAGTGACTAACTCCTCCTTTATCAGTGAGTACATACTTTATGTTTCCCCCAAATGCTTCCTCAAAATTCCTATGAAATGAAAGTAGTAGGATTCAGAAGAGTGACTCTGAGTTTTCTCAGAGTGCCCTGCAGGGGAGGAGAACACTGGGCACAGAAGCCATTGGCTCTTATAGAAAAATCCCAAGGCCAGGGGTGCGATAACTCCCAGTGAGTTGCTGGTTAGGGAGGCTCCTGAGCCCCCGCCCCCAATGCAGCTATTGTCAGTGCTATTGGTTCTCACTAGCACTAGATGGCCAGACCCTATGGCTGAAGACATCGCATACTTCAGCTGTGGGACACTGAAAACTCAAGCTGCAACTGAGCTGCAAGCCTCTGTCCTGCTGGTTAGTGGTCATAGCACTGGAAAGAGCTATACAGGCTTAACTAGAAGTGGACCTTGAGAGTTTCCCAACTGGCCAGCCACACATGTGCTCTCTGGTGCAATGGTGGCATGTCTGTTATGGGGTAACTACCTGCTCCCAGATTGGATTTGGGGTTCACGCCACAGGTACTGAAACTAGTCAAAAGCCTAAGATTGGGAGAACTTAGGTCTTAGGAGGGAAGTTACTGCTGTTCCTTTGCTGAATGGCTATGGTACACTCATCCAATTGCCCTCGGAATATTTATGTTTATGCCCATAGGTTAGTGTTGCTCTCAGCCTTGGTCAGAGAACCTTCTTCTTCTTTTGCAATGATGGTGACTACCGGGGAAATTAAAATTCACAGTGCTGAGAATAAGTTGAGTGTTCAGCACTAAGTCACGTCCTCCTAGACCAAGAAGCAGTAGGGAAGAGGTGGTGGAAAGAGTGTAAGAGCCAAAGGCAAAGAAGAGTGCTTTGGAACACTGTGCTCTGGACATGAAGTAGTGGTTGCATTCATGACCTCACAGCAGCTGTGTTACCTGCACAAGGCCTGCCAAGTATTGGGCTCATCAACATTTCATCATGGATGATGGAGGAGGGCAAAAAAATATAAGGACTGGCTGGAAAAAAGAAGAGGTTCAGGGGAAGGATATGAGATGGGGGAGGAATGACACAAGAAAGTAATGGGAAGGAATTATAATCAAAATACATTATGTACATGTATGAAAAGTATCAATAAAAGTTAAAATAAAATAATAAACACAACAAAGATAGAATAGTATGTCTCTGATTTTGTTGGTCCCTTCTAAAGTGTGTGTATTGGGCTGGAGAGATGGTCTAGCAGTAAAGGCACTTGCCTGTGAAGCCTAAGGACCCACGTTAGATTCCCCAGATCCTATGTAAGCCAGATACACATAGTGGCGCATGCATCTGGAGTTCATTTTCAGTGATTGGAGGCCCTGGCATTCTCATTCTCTAATAATAAAAAAATATAAAATAAAGTGTGTTTATCATATGTGGTATGCATGTCTGTATGCATGATAATTTGTGTGTGGTGCATATGTGTATGCAGCGTGCACATGTGTGTAGAAGCCAGAAATTGTTGTCTTCTTCAATCTCACTCCACTTTATTATATTTCTGTTTAGTATTATTTTTTTTGTGCAGAGAGGGGCAGGGGAGAGAGAAGGAGGGAGAGAGAAAATGAACTCCAAGCATATGTGCCACTTTGCATATCTAGCATTGCATGGGTACTGGGTAATTGAACCTGAGCCATCAGGCTTTGCAATCGAGCATCTTTAACTGCTATACCATCTCTCTAGGCCTGTCTTGGGAGGCTGGGGTAGGAGGATCATCATGAGTTAAAGGCCAGCCTGGCTACAGAGTTAGTTCCAGGACAGCCCAGGATAGAAGTGAGACCTGGTCTCAAAAAAAAAAAAAAAAAACCCAAGATATATCCCCTAAAAATGTCTATGTACATATGTGTATTTATATAATTATCTATAAAATGGAGAAAATGGGCAACATGTGAGCTAGAGAATTTTAGCAGAGAAAAATAATAAATAAAGCAATTAAATATATTTCATGAAAAAGAATTCAGTCCACAGGCTGAAAAGCAGACAAATGACCTGAATTATTGTATGCAAATTTTAATGGAGTCTAACTATTGCAATAAGGTTCATATTACTGGCAGAAATCAACTGACCAAGAGCAGCTATTGGGAAAAAAAAAGGGTTAATTTTGGCTTACAGACTAGAGGGGAAGCTCCATGATGGCAGGGAAAACAATGTCATGAGCAGAGTGGACATCACCCCCTGGTCAACATAAGGTGGACCATAGCAGCAGGAGAGTGTGCTAAACACTGGCAAGGGGAAACTGGCTATAACACCCATAAGCACGCCCCCAACAATACACTGCCTTCAGGAGGTGTTAATTCCCAAATCTCTATCAGCTGGAAACCTAGCATTCAGAACTCGGAAGTTTATGGGGGACACCTGAACCAAACCACCACACTAACCAATGGTAGAACATTATGTAGGTCTCTTTTACTAGGCATAAGATGATGCCTGTTGGTCTGCTCATGTGATTTTAATTGTGTATGTGTGGTGGTTTGAACAAGATGTCCCTCACAAATTCATGTGTTTTCAATGCTTGGTCCCCAGCTGGTGACAATTTGGGAGGTAGAGCCTTGCTGGAGAAGGTGTGTTTCTGCAGGTGAGTTTAGGGGTGTTATAGCTCCCTCTTGCCAGAGCTCAGCATGCTCTCTCTGTCTCTCTCTCTCTCTCTCTCTCTTTTTTTTTTTTTTTTACTGAATAAGTCAGTTTATTCAAATAATTGACTTAGGCATCTGCAATGGTGACCTCAGTCTCCACTCTAGGCTCAATGCTGATGGAAGCAACTCAGAGGGACTATGTAAATCAATGAGTCGCTTGTGGATTTTCATCTGGAAGCGATCCCATGTCTTGGAACCTTCACACAAGGTGTTTTCCTTGGAGTCATTTTCAGTGTCTTGGTGGGCATGCAAACTGATCCTTTCACTTGGAAGTTCTCATCCTTGGCTCCTCGGATCAAATCAGCACACACCTTCTCCAGGGACTTCATGTTGCGGCTGGTGAGGGTGATCAGGATTCTGTGGACGGCCACCTCTGGTTCCATGGGTGTCTTTCCTGTATCCTGTGAGAGCGAACAGGGGTGAGTCAGGAGCAGGAACGGACAGGAGCCCAACGCACCCATAGCTGCGTCTCAGAAAGGCTCAGCTCGCTCTCTTGCTGCTGCTTTTCATCTGCTGTGGCAAGATTGTGACGCTCTGCTTCTATTTATGCCATACTTTGCCCTCCTTTCCAGAGGTTCCCTTCAAAACTGTAAGCACAAATGAACTCTTCCATCTCATCAGCTGCTGTTGTTCAGGTTTTTTGTCCTAGCAATGAGAAGGTAGGTACAACAGTAACTCTCTACTGTACCTGGGGTTGTCTAAGGAAAATAAGTCCTCCAAATTACCCTGACATTGACATAGCTCCTCAACACCACGTTGGTTTTTCCTGGCATGTCTTTTGGTCATTCCCTCTCATTCATGTCACCTGGATACCTGTTCCTCCTAACTTCTAAGGAATCTTTCTCCTATTCATTCTTAATCCAGTCACTTATATTTATATTTAGGGTCTACAATGTAGAAATAACAGTGCTAGTTGCACCCCAGGAATTTTCAGGCCCAGTAGCAACTCTGTGAGAGAGTTCTGGAATGGGATAGGAGTGGAGAAATGGGGTTCAGGTATGTGTGTCAGGTGAGGCACATGAAACCAAAATGTACTAGAGAGAGATGCAAATAAATAGTTGCTAAACCCAGCTCTATTTAACAGAACCTTGATATGTTTGTTCTATTATTATTTCCAGAGTGCCTTGATGTTTCCTGACCCTTCTTTCCTGTTATACATCGAAGCTCCCCCTATTGGTATAGCGGGGGGGGGGGAGAGGGAGGGGCACAGCTCAACTTAACCATGGGCAAAACCTTGTCAATCATTCCCTCTTTATTTCTCCACTTATGTTGTAGAGGAAGTTCCTGCTCCCAAAATAACACATGACGCTTTCCTCTGAAGGTATAACATACATAGCATCAGGGACCTTACTCATTACTCCAAATGACCTGGCTTCTTATAGGGAATGGATGGAAAGTGAGAAATTCTCATGTGAACGTCAAATGCCATCCTGTGAAATAGATCTTGCTGTCCTCCCAAAGATGACAACAGAAGGACAATAGGGGTAAGTAGTTGGGGCCTTGTGCTGGTTTGATTCAGGTGTTCCCCATAAACTTAAGTGTTCTGAATGCTAGGTTCCCAGCTGATAGAGCTTTGGGAATTATCACCTCCTGGGGGGAGTGTATTGTTGGGGGCTGCCTTATGGGTGTTATAGCCAGTTTCCCCTTGCCAGTGTTTGGCACACTCTCCTGTTGCTATTGTCCACCTGATGTTGGCCAGGGGGTGATGCCAAGCTTCTGCTCATGCCATCATTTTCCTCTGCCATTGTGGAGCTTCGCCTCGAGTCTGTAAGCCAAAATAAGCCCTTTTATCCCCAGAAGCTGCTCTTGGTTGGGTGATTTCTGACAGCAATGTGAACCTGACTGCAACAGGCCTAAGGACAAGAAGCAGAAATAGCCTTGCTACTTAATTCCATGCAATGCACTTTATAATAGATATAATTCCATGCAGTATACTTTATAATAGACTTAATTCCATGCAGTATACTTTATAATAGACATAATTCCATGCAATGCACTTTATCTTATATAAAATAGAGTAGTCATTCATTTATATTAGTACTCACAGTATCTGTGTAGATTCAAAAGTAACTTTTTCTTGTTTTTACTCTGTAGCCCAGGCTAGGCTGGAACTGTCTGTGTAGCTTGGGCTGGCCAGGAAGTTGCTATTATCCTCCTGCCTCAGCCTATCAAGTGCAAGCATTACAGCTGTTACTGCTGCCATGACTAACCTTTAAATTATATTTTTACATATTACCAGGTATGTTACTATTACACTTCAATTTATTAGCATTGTAAAGTACTTTGTAAGCTCTGGTTACTAACTTTATAGCAGAATTTAATTGTATTTTCTATTGTTTTATGAATTGTGCAGTAAAACCAAAGTTTGTATGAACTAAGAACATTTTTATTATAAAAGTAGTATAATGTTTGTATAATACCAATAATTGAGAAATCAAAAAGAAGTCATCTTGTGCTTCTCATTTAAATTCTACTACTTTGGTGGGTATGGTGGCACATGCTTGTAATCCCAGCACTCAGGATGCTGAGGCAGAATTACTATGAGTTTGCAGCTAGCCTGGGCTACAGAAATGAGACCCTGTTGCAAACAAAAACAATAATACACTCTTCAGAAGTCACCACCATTTCATATGTGTCATTCAAGATGTCTAAATATGCAACAAACTTCCTTCAGAGATGAATTTATAACACATAAACACACACACACACACACACACACAGAATCATACAATTAGCTTAACTACACCTCAGAATCTGCTTGTGCCATGCAGATCTTTCAGAGAATAAGCTAAAACCTGTTTCACCATTTTTCTATTGAAACACAATTAGCATAACTTTAGATTTTCATTATGACAATACTATCATAATAAATAATTTTGCAATATACATCTCTACATGCTTATGTGATGAATCTGCACAGTAAATTTTAAGAAGTGGCCCACTCTTTCTGGGCAAAATGTATATTGTTTGAATTTCAGACAGATACTATAAAATACTATGAAAATGCCATCCAGATTATGCTAACATCCTTCCCAGTAGCATATGTGTGTCTGAGAGGATCTGTTCTTAATCTCTGCCAATCTGAAAATAAAATAAAATAAAGTTTGACATTTTAATATGTATTTCTTGAATCATGAATGAGATCTGACACTATACATTTATTCACCATTTCATTTCTTTTTTCTTGAACTGAATTTTAAAATATTTTTATTTATTTATTTGACAGAGAGAAAGAGGGAGGGAGAGAGAGAGAGAAATAGAGAGTATGGGTATGCCAGGGCCTCCAGTCACTGCAAACAAATTCCAGATGCATGTACCACCTTGTACATCTGGCTTGTGTGGGTCCTGGGGAATCGAACCTGGGTCATTTGGTTTTGTAAGCAAATACCTTAACTGCTAAGCCATCCCTCCAGCCCTGAACTGCATTTTTAATAATATCTAAGAAATTATGTTATGTTTTTGTGTTTCATATATGCTACTGAAATTTTTAAAGCATAGAATTTAATTTAGACTTAGATTGACATCAGGGTCATATGTAATGACATTTTGGTGTGAGAAGATATTCAGTTCAAATTGTCCCCATGGAATCTCCCATTTCCTGCAATGCGAAGGTATGGTCTTCTTGCATCTTTACTGTCATTCTTAATACCCAGGAACTGCAGTCGCAGAGATTCACATCATTTTAAAATTCACATTCTCTCTTAAAAACTGCACAACAATATGGCTTATTGTAGACTCAAGGCTCAAAAATATGAGAACCATAGAGGACAGGTTTGCTTAATGTCAACAACACAGAAAGCAGCTTATGAGTGGTTATGTAAGAAAGATGACACAAAATGATTATGCCATGTGTGTCAAACTAAAAAGCTGGGATTGGCCCAGATCTCAAATGCAGCTGTAAAAGAAAATAAGGCAGTAGTCAAGGGCAAAGAAAATAACAGTGGGGAGAGAGTTTAAATACTGGAATGCCACACAAAGATTAAGCAAAGGTCCTATTTCAGCTTTGTTTCAATCCAAGATAAATATCTCCCCAACATAGAGGAGTTCCTGAGTGTGACACGCCAACTGTTTCAGTTGTGTGTGTTGGTGGGGATGGTTTTTTTGGTAGCAAGTTCAGAAGCCTGACTCAAACTAGTTCAGGCTAAAAAAAGAATTCACTGGATTATGTAAAAGGAAGTTACGGGATTAACAATTTCAGGTGCCTGTGAGTCCAGGGCTGACTCTTCAGGGAGCTTTTGTGTCTTCCAGATCTCACTTGCTATTCTCTGGGTGGGAACTTCCTTCTTAGGTAAACTGATTTCACTATAGAATAACAAAAATGCACCAGGTAACTTCCTAAGGACCAAAAATTGATATCATCTGTAATCTCTCTTAAAAATTTATTTATTTATTTTAAAGAGAGGGAAAGACAGAGAAAGAGCGAGCGAGTGAGAGAGAGAGAGAGAGAGAGAGAGAGGGAGAGTATGGGAATACCAGGGCCTCTTGCCACTGCTAATGAACTCCATGTGCATGTGCTACTTTATGCATCTGGCTTTAGGTGGGTACTGGCGAATCGAATCTGAGCCATCAGGCTTTGCAAGCAAGTGCCTTTAAAAGCTGAGCCCTTGTATTCTCTTTTTCATTTTTAAAAAAAGAATTTTATTTAATAAAATTTATTGCTAATAACATTACCTTTACTTATACCAGGCCTTTTTAAAATTGAATAATTTATTTGTTTATTTATTAGAGACAGAGAGAAAGAGAGAGAGAGAGAGAGAGAGAGAATGGGTGCCCCAAGGCTTCCAGCCACTGCAAATGAACTCCAGACTCATGTGCCCCCATGTGCATCTGGCTTATGTGGGAGCTGGAGAATTGAACCAGGGTCCTTAACTGCTAAGCCTTCTCTCCAGCCCACACCAGGCCTTTTAAAATATTTTCCACTTGCCACCCCTTTTTTCCCAGAAAATTTTATATGACCCCCATGTGTATAGTTATATAAACTATATATACAAAGAGATATTTACTGATAATAAATCAAAGATGTTTGTTTCAAAAAGTCTTTAGAATACATACAATTTTGTAGTTTACTAAAGATGAAAGGAAATTGACATACTAATGAGATGGATGTGTTTGCTTGTCTAACAAAACAGAGTCCAAAGAGATTTGACACATGCTGGGGAATAATAGTAGGAAAATATTAAGTCCTTGTTTTCCAAAATTAAGTTATGTTTCTATAAGAGCAGAAAGCTTTTTATGCACAGTAAAATATTGCAGTACACAATAGACAGTAGTCTTGAGTCTGAGCCAAATTGTGTCAGGCAGCACTTCTGGGAGGCACATGTGCAACAGAGTATACGTGCGTGCGTTTCTGTTCAGAACCAAGGCTGCAGTAAACTTGTGTGGGGCACCACAAGTGACCACTGCCAGGACCACCTCAGATTCACTGCAGGCTTGACTTTGAATTAATTTTTAGTTGTTGTATATTCAGAAACTTTTTGTGGTTGCCAAATTTTTCTTAACCCCCATATTCATTAATGTGACCCCCATGTTGGATCATGGCCCATAGTTTAAGAACCTTGGATTTAAATAGCTAATTCCATCTTTTCTCAATCTATTTGCAGTCTTTCCCATAGGTGAACACTGTAATAAATCTCAAAGTACATTGTCAGGAGCAATGGATCCAGGGGAATTCGTGCAGGAGGTGAGCCCAGCTGGAAGAAGACCATGGAGCAGACATTGTCAGACACCAGTGCAGAAATGTAACGCAAAGTACATTTATTTCCAGTCACAGAGTACTTATATAGTCAGTGCGCTTACAGGCATACTCCATATAGTGCTAACTCAAAGTTACATAACAGGGCCACTTTGTATGCTTGGCCAAAAGTCAAGCCTATCACCATCTTAGGTATACGGACAATTTTTCATCTTTTCACTGCCCCAAAATATAATTTTTTTATTTTTTAATTTTTATTTATTTATTTGAGGCAAAGATAAAGTGGCAGCTAGACAGTAAGTGAGTTTGAATACACCAGGGTTTCATGCTACTATAAATGAACTCCAGATGCATGCACCACTTTGTGCATCTAGCTTTACATGGGTACTTGGGAATCTAACCTGCCATCAGGCTTTGCAAGTAAGTGCTTTTAACCACTGAGCAATCTCTCCATTTCTATTTTTTTAAGTTAATGGTCACCTAATTGTCTAGTAATTCAATGTACATTTTCAAAGTACAGCTTTCTTTTGGAAAATATATGATGTCTTAGGATGAAAGAGCCCAAATTCTAAGCAGGGTTTCCTGAATTACCATCAAAGAAAAACAAAATGCTACATCAAATAAAAAATTGTCAGGCTGGAGAGATGGCTTAGCGGTTAAGCACTTGCCTGTGAAGCCTAAGGACCCCTGTTCGAGGCTTGACTCCCCAGGACCCTCATTAGCCAGATGCACAAGGGGGCGCACGCGTCTGGAGTTTGTTTGCAGTAGCTGGAAGCCCTGGTGTGCCCATTCTCTCTCTCTCTTCTCTCTCTGTCTTTCTCTCTCTCTGCTTGCAAATAAATAAATTTTAAAAATAACAAATAAATTTTTTAAAAATAAGTAAAAAATTGTCTTTGGTTTGTTTCAGAGCTGTCTTTATGTTCCTTCTCAAACATTAATCAATATCTACTACATGACAGGAAACACTGTTAGGTGCTTAAGACTGATAGATTCATACACACACACACACACATACACATATATATGTATATGTTCACATATATATCTATATATGTATGGATATATTATTTTCTTTTGTTTAAAATTAAAAACTTTCATTTGGACATAATTTCCAACATTTGTCACAGTAATCATATAAAGAATTGTCAAATATCCTTTGCATCCTACTCCTTCGGTTTCCTCAAATCATCATATTTTATTAGTACTTCCTCACTGAGTCTTTCAGATATGGTGCCCCATTATTTCCAAATGCTTCATCATGTATTTTCTTAAAAACAAGGACCTTTTTTTTTTTTTTTTTACCTTAATCACAGTGTAATGACTGCTGTAGTCAACTCCACATTAATGGGATGAACTTCCAAACCAGACATAGCTTATGAGAAAAGGGTGTGTTTCAGTTTACAAATCCAGAGGAAGTTCCATAATGTGGAAAATGCTCCTTTTCACAGACCCAAGCAGAGAGACACCACCAAACAACCAGCACCACAACAAATGGACAGTAAACAGAGGGACCCAGACAGAGCTCAGACTGCTCTCCACGTCTTTTGGTTGGAATCAGATCCACCCCAACCACACCTTAGGGCTGGACCCCAGGATACATCCCCAGTGGCACCTGTTCCAGCCAGGCTGCTGGAAATCCACATTTTAATAAAACACCTGGCTCTTTGGGGGGCATATACTCAAACTATCACAGTAACCTAACCAGAAATAAGAATCAAAGCAAAAAATATTTTTAATGTACAAATCATATTTAAATATTGTCAATTGTGTCAGTAATGCTTTTTTTTTTTAATGCAAGAGAGCAACAGCAACCGTGAAATAAAGAGAGAGGGAGAGAGAGAGAATTGGTGCTCCAGGGCCTGCAGCTACTACAATCAAACTGCAAACCCTGCACCCTCTGTGCGCATGTTTGACCTTGCTCTCTTGTGCCACCTTGTGTGTCTGGCTTACGTTGAACCTGAAGAGTTGATCATGAGTCCTTAGGCTTCATAGGCAAGTACCTTAACTGCTAAGCCATCTCTCCAGCCCAGTAATGCCTGTTTTAGCACAACCAAATTATGGCCCAGTGGCTGGAGAGATTGCTCCATGGCTAGGTGTGCCTCTTGAGCAAGCCTGAGGGCCTGAGGTGGTCTAAAACTTCTCCAGTTTGAATCTCCAGATCTCATCCCACATAAAACAGCTGGGATGGCCAAGTGCACCTGCAAATCCAGTCCTGCAAAAGGGAGGAGAGACCAGGGAATCACTCAGAATCAGGAAAAACAGCAAGCTTCCATCTCAGCAAGAGACTGTGGCTCAAAATGACAACTGTCAGAAGAGCAATGCAGTGGGACACTTGATATTCTTCTGGGCCACTGTGGGTGAGTGCCCTCCCCCCCCACAACAGCTGTATGGGGCACTGCAAGGACATATACATATGCATACACCACACACACACACACACACACACACACACACACACATACATACAGTACATTACATAGACATATGACACAAGCAAAACAGTATAGTTGATATATGTACATATATATACACATAAAAATATATATACATGTACATACATATGTGTGTATTAGCATACAAAGAGTTAGGTTTCATTAGAATATTTGAGTATATCACATAGACATATGACACAAGCAAAACAGTATAGTTGATATATGTGCATATATATGCACATAAAAATATATACATATACATACATATGTGTGTATTAGCATACAAAGAATTAGGTTTCATTAGAGTATTTTCAAACAAACTTTGTTTTTTGTTGCTCTTCCCCCCTTTTCTCTCAGCCCCACTTGTGTTCTCCCACCATGACCTTCTTTCTGCTTTTATGCTGCTGTTTTTCTTCCCCCCACCCTTCTCGTCATCTCTTGTTGCCCTCTTCCATTTGCCTGTCTCAAATCATACTCTATACTCACTGTCACATCACTTTATTTACATATGTACAAACACAAAAAGTTGTTACGAGCCATAAGTGAGGGAGAACATGTAGTCTTTGTCTTTCTGGGCCGTGGTTACCTCGCTTAGTATAATTTTTTCCAGTGCTATTCATTTGTCTTTGCATGTGAGTGCCACTCCATTGTGTATGTGCACCACATCTTCATGATCAAGTCATAGTCGGTGGACACCTAGCCTGGTTGCATTTCTCGCTATGGTGAATAGGGCAGCAGTGAATACGGATATGCAAGCATCTCTGTGATCAGATATACAGTCCTTTGGATATTTGCCCAGGCGTGGCATAGCTAGGTCTGGTTCAGATATTACGTTCTATTTTTATTTAGCTTGGAATAATTCCTCAGTCTTTATCATTCATGACATTCACATTTGGGGGGGGGGGAGTACAAGGTAGAAGTTTTGCAGAATGTCCTTTAATTTGGGTTTGCTAAGTGCTTCTTCCTGACAAGACTGATGATTGGGGTTTTGGCAGGACTCCCCCAGAGGTGCTGTCTTTCCAGTGCATCACTTCAGGAGGCTCATGGTGCCAATTTATCTCACATTCCTATTTTTAAAGTGCCTAGCATCCAGATAGGTGGCAGGCATGCAGAGCCAAAATTGTGATGTGGCCTGGTTAATACAATGAGAGACACACGTGTATGTCTGACATCTTCTTTTCCTTTTTATATTCTCTTGGTTCCCTTTTTTGCTCCAGCCTTAGCAACCATAGCTAACTGTGTCCTGGCCTTAAGTGCACGTAGTATTTCTTGCATTTTGCAGCAAGTCTCCTTGCCACCACACCATGGAATGCCTGGAGTAGATGATTGTTATTTTTAGCACATGCCTAGAGTGGGCAGAGTGAAAGGGCTGGCATTCACATCACCGCCCTCTACCACTGCAGGGTAGAACCAGTCACTCAGTTGTGTACAATTCACACAACTCTGCCAGGGTTGCCAGAAGGACCAAGTTTCAAGCCTCCTAAGTAATGTATCCTTTGGGCTGCCTTTCTTTTCTTCCATTTACCACGTTCTCCCATATCCCTACTGCTGTCCCTCAGCATCATTTGGCAAAGTAAACCAAGTATGTGCAAGCCCTTGTTTCAGACTCTGCCTTTTGGAACAACTTAAGACATTTAGTATTAGGAGTAGACCAGAAAGCAGACTCCCTATGAAGGCTTCTAGTGCTGACTCTCTCTCTCCAGTCAGACCCCCTTCCACTGCTGCTAGAAAATGTTGCATAATCAGAATCACTAGCGCTCCCACTGCTAAATGGTCAGGGTAAGGTGCTGGTGGAATAGGAGTGGCCCTTGGACAGTTTGAGGCGATAGTAATTGTAAAACCTGTGGATTTGCCTACTCTTGTCAAAGGATCATTCAAATAAGAAAAAAAAGGGCGGGGACAGGGTCATGTAACCAACATTCAATTCTAGGCAGGCTATGCAAAACAGTCTCTAAGGCAGCATTTAAAGAGATAATTATCTTCTGTCTCTACCCAGCAAACTGTGCTGACCATCAGAGCCAAGATCAAACTTCAAGGTGGAAGAGCTACAAAGAAGACTGAAAGCATGGTCTTGACAAGTGTTCCATGGCAAAGTCAAGGCCTTAGTGGGAAAGAATAGAATCCTGAGAACTCTCATGGTAGCATATAGCCTGAGAGATCTCCACTCCACGTGCTTCTGAACTCTGTTGGCATGAGTAGCTTCCCCTTAGCTCAAGGAGAATAGTTCCCCTTACCTGAAGACCCTGAACATATCTCACATGAACCAAAGAATG
Source organism: Jaculus jaculus (assembly GCF_020740685.1). Classification (NCBI taxonomy): domain Eukaryota; kingdom Metazoa; phylum Chordata; class Mammalia; order Rodentia; family Dipodidae; genus Jaculus; species Jaculus jaculus. The sequence goes on from NC_059107.1 coordinate 120,268,305, forward strand.
GTGGTACATTGAGAAAGAAAGGACGCAGGCATGGAGTGGATCTAGGGCAAAATAGAGGCAAAAAACTGATGTTGGCAACTTGAGGTTTTGTGATAAGTTCAAGGGCACATGGCATGAGTAGGGAGATGAAGGAAACCTTCTAAAAGTGCTTCAATTTAGGAAAGAGGTCAAAAGGCTAAAGGTGGTTAGAATGTCAGATGAGGCCCAAAAATCCACCATCTATGTTCCTCCCAAGAGCCAAATTCATTTCTTTCTTTCTTTCTTTCTTTCTTTCTTTCTTTCTTTCTTTCTTTCTTTCTTTCTTTCTTTCTTTCTCTCTCTCTCTCTCTCTCTCTCTCTCTCTCTCTCTCTCTCTCTCTTTCTTTCTTTCTTTCTTTATTTCTTTTTGTTTGGTTTTGGAGGCAGAGTCTCACTCTAGCTCAGGCTGACCTGGAATTCACTATGAAATCTCACAGTGGCCTTGAACTCACAGTGATCCTTCTACCTCTGCCTCCCGAGTGCTGGGATTAAAAAGGCGTGCACCACCACACCCGGCTACAGACACATTCATTTCTGAGGTAGAAATTCCCCGCTGGGGTGCCATTGGCTTCTTTGAGATGCTCAGTGGTAGTTCTCCATTGTGGTTGACAGTCAGAGGTGCTGCTACAGAAGTGGACCACTCAATGTAACTGAATCATAAATAATCCAAAATAGCAGAGGCCAGATGGTGGCACTTGACTGTCAGAAATAAAGTGTACATAATGACAAGGATGAACTGCAACCCGAATGCCGCACTCACGGGGTCCTGTGGTAATGACTAATAGATCGATGTGCCTTGGGGTATTGTAAGTGAGCATTCACTAGGGCGCTATTTGACCTACAAATATGACTAAAACAGTGGACAGCTGGTGAGCAGTAGGCCAATGCCAGCTGTCTCAATGGAAAATGGCATCCTCTCATCCAGCTCACAGACATAAGCAAGTTCTCAGACCTAGAGTTCATCATCTGAAAGGAACCAAGTAAAGATCTTGCAATTCTAGCACAAGTGTGTGTGCTGCATATTCCCATAATGCTCCCCCAAGGATATACCTTTGCTTATGGAGAAATGTACATGGAGAAAAGGGGAACATTCAGACATTATGGGACTTGCTAGATACAGGGGCTGAGCTGACACTAATATTAGAAAGAAAGCTAAACACGTTATCATAGCCTCCCGATAGAGTGGAAGTTGGCTCAGATTAATTTCACAGTGGCCCAGTGGAGTCAGAGATCCATCACTTCTTATATTCCTAATCTCCAAATTGAAATGGGCAATACGTAGCAACTAGATTTATTTTTTTTTTAGGTAGAGTCTCACTCTAGCCCAGGCTGACCCGGAATTCACTATGTATTCTCAGGGTGGCCTTGAACTCACAGCTATCCTCCTACCTCTGCCTCCCAAGAGCTGGGATTAAAAGTGTGTGCCACCACGCCCCGACTGCAATTAGAATTCTTAACTTGGTTCCCTATGTAGTAAAGAATTATTATGATAGGAAGGATCAATAAAAAGCTTTGAAACCACCTTCTGTCAGAGGGCATACAGCTCACTATAGGAAATGCAGAGATGAATGTCCCCACCAAAGACTTAACAGCACATAGATTTTTTTGGTTCCCATATATCCTTGTTGAAGTGAGTTATTCAGCCTGTGTGGCCACTGTAGAAACAAGCTGCATTAGAGAAAGTGATAGCAGACTATGAAAACACAAGAATAGTTCCAGTCTCAGCGGCTGCTCAGCCTGCTACCGTTCAGGTGTGTAGCACCAAGGCCGGGGCAGCCCGCTGCAACCTCTGTGCGTCCCATGGCTGGTAGGAAGCAGCTGGCCTGTTCTTTGTCCCTTCCTTACAAACCTTTCAGCCTCTCTGTGTCCCACCCGCTCCAACCCCCACCTTCGTCCAGGCTAATTGTTCACTCTGCGGCTAACAAGGCCTGAATCATAGGACCGACTCTGGCTTTGCCTGCCACGGGTTGCGTGGCCCTGAAGAACACCTATGAATGGGAAAGACTCAGGTCCTCTGACTCTCAGGGCATCAGCAATAGCACAGGTCATGCCAGCCTGTCTTCCTGTGACCATGGCATCTCTTGGATGGAGTGCCTCACCCCTATTTGCTCACTCTTTTGTTCCTTCTTCTAACACCACCCCTTACTTCCTAGTGCTCCTCTTTCTGCTTTGCCTACTGCTGCCTCTGCCCTCAGTCCCGGCCCCTCAGTCAGCACATATGCAGGTTTTGCTGCAGTGCCTTACTTTGGGGTACCCCAGGGGATGCCAGTCCTCCTTCCCACCTTCCCCTCCTGCGGAGTTTCTTCTCTGCTCAGACCCTTCCCACACAGAAACCATCAGCACAGCTTTAACATGGGCACCTGCCTCCACCTTCTTCACCCCAGGCTCAGCTGCCCCACCCCGACTTTGAATGGTCCCTGGGGTGGAATGCATTGGTTTACACTGTAGCAGGTCATCAGCATTCACAAAAGAATTCTGAGATTCTTCATCATTGAGTGATGGGGACTGAGCCAAGGGATTAAGGCACTGAGCAACACCCCGAGCCCAGAGCAAGATTCATATCCTGTGCAACGCGGTGGGAGAGGAGTTGTGGAGTTGACCCTCCCCTTCCACACGTTCCAGCCTCACCATAGCATTTGCTGTCTGAGCTCTGTCCACTCCTGGAAGCTCTCTGACAGGCCTTAATCCTCAAGAAAGGTTACACTGGGACTTTTAAAGATCAACTTGTTCTCTACTGGCTCCAAGGTCTAGAGAAAACGTGTGGTGACCTTAAGAGATATTGCTGACACCTATTCAATCCATTTCTTCCTTTCCATTCTTTATGGGAAGAGCTCATTATTTTTTTATAACTTCAGTATGCCACTTTATTTTTTTTAAATATTTACCTATTTGCAAGTAGAGAGAGAAAGAGAGAAGAAGGCAGGGAGGAAGGGAGAAAGAGAAAGAGAGAGAGCACATCAGGACCTCTAGCCATTGCAAATGAACTCCAAATGCATGTGCCACTTTGTGCATCTGGCTTTACATGGGTACTGGGGAATCTAACCCTGGCTGTTAGGCTTGGTAGGTAAATGCCTTAACTGCTGAGCTATCTCTCCAGCTCCCAGTTTTCCACCTTATTCAAACACTTTTCTTAATATTAAAGGTTTTGTCTATACATATTTAGGCTTTTTGGTTTTTGATTATTTTTGACAATTTCATTCATGTATACAGTGCATCTACTTCCCATTAGATGCACTTCTGCTTCCATGCCTTGTTTGTTTATTTATTTAACCATTGATTTAAATTATGACCACTTGCATTATCATGGCTTATTGTCTGGAGAAGGGACAGTCCTCCGGTGGCTATACCAATACAGGACATGTATTTCCCTCTCAAAGCAATCATGAGTTTTCACTATTTACTCTGGGAAGTGTGGGCTCTCATGGGCCCCTTCCCTCATTTATGATGAAATACTAACAGGCTCAGTCTTGTACCGGAAACCCCATCTGTGAGGTCAGGAGTGTAGCAGATTGGTCATATCCAGAAGATGGTGTTCCACAGCCTCATTTCTCATGGTACTGCTGAACGTGTTCAATTTTTGTGCACTTTATGTACCACATAGTCTTATGTAGAAAGTTAGCCTACCTTTAGGGGGGACAGTCATTCTGTAAATAGCAAGAGAGTAAATACTGTAGGCTTGTTAGCCACATAGTTTTCTGTTGTAATTACCCAATTCAGTAATTACAATGTACAAGACCAAAATTTTATTTATGAATATTTTATTATTGGACTTCACATTTTATATAGTTTTCCTATGTTATGTAATACTACATTGGCACCTCAATATCTCAGGAGATTGGGTCTAGGATCTCTATAGTGCCAAAATCCATGAATGTTCAAGTAAAATTTCTGGAATTACAGGAAAAAAGTCTATTCATGTTTGGTACAGGTTCAATCATTCCTTGTTAAATACTTCTAATTCTGGGTTAATTGAACCCATAGACGCAAGATTTGTAGGTATGCATGGATGTAGGTATGGATGTATTCTTTTGGTATTTAAACAATATTTTATTTATTTATTTATTAACTTGAGAGAGAGGAAGAGGCAGATAGAGAAAGAGAGAATGGGTGCTCCAGGGCCTTCAGCCACTGAAAATGAACTCCAGATGCATGTACCACTTTGTGAATCTGGCTTATATGGGTACTGGGGAATTGAAGCATGGTAGTTTGAATAGATGGCCCCATTATATTTATTGTTTTGTTAGATTGTAGTTTGCATTTGCAGCCACCTGGCTGGAGGCAGGGTCACTGGGAGGATCTTAAGGTATAGTGATGGGTTTGAGATTTTAATGTAACGATATACAAAGCGTGCCTTGCTGGAGTTCCTGAAGTGTGCTGTGTGGCTTTTGGCTTTAGGCTTATGCTTCTCTCTCTTTGCCTGGTCCTATAAGAGCTGGTCAGCTTCTTCTGCCATTATGGAACTTCCACTAGATCTGTAAACTTCAATAAATATCCCTTCCTCCATAACTGTGCCTGGTCTGGAAGTTCATCTCAGCAAACCTGAAGCTGTCTGCTACAGAAGTTGGTATCAGGAGTGGGGTATGATGAACCTGATGATATGGATGTTGGTCTTTTGGAACTTTTGTTTTGGAGAAATGGACATAGACTTGGTGCTTGGAACTGAAGATGCCTTCTGGAATGATTAAAGCAAATTTTATGGATTATTCTGATGAGAGTTTGAAAATGCTAAATGCAGACAGTATTAAATTTCAAGGCTTGACTTATAAACTTTCTAAGGGGAAAAAAACTACAGAGGACTTTGTTGGAACTGAGATACTGACATAAGGGCTGGCTGTGTCCTGTTGAAAGGCCCTGAGAGTTTGATCAAAATTAAATTTGTAATGGACTGATGGGCTTGGCTAAAGATAATTGGACTGAGAGATTTAAAATTTTTAAGATGGAAAACCTCAAGTAAGTTAAAAATTACAAGCACTGAGACTGGTCTTAAGTTACTGAACCTATCATTGTCAAACACATTAGCATTCTTCAAGAAGATACCCCAACTGCTTTATAGTAAAATAATAAAAAAGATTCCTAAACAAAGACTATCATAAAAATATATACACTTTTGGAAAGAGTTGACTAGAAAAGAAACCTACTTTTCAAGGCTCTGATTTATTTCATCCCTGAATTAAGAACATGACTGTGTCCTACACACCTGATATTGATTTCAAAAACATAAAAAATGTGAGGAGTGATCATAAATTACACACAGTTTCAAGAGCCACTGCTGAGATGCAGCATAAGGCAGGGCCTGATACCCTGATAGGCTTAAAGAGTCTTTAAAAGATGGACCATGGTTTACATGAAGACCTACAGAAGTTTTAGATATACCAGGACTATACAAAAGCTACCATAAGCATATTGTTGGCCTAGGATAAAAATGTTCCCTTACTACTCTGCCCAGCTATAGGGGTAGAATTAAAAAATCTGGAGACTGAACGTCTCTGGTTATATTAAACTTAAGCTACAAAAGTTTAATCATTGCTTGAGGGTGGTTGAGCTTACATTGCTTTCGTCTCTCCTTGCTGTGCATTATACCAATTAAAAAAATGTTTACTCTGTGCCTTTATATGTTAAAAATATTTGTTTGATTTTTACAGGACTTACTATCTTAAATTAGTCAAAACTATGGGGACCTTTAAAATTAAACTGAGTACAGTTTAAAATGTGTGACTGTGGGCTGGAGAGATGGCTTAACGGTTAAGCACTTGCCTGTGAAGGACCCTGGTTCGAGGCTTGATTCCCTAGGACCCATGTTAGCCAGATGCACAAGGGGGCGCACGTGTCTGGAGTTCATTTGCAGTGGCTGGAAGCCCTGGCGCACCCATTCTTTCTGTCTACCTGTCTATTTCTGTATCTCTCTCTCCCTCAAATAAATAAATAAAAATAAAATATTAAAAAATGTGTGATTGTTATAAATATATTGGGGCCAGGGGCAAAATGAGGTAGTTTGAATAAATGGCCCCAATATATTCAGTGTTTTATTAGTTTGTAGTTTGCATCTACAGCCACCTGGCTGAAGTCAGGGCCACTGGGAGGATCTTAAAGTGTGGTGGTGGGTTTGATATTTCAATCTAAAGATATACAAAGTGTGCCTTACTGGAGTTCCTGAAGTGTGCTGTGTCACTTTTGGCTTTGGGTTTGTGCTTCTGTCTCTTTGCCTGGTCCTATAAGAGCTGGTCAGCTTCTTCTGCCATTATGGAACTTCCCCTAGATCTGTAAACTTCAATAAATATCCCTTCCCCCATAACTGTGCCTGGTCTGGAAATTCATCTCAGTGAACCTGAAGCTGACTGCTACACCCAGGATTCCTTGGAATTCAATATGTAGTCTCACCATGGCCCTGAACTCCTACCTCTACCTCCCTAGAGCTGGGATTAAAGTGTGAGTCACCACGTCCGGCTACTTTTGGTATTTTTTAATCACTTAAAAAGGGACTAGCTATAGCTCATGACTTATACAAAGGCATACAATGGAACAGATTTAGTCCATAAACCACAATTTGCCAGTCTTTTGTGAATACTACTTGGGGATCCTTGCCAAAAACTGGTTTAATGAGAATTGCATCTGTTCCTGGGTTCACAAGAGGGTGCATGAAGAACCGTCCTTTTCTGCCCATGGCCACTTCTGTGTGGTGAATAAAAGCTGTAGCAGCCATGCTGACAACATGAAGTTTCTCACCTTCAACTGAGAATAGCAGCAGAGTGGCTAGGAAGATGGCTCACCGGTTGAGGACTCTTGCTTGTGGTTCAATTCTCAAGCCACCCACATAAGCTGGATGCAAAAAGTGAGAATAGCAGCAGAGGGAAACTGATAGAATCTTCAGATAGATGGATAACATGACTGAACTGTTGAATTAACCTCCAGAATACTTGATCTCCAATATATCACTGAACTAGAGAGCTAAAATGACTCTAGAATTCTTGTAAGAAACAATAAAGGTCTTCACTATATAAGACACTTTAGTCAAATTTTCTGTTACTTAAAGCCAAGAATATTGCAAGTGCTATAAAGGACCCAAGAGAATACTATGTAAGTCATAAATGCCAGTTTAGAAAGCTCTCTGTTAGTCTAAGTTAGAGTGAATAACAGTGTGGCATATTTTACACAGTCAAGATGCCATATTTTAAAGATATATATACACTTCTCAGACTGGGAATGTGCTAAGCAATTTCATCATTGTGTGAGCATCAGAGTGTACTTACACAGATCTAGATGGTATAAGTTATTATACAACTAGGCTAGATGGTATAGCTTATGGCTCCTAGGACCATAATTAACAGACTGTGAGATTAAATTGCACACAAGAAGAAATTATGTAATCATGAAATGCTGCAAACACAAGATTTATGAGGCTACCATGGGTGTAACTTGGCATACAATTTCACAGCAAGCCCTTTTCTTATAAGTATTAGGAACACATTCTAACATAACAAGTATAGTATGGTAAACTCGTAAACGAGTAACACAGTCATTTGCTATCATTATATGGTATTAAGTACTGCACATGATTACATTGAGTGTAATTTTATACACACACCAGCACAGTTCACATCAGCATCACCACAGTCACTTACAATGGACACAATGTCACTAAGTGATAAAAAATTTTCAGCCCCATGTCATATGTGTGACCCATCGCTGATCAAATATCATTATGTATTTAGAATGAATATGATAGCTAACTTTGGGAAATGTTATTGAAATAAAGAGGGAGAAAAAAGCAATTTAGATATATTTGTATTCTTACTTTAGTATTTAAAAATTTACAGTATGTGCAATCATTCTAGAATTTCAAAACCAATTTAAAAAAATCAGAAAATAATGTTGATTTCCTACTATATGAGCAGGTATTTTGAAGTGGATTCTGTGGGAATCTGGGGAGATTTCAACTTGTTGCTGGCCTATAAAATGTGGTAACTCCCTACAGTCAGAGAAATGTGCCAATAAATAAGTAAATAATAAAATTTAGAGACAGCGACTCACAATATAGCCCAGGCTGGTATTACAGGCATTTGCTCCCACACCCAGCTTTATTTTTATTCTCTCCATATGGAACCTTTAGCCATTCCACCTTCTCTCTGCATATAGCTTAGGTGGTTATAATCTAGAATAGTGGAATTCCGGGTGCTGCTTAAGAACAGTTAAACTCTTTTCTGCTCATGAGACAGAATATACAATGGATTGTTTAGGGATATTAGTCACTGAGTTGTTTCACTGACTGTGTGCAGTAATGTTTCAGTGTCCTCCTCATTGCTGGGACAAAGCACCCAACCAAAAGCAGCTGATGGGAGGAAAGTTGTGTTTTTTTGCATTCAGTCTGGAGGGGAAGCTCCATGATGGCAGGGGGAAGATGGCAGAGCAGAGGCTGGATGTCACTTCCTTGCCACAGAAGGTGGAAGACAGCAGCAGGAGAGTGAGCCAAACTCTAGCAAGGGGGAACTGGCTATAACACACCGAAGCTCACCCCCAACAACACACATCCTCCAACAAAGATCCACCTCCCACCTTGCCATCAGCTGGGGACCAACCACTCAGACCGCACGGAGGGACATCTGATTCAAATCACTACAATTAATATCTAGAAGTTGCAAAAATAAAAAAGTCTTCACTAATAAGACTTGTCTTTATGGTAATGACTTAGAAAGATAAGTTGAGCCTGGTTTCCCAGGCCTGTGAGCCCAGCTATTCAGGAGGCTGAGGTAGGAGGATCATTCATTCAAGGCCAGCCTAGACTATAGAGTGAGTTGAAGGGCCATGTGAGCAACTGAGATCCTGTCTTAAAATAAAAAGTAAAAAGAAATCTACAAATGTAGCTCAGTCATAGAGTACTTGCCCACCATGCACTAGACCCAAGATACTATTCCCCAGTACTGAGACACACACACACACACAGAGAGAGAGAGAGAGAGAGAGAGAGAGAGAGAGAGAAGATATAAAGAGGTTTGAAAGGAAGAAAGGAAGGAAGAAAGGGAGGGAGGAAGGGAGGGAAGGAGGGAGGGAGGGAGGGAGGGGACAAACAGACCAACAGAATGAAGGATTCAAGATAGAAATAGAAAAAAAAAATCATAGTAAACCTGTCACAGACAGGACAGAAGTAGATTGTAGAGACGTATTATGAAAGTTCAAAAGAAAATTGTCTTAGATGGTATTATTATTTGAATCATAGAGATGAAAGAAATTTGGAGAGGACTATTACAAGTCTTTTATTTTAAAATGACAAAAATGGAGGGTGACTAATGAAGTGAAATGATAAAAAGTATACCAATAATTAGCTGCAAAGTCAGACCAGTTCCTTGTGTCTCCCTCCGTGTGCGTGTGTGTGTGTGTGTGTGTGTGTGTGTGTGTGTGTCTACATGTGTAATGTGGGGTTGAGGGTGGGGGATGTATGCATGTGTGTAAGATGCACACACCCTATGTAGGGAGGCCTGAGGATTGTCTTGTCTATTGCTCTTCCTCCTCATTTCCCTGAGACAGAATTTCTCGCTGATTCTGGAGTTTGCTAGTTAAACTAACTGACCAAAGAGCCCCAGTAATCCTCCTGTCTCCATCCCTTTCAGCATGAGGATTCCAGATATGTATAGCCATGCCCAGCTTTTAACACAGGTGTTGCGGATCAAACTCAGGTCCTTATGCTTATACAGCAAGTTCTTTTACCCTCTGAGCCACTTCTCAGGCCTTGGAACCTGTTATAGACTATTTGTTGAAAATTATTTTGTCTGAAGACAACGAGATAAACTAGATGACTTCCCAAAGATTTTACAGGTTAAATACATTAGTCAAAAACTAAAGCTATAATTTATCTGTCAGAGATTTGTTTTTATCCCATACCCTGGAACTCCACAAATCCCTTAATAGTTATGGAAATTTGTGTGTACACATGTTTGAAAATCTGTAGGTGCCTTCCTATATGAACCCATCTAACAGCATAATAGCAAGCATTCCCAAAGTGAATTTATGATCAAGCTCAGAAGGCAAATAAATATTAGCAAAAAAAAATTATTTTTCTTGGGCTGGAGAAGATGGCTTAGCAGTTGAGCGCTTGCCTGTGAAGGCTAAGGACCCTGGTTTGAAGCTCAACTCCCCAGTACCCACATTAGCCAGAGGCACAAGAGAGTGCACGCATCTGGAGTTCATCTACAGTGGCTGGAGGCCCTGGCATGCCCATTCTCTCTCTGTTTGTCTCCTCCCTATCTCTATCTCTCTCTCTGATTGCAAATAAGTAAGTAAAAATAAATAAAATAATTTCTTCAGTGAATGAATTAGCCAGCTGTGGAAAGAATATCCTCAGTAATGGGGAGCAGAGGCGTGGAAGGCATTTCCTTCAGTGATATGGGAACCCTCTCCACAGGAGCATCTGATTGTATTGATGTACTGAGCCAGAGGGTGGGAAAGCTTATCTTTGGGTGACTCCTGAGATGGTCATGTGACCATTTACAACTGCATGAAAGCATTTCTCCACCTTAACAACTACTCAAAAAAAAACAAAAAACAAAAAACTGGAAACTTTACTGATTTAACAAACAGGCGAAGGGGGTATACCCTAAAGTTAAACAAAGAAGAATCATAAAACAGGTAGGCAATAAAGATTCAAATGCTCTAGAATGACTAGGTGTACTTCCTAACTTTGCCTCCTTTCCACCTAGCCCATTGCTGGGCATGCTGATATATTCTGAGTTCTGAGATTGACATGATTTACCCTCACATTTGGGGAGAAGCAACCCTAATGTGTTTTTATGTTTTCCACAGCTTACCTTATGACACTAAAAAAGCTATAAGAAAGGCTGGTGAATTAGGGAAAATGAACCACGGAGCCTCTAGGGTTACTGTAAGATGAAGGCACCAGCAGTTGTCAGGATACGTCTCTGTTAGAAGATTTCCTGTTTCAATAAATGGACAAAAGCTCAGGGTCCAGGGTTTCTGTATTTTCATTTCCCTGACCAAGTTTATCTCCTTTCACATCATTCCCCTGAGCTTCAGAGAAGTAAACAGAAGATTACTGTGCCTTCAAGCAGAAACTAAGAGTAGACAACAACATGGACTCAGTATGGAGGGAAGAATGTAACCAAGTCAGCACGCTTCATCACAGAATGATATAGGCTACCCAAGCCTGGGCCAGGTAGGAAGGGACCCCATGGTCACCCTGTCAACAAATTGCAGCCAGAGGTGTGTCTTGTCCTTAGGTTGTCCACAGGTAGTCCGCCAAGCCTGGGAAACCTGCACTGCTCATGCCACATTCCATCTATTTCCTTCCATTCTCCAGTTCGATTTTATCTACATGAGTGATTTATACTGAATGGGAGGGCAAAAAAATGTTAAACTCCTGATCCTCCTCTTTTCATCACCCAAGTGCTGGGATTAAAAATATGTGGCACCACTCCCAGCATTTGGGATTTTTTTTTTTCGAGATATGGTCTTGCTTTTTTGTGGTCTTGGGCTGGCCTCAAACTCACAGCAATCTTCCTATCTCCTATCTCTGGGATTAATTGCATGCACCACTAAGCCAGCTGCTTTTTGGATTTTGATAATTGCCATCCTAACAGGTGTGTTGTGTTTGAGTGTAAAATTTCCCCCCTATGCTTGTGTGTTTGAGCACTTAGTCCCCAGTTGGGGGGGGGGAGGGCTGGAGTGGGGTAAAAACAGAGTTGTTGCTTAATGGATATGAAGTTTCAGTTATGTCAGATGTGTGTCTGTGAATCTGCTACATGACACAGTGCCTGTAGTTAACAATGCTATACTGGACAGTCAAGAATCAAGGTGTATTTTTGTAAGTATTTCTGCCACAACAAAAAAAAATTTATGAGGGCTGGAGAGATGGCTTAGTGGCTAAGGCGCTTGCCTTCAAAGTCTGAGGTTCCAGGTTTGACTCCCCAGCACCCACATAAGCCTGATGCACAAGGTTGCTCATGTATCTGGAGTTCGTTTGCAGTGGCTGGTGGTCCTAGGGTGCCTATTCTCTATATTTGCCTCTCTCTCCTTCATAAATGAATAAATATTTTGTTAAAAAAATCACAAAATGAACCTAATAACTCATTACAACAGGAAATAGGTGGCATTGGCATCAGTAGTTGAAGGGAAAACTCAGAAAGCTTCCAGACATGACTCTGCTACAGCAGAGCTTTGAGACTTGAAGGGTTTCTAAATTTTCCAATCGTTATTTGTCCATTTGTGAAATGACAAATTAGACTAGATATGAATATTTGCTAAAGTCACCTTTAGATTCAGTTGTCTCTGAAGTTACACAGAAAACTATATTTATACACCAGCATCCATTCCTTCCAGTTGGTCTCTTATTTCACAATCCTTTTTTCTTTTCTCTTCTTTCTTTCCTTTTCCTTTCCTTTTTTCTTTTTGGTTTTTCAAGGTAGGGTCCCACTCTAGCAGAAGCTGAACTGGAATTCACTATGTAGTCTCAGGGTGGCCTCGAACTCAGTGATCCTCCTACTTCTGCCTCCCAAGTGCTGGGATTACAGACGTATGTCACCATGCCTGGCTTTTAACAATTCCTTTCTAATAAGGTCTATTTTTCTCTTCCAATTTTGTTTTACACCATCCTTTGCCTATCTATGCAATTAATATACTTCTCAGCTGTCCTTGAAGTCTTCTGAAAATATTATCTGAAATTTGGACTTTGCAATGTAGATAGAAACTCTGTAGGTTGGAAAGATAGCATCTGTTTACATTCAGAGCCTCACTGTTAAGTACTAAAATTAGCCTGATTTAACATGTTTAACAAGTTTTCTAAAGAATAGCTCCCCCCACGAGATTGTCTTTCTCTCTATGGATGGAAGGAATGGGTTTATTTGGGCTTACAGTTTTACAGGTTGTTTCATCGTGGCAGGGAAAGCATGGTGTGGTGGTTTGAATGCTAGGTTCCCAGCTGATGGAGATTTGGGAATTAACGCTTCCTGGAGGTAGTATATTGTTGGGGGTGGGCTTATGGGTGTTATAGCCAGTTTCTCCATGCCAGTGTTTGGCACACTCTCCTGTTCCTGTTGTCCACCTTATGTTGGCCAGGGGGTGATGTCCATGCGCTGCTCATGCCATCGTTTTCCTCTGCCATCATGGAGCTTCTCCTTGAGCCTGTAATACAAAATAAACCTTTTTCCCACAAGCTGCTCTTGGTTGGGTGATTTCTACCAGCAATGCGAACCTGACTGCAACAGGGCATGCACAGGAAGCTGGTTCACATCACTAGTTGCAGGGAAGCAGAACTACAAAAGCCTAAGGAGAGTGTGTTCCAAAGAAGCCCAGAGCAGCCTTAAACTCCCTGTCCTCCTACTTCTGCCCTTTGAGAGCTACAGCTAGGAGAGTGTCACCACGTGAGACCTGTAACAGCCACTGTCATTCCTGGCTTCTATCATTTCTTCATTCAGTAATTATTTACTTGTCTCATAGCAGTAAGCAAGGCAGACATGGGTCCAAGTTAAGTTCATTTTCGTTACAGCTCCTTCTCATATTTTCTCTGAAGTCACAAAGAAAAATGTCTCCAGTAAGTCAATGAAGATGGATACAGGAGGTTGAATGCTTAATAGATATTGTGTCAGAAGGCCCCAGGTTTCTCATGTTTTCAAGATGAAACAGAAATCTAGATTTTAAATGAAAACTCACTTTATTTACTGAATTTCGTTCTCTAATTAAAACATCCTGAAAACCACCAAACTACTACGTGGGCCAAATAACAAAATTTATTTCTTTATTTATTTCAGGGTGGCCTTGAACTCACTGTGATCCTCCTACCTCTGCCTCCCAAGTGCTGGGGTTATAGGCTTGAGCCACCACACCAGCTTAAATAACACATTTTTTTTAAGTTCCTGATGCTTTGTTCCAGGCTCTCTGTCTCCTAAGGTCTAACATTTCCATTTTATGAACACACCCGGTCATACACATCTTCACCAGGACTCTGAATACATGGGCACCCACATGAACTATTTTCTTGTTTTCCACCTGTAGTTTCTTTATCTACTTCATCCAGTCATTTCTTTATGTCGCCACCTTTCAGACGTTCCACTTGGTTACCTTTCTTTACTCGGTTCTACTCCCGATTCCTAGTAAAAGCACAACATAGGGCCAGGAGTCTAGAACTGAAATGTTGACGGGAAAATGGTTTTTGTTGTGTCTGAAAACTACTCAGGGCTCCAAATGCTGAATGTTAATTCTGTCCAGGTTCACATGCTGATTCCTGGTTCTTGTCATGAGTGAAAGAATGGTTATCAGTTGGAGCTGAAAGGAGAAAAAGAAGCTTGCTAGAGGACAAAGGCAGCTCGGAAGGTAACAGAGGATCCCGTTTCCCACCACCTTGAGCAGCTGTGAAAGGTCATGACCACCGCTGAGTGATTATAGCTCTTTTCCCAACCAGCCCTACGTTTACTTCCCTATTTTCACTTATAACTGGGAATGCTCGTTTTCTCAATTGTCCTAGCGTCATGATGGCACGTAATTATTTCCCACTTTTCCTCATCGCGCCTCCGAAACGAAGTCCAATTTGGACTGGATGGGGCTCTCCTTACACCCCGGGGATTCCCAGGCGGCCACCCAAACCTTCCAAGAGGTTTCATCCCCCTTCCCCTGAAGCACCCGGCTTCCTCTAGAGCGCCTTCCTCCAGGTTTACAAACTCAGCTCACGAGGTTGCGCCGCAGGGTCCCTGCTGGTGGTCTTTGGCGTCGGCCAGAGGCAGGTGAGTATCGGGATCTAACGTTAGTCGAGCTCCGGGACCCGTGTCCGCTAACCGAGCCTCTGAGCTGCTTAGACCTGCAATCCCTAATAGCCCAAAGCAAACGCTTCCTGCCGTTGTTCCCTCAGCCCATTTCTAGGAAGCACTCTCCTCCACCACCAGCAGCCCCGGTATCCTTTAGAGCATGGCTTTAGTCGTTTTATCTGGGTCATCCTCCAGTGGGATACGGCTTAAATAACTTCAGTTCTCAATTCCTGGGTCATATTAAATAAAACGTAGCAGATGGGGATGTGTGCGCTTTGGCAGCGCCCTTTTCATTATTTACTATATTTTGTATGTCCCTAATTCGAGACCCAAGAGGGCAACTTGGGTTCATTTCACAAAGGCTTTTCCAGAAGGAAGCTCCCAGGTTTTCTCCTGGTTTCTCCGGGCGCCCCCCGGAGGCGACCTTTCCCGAGACTCGGGGCTGGGGGGGGGGAATTGGGGGGAAGGATGGTCTTCCAGCGGGAGCGACGCTCGCCTGGAGCCTCTCCAGCTCCCTGGGCGACGGCCTGGGCCCGGTTTCCCGAGGACGGGGTCCCGGCCCCGTACGGCGCAGCTCGGCAGCGCGGTCCCCGTTCTCGCGCCGCCGCCAGGTCTCCCTGCAGGTCCTGCAGCGGGGCCCAGGGTGACCGGAGCCGTGCGTGAGCCTCGGGTCGAGCACCCGCCCCGCCCCGCCCCGCCCGCCCCGCCCGCCCCGGCCGGCCCGCAGCGCACCCCCGGGCCGCGGCGCCCACGCCCAGGCAGCCGGCCGCTTCCCCGGCGCAGTGCAGCAGAGCGCGCTCCCGCCCGGGCCGCGCCGCGCCGCGCCGCGCACGCGCACAGGGACCTGCGCGCTCGAGGCGGGAGGGGAGGGGGCGTCCCGGGCGTCGGACTACGACGACGACGACGAGGAGGAGGAGGAGGAGGAGGAGGAGGAGGCGGCCGCGTCGCCTCCGGCGGGGCTCGCGCTCACCCTCACGCGCGCCCCTCCGCCTCGCCGCGAGCCCCGCGAGGGGGAAACGCTTTCTCCCGGCATGCAGCGGGAGGAGGGATTTAACACCAAGATGGCGGACGGCCCGGACGAGTACGAGAGCGAAGCGGGCTGCGTGCCCCTTCTCCATCCCGAGGTGAGGGTGGCGCCCGGCGCGACCCTTCTGGCCCGGGACTCGCCGGGTCGGGGTGGGGGGCCGCGGCTGACGTGCGGACGGGGAGCGGGCCGGCCGAGCGGGCGGGCGGGCGGGCGGGCGGAGGCAGGCCCGGCGGATAACGGGGGAGGAGATAGCGGGGCGGGCCCGGCCGGGGCGGGCGGGCTCAGCGCGGTCCCGGGCCGTGCCCGGAGCTCCGCCGTGGGGGTGTTTGAGGGCTGCCCTGCTTGTGGGCGCACAGAGGACTGGGCACCCCAGGCCGCTTTGCAGACGCACCTCAAGTCCCTGGGCTTGACCGTGCGGGGCGAGGAGCAGGAGGCGCGTGTGCTTTGCATTTCTTTTTCTCGCTCCCCTTCCCACCCTTTCCCTGCGCCGGGGCCTGGGACGCCGTCCGTTGCACGCTGCCGGCCGCGGGGGCGGTGGTGCCGGCGGGGCTACAGTTGGACCAAGTGATGTTCCCTCCGGGAAAGGCCCCAGGCAGAAACTCGGGGTACCGCATGCAGGTTGCCCTATTTCAGCATTTGTCCTTAAGCTGTCAACCAGGGAGGTCAGAACTTTTGGGGATAAACCCACGCTCATGTTAGCTTATCAAAGTGCCGCTGTTTTGTTTTTTCTTTCTTTTTTTGAAGAGCGAGGGGAAGCCGGTGCAACACGTTTTCCCCGCCCGGCCTGAGTGTCTTCCTGGGTACTCCAGGACCAGTCACGTTCTCGAATTGTTTACCTCTGATGGTTGCTGAGCCAATGCTTGCTGTTCAGGACTGCAGACAGTTCTGTATGGATTCCGTGTTCTTTTTTTTTCTCTAATGATCCACAGTGAAGGGTGGTGGTAAGGAGACACTGAAACACGCGTCGTGTTTTTGAGGTTCAGGGGTGAGCAATCATCAGTGTTTATTACAGGGTGAACAAACATGGAAGTCTTCCACTTGGTTGCTTTGCATGAGTATGAGCCTATTTTGTTTTCTGGATTTTTGCAGCTTACTAGTATTTTTTTTTTTTTTTGGTTTTTCAAGGTAAGGTCTCACTCTAGCCCAGGCTAACGTGGAATTCACTATTTAGTTTCAGGGTGACCTCAAACCCATGGTGATCCTCCTATCTCTGCCTCCCAATAATTTTTTAAAATATTTATTTATTTATTTGAGAGAGAATAGAATGGGCGTGCCCAGGACTTCCAGCCACTGCAAACAAACTCCACTCCAGACTCATTTCATGGGTACTGGGGAATTGAACCCTGGTTCTTGGGCTTTGCAGGCAAGTACCTTAACCACTGAGCCATCTCTCTACCCCACTTTTATTTTTACTTTATTTATTTATTTATTTATTTATTTATTTATTTATTTATTTATTTTTTGGTTTTGTTTTACAAGGCAAGGTCTCACTCTAGTCCAGGCTGACCTGGAATTAACTATGTAGTCTCAGGGTGGCCTCGAACTCATGGTGATCCTCCTACCTCTGCCTCCCGAGTGCTGGGATTAAAGGCGTGCGACACTACGCCCGGCCCCACTTGTATTTTTAAAGTAAAACGTGACTAACAAACCACCACCCTCCCAAATACTTATACTCAACCACAGTCTCATTCATGATTTTGTTTTATCAAAAAATGAAAAAGCCGGGCTGGAGAGATGGCTTAGCGGTTAAGCGCTTGCCTGTGAAGCCTAAGGACCCCGGTTCAAGGCTCGGTTCCCCAGGACCCACGTTAGCCAGATGCACAAGGGGGCGCACGCGTCTGGAGTTCGTTTGCAGAGGCTGGAAGCCCTGGCGCGCCCATTCTCTCTCTCTCCCTCTGTCTTTCTCTCTGTGTCTGTCGCTCTCAAATAAATAAATTTAAAAAAAAAATGAAAAAGCCTTTAATCGCAGCACTCGGGAGGCAGAGGTAGGAGGATCGCTGTGAGTTTGAGGCCACCCTGAGACTACATAATGAATTACAGGTCAGCCTGAGCTAGGAGACCCTACCTCGAAAAACCACACACACACACACACACACACACACACACACGCTAGGAGACCCTACCTCGAAAACACACACACACACACACACACACACACACACACACACACACACACACAGTCTTAGGAATATATGCCTGAGCCAGTCTCAGTAGAAAATGCTTCTTTGGGCTGGAGAGATGGTTTAGCGGTTAAGAGCTTGCCTGTGAAGCCTAAGGACCCCGGTTCGAGGCTCGGTTCCCCAGGACCCACGTTAGCCAGATGCACAAGGGGGTGCACGCATCTGGGGTTCATTTGCAGTGGCTGGAGGCCCTGGCACGCCCATTCTCTCTCTCTCTCTGCCTCTTTCTCTTTCTGTCACTCTCACATAAATAAAAATAAAATTAAAAAAAAAGAAAATGCTTCTTTGGACTTGTGACAGAACTGTGCAGTAAGACTGTGTGTGTGTGTGTGTGTGTGTGTGTGTGTGTGTGTGTAAAGTGTCATTGGAGTTAGCTCTTATTTTACACTGTAGCTCTAAAAATATGTCTCAAAATAAAATTTTCAGATGATGCCTTCAAAATGTTGATAAGGAGTATTTCTATTCACCTGTTTGTGCGGATGTATTTGTAATACTTAAATGCTTATTTTGTATATTTTAATGTTTTCCTCTTCATAAACCTTTGCTTTAAAACTGGGCATAGTGGCACATACCTGTGATCCCAGCACCTTGGGAGGTGGTTGGCAAGAGGATCAGAATTTCAAGGACAGTCTTGAGATTGCCAGTTAACTTTGTCATCAAAGTGGGAATTGGACTAAGTGACATATGCTCTTCCTTTTAACCAACAAGCACAAAGTCTAGTTAGTTTAAATTCTTTTTTATCTTAAACTCCAGAACTCTGTGGACTAAGGTTGTTTCCCCCCCCTCCATCTTTGGTTAGTTTCTTGCATTTGGTATAGACTGGTGTTGTTTGCTCTTAGCAATATGTCAGCCCAGGCTGGCCTCAAACTCATGGTGATTCTCCTGCCTCAGCCTCCCAACTGCACACACCACAACACCTGGCCCCAACTTTGTTCATGATCATGGGTTGATGGTAATTATAATGCTTAGTTAGTGATCCACTGAGAAGATTAAACAAGATCATGTATTTTGTCAAAGTGTTTTCAGTCCTTGAAAAGAAATGCATTCTGTGTCTTGGTAAGCAGTAGAATAATATAGTACTTACAACTCTTTTTTTTTTTTTTTTTTAGAAGATCACAGGCTTTGAGTCAGACATTTGGATTGTAATTTCAGTAAGCAGATACGTGATTGAAAATTAAAAAAAAATTAAAGCTTCAATTTGTTCATCAGAAAATGGTGGTGTTGCCTAATTTGTTTGGCTATAAGGGTTATATGTCAAGGTTCATGTACTAACATGTACTCAGTTAAGGTTGTTTCTTTTTCCTTACCAGAAGAAGGAGGGAAGTGTGGAGCATATATTTTGGTTTGGGTCAGTGATTTAGACATTATATGGGCTTTAATGTAGTGGAATTGGATCTTGTAGGAACATTTATTTTTTTATATTTACATTTAATGTCACGAAAACAATTTGTCTTACTTGAACAGATGAGTCATTTCTGTAGTGAAATAGCTGTTTCCAGGCATGATGGTACACACCTGTAGTAGAAGCAGTAGGGAAAACTGAGGCTAGAGGATTGTGAGCTCCAGGCCAGCCTCGTTTACATAGCCAGACCTTGTCTTCAAATAACAACAACAAAACAAAAACAGGGTTGGAGAGATGGCTTAGTAGTAAAGGCACTTGCCTGCGAAACCTAAGGACCCAGGTTCCGTTCCCTAGTACCCATGTAAAGCTAGATCCACGAGGTGGTACATACGTCTCTAGTTTGTTTGCAGTGGCTAGAGGCCTTGGCATGCCCATTCTCTTTCTATCTGCCTCTCTCTCTCTCACAAATAAAAACATAAAAACAGACAAAATAAATAAAATTAGCTACTGCTAATTCTCCTGTTTACATACAAGCTGCCCATTGTTAAAATTGCCCCCTTTTAGAGGATTATGCAATTATATGAACAATGAAAACTTTTTGAGGTATTTGGGGTAAGAGAGCCTTTTTAAAAATGAATTAAGTAATCCACTTAGTGACTCATGCAAATACATCTTTATCAGATTTGGGTCAGGCATTTTGCTGGACTTTCTTAATGGCTAAATTCAACAAGAGGTAGAGTAGGATACAGGTTAAGAGGCATGTGTTACTGATGACAGAACGAGAATCTGGGTTTTCCCGCTCCCTCCCATCATGTCTAGTTAAGTTCTCATTAGCACAATGGGGTTGATATGTCCACCTTTTAGAGTTGCTGTGAGTGCTCACTAAGCAGCTGTCAGAGACACAGGCTGTCTGGTACAGTAGACCTTCGGTGGCTGTGCATAGAGGGAATCCCCAGAAAGAAGTTGATAGTATTTGTTAGTCTGTTGAACTAGAGATTATTCATTTTATCATACTGAGAGAACTAAGGTTATTTGGAAAAAGATGAACTGATTATCAGGGGATTGGCATGCTAGTTCTAACTGGGAGCTAGTAGATACTTAACTGCTGTTAGTTTCTTTGCTTTTAAGATAAAAAGGCTAGACTAGATGATCCTTACGATCTTGAACTCTAGTGTTCTGATTGCAAGTTGTGATTTTTCTCAAGATAGTAATCTTGAACACCTAACCTAACCGCTATGTAAATAGCATTGTGTTAGGTTATGTGGGTTCTAATAAAAGAAAGTGGGCAGTGTATGTTTTCTAGAAGGTCAGTAGGGATGTGCATATATGTCCATGAAGCACCTGACAGAATTGAGTGCTGGATTGAGTGGTGTGGCCTGTTAACAGTGTCAGGTTCCTGTCATTTGGAATGGTTAGGAGGTTGCCTGGGACAAAGAGCATATGTTGGTGTGTGTCCAGCAGGCTTGTTACCATGTCTTCTGTTTCACATTGTGGCACATCTTCAGTAAATCTGCTCAGCTCTCAGATTGAGAGGATAATGCCTCCTTCTGCTAGATTATTTCAGGAGCTCAGTATTTCCCAGAGACTAGACTCAGAGCTGTATTACCTAGGTGATCCAGAGATTTGATCTATTGCTTTGCTTTCCCCTACAATTTCAAAATCTATTGCTGCCTGTTTTTGTAGTTTCCTCCCTCTTTGTTTTAAATGATACTTTTAAATTTATTTTTGGGGTGTGTGTGAATGCAGGAACATGTATGCCAACATGCATGTGTGGAGGTCTCTTAAGTTGGTTCTCACTTCCCACCTCATTTGAAGCAGGGTCTCATTGTTAGTGAGCTTCCAGGGAATTCTTCTGTCTCCCTTCTCACACTAAGCATACTGGGATTACAGAAGCCACAGTAGCTTTGGCTTGGGGTCTGAACTCATACACAGCAGGTACTTTATCCATGGAGCAATCTTCCCAGACCCCTCACATTTTTATCCATATCAATAGCCCTTGGTTTGTCCTTTTGAATATTAAAGTATTACTGTATCTACTGTCTTCATAAATTTCATAAAATCTTTTGAGGCTTTAGTACAAGCAATTTTGGCTTTTTGCATTTCTACTTTTTGATCACAGTCCCCTTCTCAATACTTTTGTCTCTTCTTCCCATCAGTTGTCCATGACAGTGTGTTGATGGGCCCAATATTTTGCAGGTCTTGTGCAGTTTACAACAGCTGCTGTGACAACAGTGCAGCAACCACTTTGGAAGACAGCATTCCGAAGCACTTCTCCCCATCCTGTGATAGAAATCTTTCACTTAGTGGTAAACACTGTTACTTCACAGTGCTTTGGTGATTTCTGAGTTTTTATTAGTCACCACTCTCTGAAAAGAGAAGCTTCTTTAACCAAAAGTGAGAGTAGCATTAACATATGGGATAAATATAAATACTTGGTGTGCATAATATAACGATTTATCAAGACAATAGTAATAGTTCCATCTCCCCCACCCCCAGGACTTAGGACCTTCCCAGCCATAGGCTTTTGACTAGGTTTTCAGTACCAGGCATAAATCCATCCTATGAAATGGGCCTTAGAGCCAATCACAGTACAGTTGGTTACCCTCATAACAGACATGCCACTATTGCACTAGTGGGCACATCTTGCCTGGCTGGCCAATGGTGTAGCTTGCAAGATCCACTGCTGGCAAGCCTTGATGAATGAGTCAGGACAATATTATAGTTATAAAATATGAAAACAAAAATTTCACTCAGTGACTTTTTAAAATTTTATTTATGAGAGGGAGAGGACAAGAGAGAATGGGATGACAGGGTCTCCTGCCCTGCAAATGAACTCAGGCACATGTGCCACTTTGTGCATCTGGCTTTACATGTGTACTGGGGAACTGAACCTGGGCCATTAGGCTTTGCAAGCAAGCACATTTAACTTCTGAGCCATCTCCTCAAACCCCCCCCCCCATGGCTTATTTATTTAGTTCTAGGATGATACCTTGTTTTTTCCCAAAAAAGGTATGCAAGTATGCAAGCACCTATATTGAAAGTACAATGAAACTTCCATCTTCTGTGGATGAAAATTGCAAAGAACTTAATATCTTGAGTTCAAAGGGTTAAACATAATACTTTTCCTGTTGTGTTGAAGATCTCCAAGTGAATTCCCAGCACTAAAAAAATCCCAAAAGACTTTTCAAATATCCCACCTCTTTTTATGCTTTGTGGATTTATGTGTGGTTTGCATGCATGTGAATGTTTCTCGGTGTCAGCAGGAACACGTGTGTAAGCATGTGGAGGCCAGAAGTCAATGTTGGGTGTCTTTTTTCCTCAATCATTTTTACCTTATTCTTTGAGACAGGCCCTCTAGCTGAATCTAGAGCTCACCAGCTTGCCTAGATTTGCCTCAGTAAGTAAGCTTCAGGGTATTTCCTCTTCCCTCACCAGTGCTGGGATCATAAGTGCCTAGCATCACGTCCAGCATTTCCATGGGCTCTGGAGAGTCAAACTCAGGTCCCCACGCTTGCATGGCATTCACTTCACCCTCAGAGCCATCTCCCAGCCTGAGTGGTTTTGTTTTATCGTAGAGTTAATGCATACCAAATGTAATAGAACATTTTAAAAATAAATTAGAATATAATGGGGTCTTAGGATTCTTTCTGATTCTCAGTTTTGTGTTGAAGATGTGGAAATAATAGGACTGAATGTGTCTATAACACTGTTTTTTTTTTTTTTTTTTGGTACGTCAGTGGCTTTTGTTGTATGTATAGAGTGGGTGTCATGTGGTGTCTGTGTTTGTGCCCAGATGAAAGTGTCCCGTGTGCCTGCATGCAGAGGCCATAGTAGATCCTTAGGTATCCTACTGTTTGCACTCATCCACCTGTTTTCTTGACATAGAGTCTCTCCCTCAACCTGGAACTGTACTTTAGTCTGTGAGCTCCAGTGATTTCCTGGTCTCTGTGCCCCCTCCAACAGGAATGGGGTTATAGAAATGTGGGGCCATGGCCAGCTTTTTCATGTAGGTACTGGCACATCAAACTCAGGAGGTCTCAGGCCCTCATGCCTGCAGCAAGCACTCTTACCCAGTGCCACTGAGCCATGTTCGTAGCTGTAGCCTGTGGTTTATTCATTCATTTAGTTATTGCTTGTGTGTGTCTGTAGTATGTATGGTGTATGCATGTGTATGTGCCCATGTGGCACCCCCTGCACGTACCTGAGGCAGGTTGTGCTTGCCAAGCACTCCTGTGGTGGCTAGAGCGGATTGCTGTGTGACCTGCTCCGTCACTCTTTGAGCTGGAGTCTCTTACTGATCCTTGAGCCCCAGAGCTTGTCATTTTTTCATGAGTCCCAGTGATTTTTAGGTCTGTGTTCTCTTAGGGGCCTGGGGTGCTGGGGTTACAGATTCACATGACCATGCTCAGCTGTATATGTCTGTCTTGGACTTTGAACTCGAGTGGTCTCTCAGGCTTCCTCCCAGCTTATTATTTTTTTTTTGTTTTTTGGAAAACAAGTGAAAGGTGAATTCTCATTGAGATGTTACTATACTATACCCTTGCTTTGGTTTTAAGAATAATTATTTTTTTTATTCTGACCACTTGCTAATTATGAAGGATAAACAAAATTGGTGTGATTATTCCTATTTTCATAGAAAAATAAGTCTTTCTTAAAATTGAATATAGAAGTTGCTAATTTTGTTAGGTTGCAAATGTCAGCAAACTGATGAAAATTAACTGGGTGAAAGTGAGAATTTGATTTACTGTCTCAAGTAATTCAAACTGAGGGTGGCAGGGGATGTTTACTCTGAAGTTGTCCACAACCTGAAATGAGACTGTGTTTTGCCTCTCTCTCCCTCACCCTTTCAGCCTCATTTTGTTCTAATGGACAGCAGGTTCTTTATTATATGTGATGTAGATATGGATGTCAATATGTATCACTTATTTTTTCACTGCTGGGACAAAATATCTGATCAGGAGCATCTCAGGGAAGGAAATATTTTGGCTTACAGTTTTGAGGGGTGAAGTCTATATAGTGGGGGGAAGCAATGGCAGGAGCAGACAGCTGGTACCATGTCATCTTGTTATCAGGGAGGAAGTACAGACAAAGGCAAGCAGGAATGGGCTGTACCACCTCAAAACCCACCTCAGTAACACACTACCACAAGGCTCCACAACCCTCCTACACAGCACCACCGAGTATTTAAACACATGAGGTTATGGGAGACCTTTTACATTCAAACCACCACATCAGAATTTTTGTTTTGTAGCACACCTCTCAACTCTAACTAATAGAGAGGTACTTTGTATTTCTCTCATTTTCTCAGTGAAAAGTGGTGTTGGGTGTATTTTAGTTCCTGTGTCTACACATAAGACCTCAGGCACAGTACTGTTGCTGGTCAGGGTGACTTAGTTGGTGTTAGAAGAGCAAGTGGACAAAAAACTTTGTGACTGCATTCTTACATGAGAAATTTTTCTTTACTTTGTTTCCAACCTTCAGGCTTTTTTCATAAATACTTTGAGTGGTGTTATTACATTGAACTTAGTTACACTTAATAAATTTGTAATGGAGCTACTGAATAGTGAATAGCATTTTAAATGAATATTCTAGAACTTAGTCATCTTTTTGTGCAAGGCCAGATAGTTAATATATATATAACTATAATTTATATATATATATATATATATATGTATGTATGTATGTATGTATATATATATACACACACACATATGTAATATAACTTTTCAGTATGTGAATTAGTGGTAGGCATATTTAGAAAAAGTTCTAAGGAGATTCTGATAAGCATGCCTCTCTCTTATTCTCCTCGCTTCAACACTCATTTTGATACTTGGGGAAAGTATAGGAGAAGGAAGGACGCTAATTTGACATTTACTGTATTAGACATTGAATGGAGTTCTTTGAATGTTATCTCATCAGTGTGATAGATAATAATGTTAATAATTGCTAGCACCAAATTATAACTAAACACTTCCTATATGTTCATTTATTTTTCACTACTTGGTATATCTGTTTTGAAAATTGAGACATAGGGAGGTTAAATAACTTGCTATTAAGTGGTATAACTGCCTGTAAGGTCGCTGTGCTTTTCTATCACAGCACAGTGTGATTCAGATGATAGAATTGCATGGTTGTCTTTTTTGGAGGCAGGAGCTAGCTGTGGTTGCAAGTGTCCTCATTAATGTTTTTTAGTTTTTTATAACCTTTATTTTTTCTTTTCCAGACGTAAGGTCTCACTCTAGCCCAAGCTGACCGAAACTCACTCTGTAGTGCCAGGCTGGCCTCAAACTCGCTGCAATCCTCTTACCTCTGCCTCCCAAGTGCTGGAATTAAAGGCGTGTACCAACAACCCCAGCAGTCTTTATTTTCTTAGACCCATTTTAAGTTAGGCTAATTGAGCAGAAAGTCCAGGGAGTCCCCATAGATCTCTTAACCATACAACTACATAATCTTCCCTGTTATCATTGTCTAGCAAAAGCGGTCCATTTGTCACAGTAGATCAGTCTACATTGTTGTTTCTTTTTCACTCAAAGTCCATACTTTGTATTAATGCTCACAGCCTGTGGGGTTCACGCTGTTGATTTTAGCACATTGTAGGGATGTGCAGCTACAGTTTTTCTACTTGACCATGGTGCAGAAGCCGCAGCGCACATTTGACTCCTTCTCCTGGGGACAGCAGTGTGCAGGTGCTCTGCTCCCAGTGCTGCTCCTGGCTGTGGCTACAGCTCTTTGCAAGGGTAAACAGTCAGCACTCAGACTGAACACATGGCTCATGTCTGTAAACCCAGCACACAGGGCGTGAAGGTAGAAGGGTTACTGGGAATTTGAGGTCAGCCTGAGCTATGTAGTGAGTTTCAGGCCAGGTTGGACTAAAGAGGAAACCCTACCTCAAAAGCAACCTGGCCAGTGCCCTAGGCTCGGTGTATTAAATGCATTCTAAAGCTTAGCATGTTGTTGGGAGTATGATAACATAATCTCCTTGTAAGTGAAGGTGCATCTAAATATTGTCATATAGAATAGTTTTACCATGTCTTTGCTTGGCCAGCCCTGATTAATATTACCTTGGATGTACCATGGTATATTGTCTGTCCATCTATGGAAGGACATCTTGCTGTTTCCACTTTTGTTCTTTTGCTTCCTACTTACTTTCGCCATGTGCATGTTAATGAGGTGTGCACAGATTAAGAAAACAGACTTAGAGGTGAAGTAATGTATTCAGGTTCACAGTAATACTTGGCAGAGTTTGCCTTAGAACCTAACTGTTTTCAAAGCCATAATCCTCATGTACATAAATAGGTTAACACTGTTTTTAATTTTTTTTAACTTATAGAAGAAAAAAGTCAGTTACTTAGTTCTCTGATTTTAAAGGAGTTAGGGGAGGTCTTATTTTTAGCATTTGCTCCAAGGCACTTTTTTGAGAAACTTAGAATAATAAAACATTTCTTTAAACAGGTTTTCCAAATTCCTTTTATTCAGCCCGTTTTCCCCTGCTTAGTGTAAATTTATAAGGCAAAACATGCACTTTCATTAATTTTTTTGAAAGGAAGTGACTGTCTTAGAATAGACCTAGATGCAGATGGGATTGGACTTAGATATTCTCAGTTTTAATTCTTTGGTAGTACTTAGGGTAGTTGGTGCTGGGGAGGTAGAGGTGGGGGGTCTCTGGGGCTCACTGGCCAGCCAGTCTAGCCTAATTGGTGAGCTTCAGGCCAATAAGAGCCTGTCTCAAAAAGAAGTGGACAGTATTCCTGATAACAGCTGACGTTGTCCTCAGCCTCCACCTACAAGCGAGGTGTGCACCTCACACACCCACACATACACATTAAAAAAGGAAAAAAATCAAAATTCAGCTTTCAGGGCTGGAGAGATGGCTTAGAAGTTAAGGCATTTGCCTGCAAAGCCAAAGGGCCCCGGTTCGATTCCCTAGGACCACATTAGCCAGATACACAAGGGGGCACATGCATCTGGAGTTCATTTGCAGTGGCTGGAGGCTCTGGTGCACCCATTCTCTCTTCTTTTCTCTCTCTGCCTCTTTTTCTCTCTCAAATAAAATAATCCAGCTTTTAGTCATGCACTGACATTTCAAAGTGTTCATTGGCTTTGTATGGCTAGGAAGTATTGTTTCTCACAGCAGAAGATTACAGACCATGTCTTCATAATTTTGTCAAAAGTTCTGATGGACAGCATATGCCTGTATAAGTTGTTTACATTTTTTTACATCTTTGAAAAAGTTTTTCAGCATGACTTTTATTGAGGTGTTTTTAATTCACAATGAATTGAATATTTTTACATGTTCAAATTTATAACTTAAAACACTTTTTGTAAGCATTTTTATTATTTATTTGGAAGGAGAGGGAGGGAAAGAGAGAGAAAGAGAATAGA
Source organism: Jaculus jaculus (assembly GCF_020740685.1). Taxonomy (NCBI): domain Eukaryota; kingdom Metazoa; phylum Chordata; class Mammalia; order Rodentia; family Dipodidae; genus Jaculus; species Jaculus jaculus. Next base: position 120,295,995 of record NC_059107.1, read on the forward strand.
TATGCCAGAGCCTCTTGCTGCTGCAAACAAACTCCAGATACATGCCAGTTTGTGAATGTGGATCCTGGAAAATTAAGTCCAGGTTGTCAGGCTTTGCAAAGCAAGCATTTTAACTGCTGAGCCATTTCTTCGGTCCTTTTTTTTTTTTTTTTTTTTAACTTTAAGATAATTTTAAATTTGTATTTATGTAGTAGTGCCAAAGTTGTAAAGTAATATAGAGATATTTCATATACCTTTTACCTAGATTCTCCAGTAGTATGAAATTACAGTGTACTATCTGTTGTAGTCAGCTTGGTCTTGCTGGAAGAAAACACCTGACCAAGAGCAGCTTATAGGAAAAAAAAGGTTTATTTTGGTTTACAGATTTGAGGGGAATCTCCATAATGGCAAGGAAAAATGATGGCATGAGCAGAGGGTGGACATCACTTCCTGGCCAACATCAAATGGACAACAAGTAACAGGAGTGTGTGCCAAACACCTGCAAGAGGAAGGTGGCTGTAACACCCATAAGCCCGCCCCCAACATTACACTGTCTCCAGGAAGCTGTAATTTCCAAATTGCCATCAGCTGGGGGACCTAGCATTCAGAACACTTGTTTATGGGCACACCAGAATCAAACCACCACACTATCATAATCAGGAGATGGATACAGAACATTTTTGTCACTACAAGAATCCTGTATATTGTCATTTTATAGCATGTGATATTTTTCTCTATCCCTCAATCTTTGATTAACACATGGCAACCAGGAATTTCTTCTCCATGTCTATGATTTTGTAACTTTAATAATGTTATGTAAATACAGTCATGTATCTGTAACCATAGGGAATGGTTATTATCACTTGGTATAAATCTTGGAGATTTGTTAGGCATTTGTATTAGTTCATTACCTTTTATTACTGAGTGGTATTCCATGGTATGACTATGTCACTTATCCCTTATAAATTATCTGTGTTTTTTCCAGATTTTTGTTGTTATAATTAAAGTGGATTTAAACATTTGTGTACAGGTATATATGTGAGCATAAATTTTTATTTCTCTGGAATATATGTTCAAGAATGCAATTATTGGGTTACATTATAGTTACATTTAATATTTTTAAGAAACCATTAAGCTGTTTTCCAGAGGGCCATTATACATTCTCATCATCAGTATCTGAACGATATGATCTCTACGTTCACACTGATATTTGAGGTTGCTAAATTATTACTATTATTGTTGTTACAGCCTCTTTAATCTGATTTTAATCTGATTTTGAAGCTACTTTATGAAAGTGGCTGTAAGTCAGGGACTGTCTTTGTAGGAGTCCTGGCAAGGGCCTTGGGGATGGAGACTGGAGAAAGTTGGAGAGGAGAGATACCTTTGGGATAATGTCTCTATAAAGGCTCATGAGCATGATGCCTTTGGCCTTCCTTGGTGGCTGGGAGGGCTGCAAATCGGTTTGTTTTGAAAGCAAATGATCCTGAATGGGGAGCTCTTAAATAGCACTGATTTTGACCTTTACGTTTTATCCTGGTCAGCAGCTGGGTCTGTTTGATTTTGGGCTGCAGGAAAGAAGACAGGAAAAGTTCTACCAGCTATCCTATTATAAATATAAATAAATTACATAATATAAATAATATAAACATAATATAAACATAAATATATCACATGGTATTTACCCTTTCACATGCAGCATTTTTCATTAACATGTTCTTGGACCTAGAGGCTGATGGATATTTTCCTGTCTAAAATTTCCAGTATTGACAGTATACCTAACTTTATTGATGGAAAGTCTTTTGGATTGAGATCAATTTTATCTTTGGACTTACAGTGTAGAGAGAACCAGGGCTTCTAGTTGGACTGGTTAAAGCTGTATACAGCAGCATATAAAGAACCCAGTATGGACTGAAAAAAAAAAAAAGTAAAAATAGTGCATTAATTAGGCTAATAATAAATATTCTGTCTTGAGAGCAGCGCCATCTGTTGGCATTGGTAACTAATTACATTTTAAAAGATAATTTTATAAAGACATAAAGAAAGCTCAGTATGGAACTAATATTCTCAGTAGTATTTCATAGTGCTTAACTATGCTTAGTAGTGCTTAATCACTGTCCCACGGCCTTAGGGAGAGTTGTGTCCCCTGTCTGTCTCAATATAACCTAATATATACCTATATAATTTAGGCTACATTATTTAGCTTATTGTTCCTAGGCTACAAAACTGTACGGCATGCTCCTGAACTGAATGCAGTAGGTAGTAGTAACACTGCTACTGTGTATGTAATCAGAAAACTGTGGAAATGATGCTAGGTGATAAGTTTTTCAGCACCAATATAATCTTCTGGAACTCACAAGCACTTGAATGTTATATGGTATATGACTATCCAAGTATATATGGACATGTTACTGGACCAGCTCTCTTGTTCCATGTGTACTTAATGGTAGATTCTTATAATGCTGTCTGTATGAAGGAGTTTAAGAAAATTTGTTAACATTTAACCATATCTGCTCTCACTCTTTTTTAAAAAAGATTTTTATTAGCATTTTCCATGATTATAAAAAAATATCCCATGGTAATTCCGTCCCCCCCCCACACTTTCCCCTTTGTAATTCCATTCTCCATCATATTACCTCCCCATCACAATCATTGTACTTATATTTATACAATATCAACCTATTGCTCTCACTCTTAATATCTCATTTTCAGTGTGTTTTGCCTCTACTGTTTTTTTCTTGGTTCCTTTGAGAGTAACATTCAGAGATCTTTCACACAATATTAGGATTGATCTAATAATAATTGCTTATGATAGCATAACATAAGGTTAATATACTGTAAATATAAGAATTATATAAGAAAAATATATAATTATGCATAATTATATAAGACAATTATTGAAAAATTAGAAAGCTGACTATATTTACATCATATACAACTAACCACAGTTAATCACTTCTATTATAACCTTTTAGACCATGATTATACCAAACCTGAACTTAAATTCTCATTATTGTTAAAAAAAAAAAAAAAACCCTAAGCAAATAGGTTAGTGTGTTGGGATATTTCAGAGCCATAGGAAGAGAAACATTTCACAGACAAAAAAGTCTTTTGCACCAAAGATGAATTTCAGTTGCTAATTTGTCACTTAATTTATAGCCTTACAGCTTTTTTTTTTTGAGTCACGCCCTACAGACTGGCCTTTTTTTTTTTTTTTTTTTTTTTTTTTTTTAATGAAAGAGCGAGAATGAATTGGTAGGCCAGGGCCTTCAGCCACTGTAATTGAACTCCAGATGCATGTGCCTCCTTGTGTGCATGTACGATTTTGTGTGCTTGTGTCACTGTGCGTCTGGCTTAGATGGGACCAGGAGAGTCAACTATAAGTCCTTAGGCTTTGCAGGCAAGTGTGCCTTAACTGCCAAGCCACCTCTCCAACCTGCCTTACAACTTTTTAATTTTGAGGATGTGTACAAGGGCTAGCTTTATCTATGTTTTTCTATAAAATACATATTTCAGAATAAGATAAGCTTAATTATTTAATACAAAAATAAAAACAATATTTTATACCTTTTTTCATTTCTTATTTTTGTGATTTCTCTCTGTAACAGGAAATCAAACCCCAAAGCCATTATAACCATGGATATGGTGAACCTCTTGGGCGGAAAACTCACATTGATGATTACAGCACATGGGACATAGTCAAGGCTACACAGTAAGGTTTTTGTTGTAGTTTTCTTCTTTGGCATTTGTATTCTAAGTGAAATATGAGCATGAATATCTGTCCTATTGCCTTGGGGAAAATGTCAGTATCTCAGTTAAATTATTGTATTTTCCATTAGTTTATTGGATATGTTTATTTGCTCCTAGTACTTGCTAATCTTTATAGAAGTTTCTTATTATACCCTAACATGTAGAATATGGATAATTAGAGCAAATTGCCAATCTTAAAAGTACTTTGAGTTAAGAAAATCATGGACATGTGTATTTATCCTGCCCCTTAGCCAGGTACACAAATTAAAAATGAAGTTAATGTCAGTCAGCTATCTGTTTACCTGTTGATTTTTCTATTTTATCTTCTTTCTTTCATTCTTCTATCTATCACTAAGAGAAATACCATGTTTAATTATGGTCATAAATTGTTGGATTTGAGACAATAAGGAAATGATAAATCCAAGAATATTGTAGTGCAATTTAGGTGGAAGTTAACATACAATAGGTACTTCGATCTACACATAAAGAAGAGAAAGTGAATTTAGTCCTTCAGCCTTTTACAGTCTAATGACAGTTTATTGTCTCTAGCATAGTTAGCATAGTATCTCAGAAAGGTGCTTTTATGCTTGCGTATTGTTGATCTTTGGGTTAGGGTCTGCTTTCTGCTTATTCTTCCCCAAAAATAGTTTTTCTTGTAATTTTTAAAAAATATTTTTATTTATTTTAATTGGGAAATTTTTAATAATCATCAAATGCACTATACATTAATAACTATAATACTGAAATTGCAAAACTTTAAATATTTTTCTCAAGAAAGAGATTTTCTTTCTATTGGGAGATATGAGGACTCAACTCACATTACTGTGGCTAGTCCATTTAAAAAAAAATTTTTTTTTTTAAATTTATTTATTTGAGAGTGACAGACACAGAGAGAAAGAGGCAGATAGAGAGAGAGTGAATGGGCGCGCCAGGGTCTCCAGCCACTGCAAATGAACTCCAGATGCGTGTGCCCCATTGTGCATCTGGCTAATGTGGGTCCTGGGGAATTGAGCCTCTTACCGGGGTCCTTAGGCTTCACAGGCAAGCGCTTAACCACCGCTAAGCCATCTCTCCAGCCCGGCTAGTCCATATTTAATACTAACATCTAAATAGCTGTTCATATTTCACAGTAAGGTAGATCGTAAACTGCTTCTGTTTGAATTTTAGCAACAATTTAAGGTAATTACCAGGAATGTCAGATTTTTGATGTGCAAACTCACAAAATTCTTTGCTTCAGTGTACCTAGCTTGAGAATATAGATGAGTTTTCTTTCTTAATTCCTTGTAAACATATTTCTGCACTAAGTCTTGTTTCTTTTTTACTGTAAGTAGATTATAAGAAAGATCATCACCTGTGTGGTTGGTTTCCCAGTTGATGAAAATCTGTCAAAAATGTTGTAATACAAAGTTATTCTTCAAAGCTCGTAGGATCAGGAAAGAATTAACCCTTCTTGTATGTATAATCACAAACATTTAAAGCTAGTCACCTGCAGATAAATCCATGTTGTATTCAACCGTTGTATAAAAATGATCCGATTATATGTTTCCTTCCATTGCTCCAAGGATACTTGAGATCTTTGTGAGTTGCATTGCAGCAGTTTTCTGGTCCAATTTAAGAGTTCAAGGTCCTCTTCAATTTGGTCAACTGATGTCCACATCCCAGATAAATTCAGTTCAGAATTTTAGGACAAATGCTTCATACGGCAAAGCATGTGGATATTCTACTAAAAGTTGCTGTCCTTCCGTGGCTAGAGCAGAAGTGAGAATCTTTGAAGCAGAAAAACTACACTATCCAATTATCCCAGCAGCAAGAGTTCCTACTATTCCCTTCAAAGAAACTATCACTGCAAAGGTGGAGAGTAGGATCATGGGAAGAAGACCATATCCCAGGATGCTTGCCACACACACAATTGAAGCACCTGTCATATTCATTAAATTTAGTAAGCTCAACATTCCTAGACCCCAATTGCACTGATTCCAAACATATACCCAGACTGGATTTTGCTGGGCAGTAACAGTGTGGCTTCAAAGATGAGGCAAAATACCATTGGTCTTGCCAAATCAGTTTCATTCATGGTACTGCCATGTGGTGGTTTGAATAGAATAGATGGCCCCTAGTATGTTCAGTTGTTTGTTGTTTGCATCTGCTGGCTACCTGGCTGGAGGCAATGTCACTAGGTGGATCTTAAGTTGTGGTGATGGGTTTCAGATTTCAATCTAAAGATATGCAAAGTGTGCTTAGCTGGAGTTCCTGAAGTGTGCTGTGGCTTTTGGCTTTTGGCTTGTACTTCTCTCTTTGTGTTTGGACCTGTGAAGGCAGACCAGCTTCTTCTGCCATTATGGAACTTCCCCTGGATCTGTAAGCTTCAATAAATCCCTTCCTCCATAACTGTGCCTGGTTTGAAAGTTCATCTCAGTGAACCTGAAGCTGTCTGCTACAGAATTTGGTACTGAGTAGTGGGCTGAGATGTACCTAGCCATGTGGATGTTGATCTTTTGGAACCTTTGTTTTGGAGGAATAGGCATGGACTTAGTGCTTGCAGCTGAAGATGTCTTCTGGAGTGGTAAGCCAAGTTTTATGTACTATTCTGATGAGAGTCTGAGAATGCTAAGTGCAGACATTGAACTTTGAGGCTAGGCTTATGAGCTTTCTAAGGGGAAGGAAAGATTGCAGAGGACTTTGTTGGAACTGGGCTACTGGCATAAGGGCTGCCCAGGCCCAGGGAGTTTGATCAAGGTTAAATTTGTAATGGACTGATGTGCTTGGCTAGAGATATTGGACTGAGAGACTTAAGATTTTATGCTGGAAAACTTTAAGCAAGTTAAATTTACTGGCACAGAGACTGGCTTTAGATTACTAAAGCTGTTATTGTCAAACATATTAGCAATCTTAAAGGACCATGGAAAGGATGCCTGAGGAAAGACTATCATAGAAATGCAAACACTTTTGGAAAGAGTTGATTGGAGAAGGAACCTACTTTTCAAGGCTATGATTTGTTTCATCCCTGAATTAAGAATATGGCTGTGGGAGGCAGAGGTAGGAAGATTGTCATGAGTTCCAGGCCACCCTGAGACTACAAAGTGAATTCCAGGTCAGCCTAGGCTAGAGCAAGACCCTGCCTTGAAAAAACCAAACAAAAATTTTATTTATTTATTTGCTTACTTAGTCACTTACAAGCATAGAGATACAGAAAGAGAGAAAGGGAGAGAAAAGCAGGGAGGGAGGGAGGGAAGATGGGCATGCCAGTGCCTTTAGCCACAGCAAATGAACTCCACATGCATGGGTTACTTTGTGCATTTGACTTATGTAGGTACTGGGGAATTGAACCTTTATCATTAGGCTTTATGGTAACCTCTGAGCCATCTCTCCAGCCCCCTTGTTTCAGGTTTTTTTTTTTTTTTTTTTTTTGAGATAGGATCTCACTATATAACCCAGCTGGCCTTGAATCTGTGGCAGTCCCCCTGCCCTAGCCTCCCTAGTGCTGGGATTTTACAAGTATGTTTGGTTTAGGGACTGCTGCCATTTGGACATTTGTTACTATTAAAGTGCCCACTTTATTATGATAGACTAAAATTTGGTCATCTAAAATATTTTTAAATTCTATAGTGTCATTTATAGTGTGTAGTTAATTTTGTATCATACAAAGCAAACTTCAGAAAAGATTTAAAAATAAAGAGAAAAACATGATCTGTATTACTAGCCTAAGAAAGCAGTAGAAACAAATACTAGGTTCATATTTGTTTTAAAAACACTCAAATAACTCCAAAAGTATTTAAAGATTATTTTTTCTTTGAACCTACATATTGTACAACAATCCTAATTTTCAACTGTAACAACACTATAAGAAGTCCACAATCTTCTGGTTTGAAAGTTTAATGCTTTTACACTTACTGTGATTATATAAAGGTAAGATTCATACCTGCCATCTTTCCCTTTGTTTTCTCTGTTTTCCTCTTTCTCAGCTTTGTTGCCTGTTCCCTGTTAGGAATGCTTTGTGATTAGTCACTGCTCTCCTTGGTCAGGCTTCTCTTTGTCTTGTGACATTTTTGGTCAAGATGTCTCACTGTAAGATTCTGTGTTTCTCCTACTTGGAGTGTTCATTGAGCTTCTTGGGTGTATACATTACATATTAGATTTATAGACAGATTGTTCCTATTTTCATCAAGTTTGGGAAAGTTTTGACTACTGTTCATGCAAATATTCTTTCTGGTCCTTTCTCTCATTTTCTGGCAAAGTTACTGTGTTGGTGTTTCCAGTATCCCACGCGTTTCTGAGGTATTATTTATCATTCTTCTTTTGTCAGACTGGACACTTTTTTTAAAACATGGCTGCTGGGGATTGAACACCAGTCCTCATGATTGTGCAGTAAGTGCTGTTATCCAATGAGCCACCTCCTCAGCCCCTACCTACAATGATAACTTTAAAACAGTAGAAAAATGCAAAGACACCCTTCCCACCCCATGCTCCTGAGAGTATTAGTGTTTTAGTCAGCTTTGTATTGCTGGCACACAGAACCCAACCAAGAGCAGCTTATGGGAGGAAAGAGTTTATTTTGGCTTCCAGACTAGAGAGGAAGCTTCGTGGTGGCAGGGGGAAATGATGGCATGAGCAGAGGGTAGACATCACTTCCTGGCCAACAGCAGCAGAAGAGTGTGCCAAACACTGGTAAGGAGAAGCTGGTGATAACATCCATAAGCTCTCCCCCAACAATGTATCACTTCCCAGGAGGTTCCAACTCCCAAATTGCTACCAGCTGGGGACCTATCATTCACAACACATAAGTTTATCGGGGACACCTGAATCAAACCATTTCAATTAGTATTGTTTAAATGGTCATGCTACCAAATCAGCTTACAGATTGAATGGATTCCCCATCAAATTTTCAACACTGTTCTTCAAAGAAGTAGAAAAAAAAACCTTGAAATTCATACAGTACCACAAAAGATCCCAGATAACCAAACCAATCCTGAACAAAATAATAATGCTATAGGCATCACCATACCTATTTCTAGTTATATTACAGACCCACAGCAATGAAAACAGCATAGTACTGGCACAAAAACATCCATGTTAGATCAGTGGAATAGAAGCCCACATAGCTATAGCTACTGGGTTTTTGACATAGATTGCAAAAATGGAGTAAAGATAACCTCTTCAATAAGTGCTTTTGGGAAAACTGCACCTCCATATAAAACAATGAAACTAGATCCTTCTCTCTCGCCTTGCCCAAAAATCAGTTCCAGAAAGATCAAATACCTTAACATAAAACCGGAAACTCAGAAACTGCTGAGGAGAAAGTAAGAAACATACTTCAAGATACAGACTTAAGAAGGACTTTCTGAATCGAATTATAGTTGTTCTGGAAATAATGGGGCCTCATGAAATCACAAAGCTTATGTAAGGCAAAGGAAACAGTTGTGAAGACACTGTCGTAGAAAGGGAGAAAATCTTTTCCAGATATGCATATAATGGAAGACTAATATGTAATAGAACCAGGATGGCAACAGTATGTGGACTTACCAATTTTAGTTAATTTCTGTTAGTACAAATGCAGTAGAAATTGTAACATATGTTTCTGGTGTCACTAGGTTATGTCCTAACCTTACCTTGTGGTGTGGCTCTCCCATTTTGAATACCACTTGCCTGTGAAGCCTAGGGACCCAGGTTCTATTCCCCAGTATCCATGTAAGCCAGATGTACAAGGTGACACGGGCATCTGGTGTTTGTTTGCAGTGGCTAGAGGCCCTGGTGTGTCCATTCTCTCCCACCTTTCTCTCTGTCTCTCTCAAATAATTGAGTAAGTAAAACTTTTTTTTTAAAAAAAGAAATTACAAATGGCCTTTAATCCCAGCAGTTGGGAGGCAGAGATAGGAGGGTCGCTGAGTTTGAGGCCACCCTGAGACTACATAGTAAATTCCAGGTCAGCCTGAGCTAGAATGAAACCCTACCTCAGAAAACAAAACAACAACAACAACAAAAATTGCATATGGGCTGGAGAGATTGCTTAGCAGTTTAAGGTGCTTGCCTGTGAAACCTTAGGACCCAAGTTCGATTCTCCAGGTCCTGCATAAGCCAGATGTACATGATGGTACATGCATCTGGAGCTCATTTGCAGTGGGTAGAGGTCCTGGCACACCAGTTCTCTCTCTCTCTTCCCCTCCCTCAATCCTTCCGTCTCAAATAAGTAAAATAAAAAGTAAATCTTAAAAAAAAAGTTAACAAATGTGGGGCTAGAGAGATAGTTGGGTAAAAAAAGCACTTGCTGTGCACCTCTGAATACCTGAACTTGGATCCCCAGGTAGCAGTACAAAAGCTGGAAGCTGGGCTGGAGAGATGGCTTAGCGGTTAAGGTGCATGCTTGTGAAACCTAAGGACCCAGATTCAGTTATCCAACCCACGTAAGCCAGATGCACATGGTGGCACATGCATCTGGAATTCATTTGCAGTGGCTGGAGGCCCTGGTTGCCCGTTCTCTCTCTCTCTCTCCAATAAATAAATAAAAATAAAAATCTTAAAAAAAGAAAGAAGCCGGGTGTGGTAGCGCATGCCTTTAATCCCAGCACTCACCAGGCAGATGTAGGAGGATTGCTGTGAGTTCGAGGCTACCCTGAGACTCCATAGTGAATTCCAGGTCAGTCTGGGCTAGAGCGAGACCCTACCTCGAAAAATCGAAAAAAAGAAATTAAAAACTGCTGGAAGCTTTGGTGGCCTTATGGTGAGAAGGGAGGCTGGAACAGGAAAATTTCTCAGAATCTCACAGACAGACCAGTAAAGCATGAGATGCCCTCCCTGAAATGAGATGGAAGATGAGGACCTACTTGAAAGTTGTCCTCTGACATGCGCCGTAGTATGTGCGTGTGCACACATACATTAAATCTTAACTTTCCCTCACCCCCAAAGGTAGGGTCTTACTCTAGCTCAAGCTGACCTGGAATTCACTACTGTAGTCTCAGGGTGGCCTCAGACTCACAGCAATCCTCCTACCTTCCAAGTGCTGGGATTAAAGGCGTACGCCGCCACCACACGCAGCTCAGGGTGATCCTCTTATCTCAGCCTCCAGAGTGCTGGGGTTAAAGGTGTGCACTGCCATGCCCGACCACACATTGAATATTTTTTTTTAATTTTGTTTATTTTCATTTATTTATTTGAGAGCGACAGACGGAGAGAGAAAGGCAGAGAGAGAGAGAGAGGGAGACAGAGAGAGAGAGAGAGAATGGGCGCGCCAGGGCTTCCAGCCACTGCAAACGAACTCCAGACGCATGCGCCCCCTTGTGCATCTGGCTAACGTGGGTCCTGGGGAACCGGGACTCGAACCGGGGTCCTTAGGCTTCACAGGCAAGCGCTTAACCGCTAAGCCATCTCTCCAGCCCCACATTGAATATTTTTAAAGAGATACAAATGTCAAATTTATTTAAATGTGTTTGTTTTATAAAATTTCTGAGATTCAAAAGTTTGGTTAAGAAAAAGATGAGTATTTTTGTGGCCTGACGTTCTACTTTTGGTTATACTTAAAAATTTGTATAGTTAAGAAGTTGAGAACATTTGCCATACAGTGAGCGATGAGAAACAGAAGAGGAGCAGGCTTGCTTTGCTGCCTGTGCTCCTCTAACCAAAAGTGAGAGTAGCTCCATTGGAGAATCTGCTCCTCTTTGTCAGATAGACGCAGATCTTAAGGAGAGAACTACCCCATCATACCTCAAAAGGGCCCCAGCTGAAACTAAAAATAATTGGCGAAACATCAAAGGTGTTGTTTTTTTTTGGTGAACCGGGTACCAGCACAAGGGTGAAGGAGATCGGCGCAGGGAACAATCAACTCCTACCAAATCAGATATCCAGAGACTCAGAGGCCCCCAATACATCACTGAAGCAGACCAAAAATGAACCCAACATGGCTCAGGGAAATTTTGGGGAAGAGGGGCTGGAAAGAATGTCAGAGCCACATGTTGGGTCATGATATGCAGAGACATTTCTCCTACCCGTAACTGTGGGCTAACTCCACAATGCATGACCCCATATACCTCAACAAGGAGGGGTCAATGGGGAGGGGGTAGGACATGGATGAGCCTAACTATGGTACCAACTTGACTGTATTCAGTGGTACAAAACTAATTAATAAAAAAAATTAAAAATGCTCTTAATAAACATTTTTACAAAGAAAAATAGAGTAGTATTAATATATGAATATGAACATTAAGTGTAGTGCTTACAGGGAAGTTTGGTGAGTATAATATATGCATTTAACCAGACAAGAGTAAGTTTTATACCCCTAAGGCTCATGACCTCCCCACTAAGTATAGTTTCTTAGTTCTCATTGGATTGAACCAAACCATAGGACTTCCCCATTGCAGTTCCTACTCCAACACGCCTGGTTTGTAAATAGAGAATTCTGTTGTTTATAAAACATTTTTTCTTCTTATAGTCTTTTTACACTTGATCTTAACCCAAAGGCCAAGAAGTGGTTTCTTAATAGTCTCTTAATAACTTACGTACTCCTGTTTGTTTCCATGTATTTATTATTTTTAGTTTAATTGTGTATGTTTTTACAATCTGCCTCAACTGTTTTGTGATATAAAGAAAAATCAACAACTGATCAAAGTTTTTTTCTAGTTTCCAGTTTTCTTGGACCTCATGAAATTTTACATGTTATAACTGAAATATTTTAGAACTGGAAAATGGGTTACTAAATGCTGTTCAGATACTGATATTTTCAGTAATATTTCATGTTGAAAATGGTATTAAGTTTAAAAGTATGAAAATAGAGCATTAAACTAAGTGTGGCGTGGATACCTGTAAAATCAGCTCTTGGGAGGCTGATCAGGAGGATTTCTATGAATTCCTGGACAGCCAAGGGCTTCCTGTCTCAAAAATAAAATAAATTTTACTGGGTATAGTGGCATATACCTTTAATCCCAGTACTCAAGAGGCAGAGGTAGGAGGATCACTGTAAGTTTCAGGCCACCTGAGACTACATAGTGATTTCTAGGTCAGTCTGGGCTAGAACAAGAGCCTACTCAACCCCCCCCCCCAAAAAAATTTTTTTTTAAGGAGCATTATTTTCTTCTGAAAATGTTACTTTCAACATTAAGTGTGTTTTTAGCATTGCCATATTTTCTTTCTTTTCCAGATATGGGATATATGAACGCTGCCGAGAATTGGTGGAAGCAGGTTATGACGTGCGGCAACCTGACAAGGAAAATGTTACACTACTTCATTGGGCTGCAATCAATAACAGAATAGATTTAGTAAAGTATGTGATTTCTGTGTTCTTAATTAATAAATAGTTGGCTTTATTATAAATTTATTATAGGTAATTATCATAAAACTAACATTTTGTAAAATTCATGGCTTTTATCATATGTATCCTATGGGCTTTTTAAATTTTTTTAAAAATTTTTTTATTGACAACTTCTATACTTACAGACAATAAACCATGATAATTCCCTCCCTCATTTTCCCCTTCACAACTCTGCTCTCTATTATATCCCGCCCCCCCTGTTAGTCTCTCTTTTATTTTAATGTCATCATCTTTTTCTTCTATTATGAGGGTCTTATGAAGGTATCAGTATTGTTAGGCACTGTGAGGTCATGGATATCAAGGCCAATTTCCATGTGGGAGATGCATTGTAAGGAGTCATACTCTTTCTTTGGCTCTTACATTCTTTCTGTCACCTCTTTTGCAGTGGACTCCTAAGCCTTGGAGTGTGTGCATTGTTTCAGTGCTGAGCACTCCTCCATTCCTTCTTAGCACTATATTGCCTTTTGAGTCATCCCAGTGGTCATCGCCACCTAAAAAGAAGCTTCTGTAACCAAAAGTGAGAGTAGCATTAACATATGAATATGAACATTAAGTGTACTGCTTACAGGGCAGTTTGGTGAGCATATTATATGCATTTAACCAGAGAAAAGCAGGCTTTATACCCCTAAGGCTCATGACCTCCCTTGCAATAGGCTTTTGTTTAGGTTTTCAGTACTAGGCATGTATTCCCTCCCATAGAGTGGGCCCCCAGTCCAATTAGAGAGCAGTTGGTTTCCCGCAGAGCAGATGTGCCACTATTGTGCCCGTTCGGTCATATGACCTGTCTGGCCAAACTTGAGGCTTCCGATATCCACTGTTTTCACCACTGATGACTTCTGTGTCCCATAGGGCTGTGTATAGTGCAGCTTTTTCCAGGTTTCAGTTCAGGTTTTCAGCTCAGCACCAGCTTGATTTCTCAGTGACCTTGCTGCATACTCATGTGAAGTCTTCAGCAATAGGTTCTTACCATATGTTACTCTTGAGAAACCAAGGTCCTTGGCAATAGCCTGTAATGTTTTGGAGGCAACAGGGTCCTCCCTGGCCAACAACTCATTGGAAAATATCCCATCCCTGGCACTGAAAATTTTCTAGTAGTAAGCTATGGCTTCAGGATGTGCCATTCTCCAAAAAAGTAGGCGTTCATATGTCTTCCTCAGAATATCTTCAATTTTGATTTACCTTCCCCCAACCCTTCTCTTAGTCAGTCTCTTCCCCTGGCCTCACTTAGGTCATTCCACTCCCTGTAATCTATTCTTCTACTTACATATATTTAATACCATCCCGTAAAGTCCTTCTATCTCCTCCTTCCCTTATAGTCTTTTTCTAGCTTACTGGCCTCTGCTACTGATTTTTGGTGCTAACTCACACACAGGTCTAACTAGGATCTATATATGAGAGAGAACATGCAACATTTGGCTTTCTGGGCCTGGGTTACCTCACTTAGTGTAATCCTTTCCAGATCCATCCATTTCCCTGCAAACTTCATAATTTCAAAATAATTTATTTTTATTTACTTATTTGAGAGAGAAAAATAGGCAGGGGGAGGGAGGGAGAGAGAGAGAGAGGGAGGGAGAGCGCGCGAGAGAAAGAAAGAACAGGTGTTCCAGGGCTTCTAGCCATTGCAAATGAACTCCAGATGCATGTACCCCATTGTGCATCTGATCTACGTGGGTCCTGGGGAATTGAACCTGGGTCCTTTGGCTTTGTAGACTAGCACCTTAACCATTAAGCCATTTTTCCAGCCCTAATGTCATTTTTCTTTACCACTCAATAGAACTCCATTGTGTAAATGTACCACATCTTTATTATCCATTCACTTGTTGAAGGATATCTAGGCTGGTTCCATTTCCTAGCTATTGTGAACAGAGTAGTAATAAACATAGTTGTGCAGGTATCTCAAAGGTAGTGAGAAGAGTCATTAGGATATATGCCTAGGAGTGCTGTAGCTGGATCATATGGTAAATCTATTTTTAGCTGTCTCAAGAACCTTTTCTGATTTCCATAATGGCTGTACCAGATTACATTCCCACCAAAGTGTAGAAGGGTTCCCCTATTCTGCATCCTCACCAACATTTGTCATTTGTTTTCATGATGGTAGCCATTCTGACAGGAGTGAGATGGAATCTCAAAGTAGTTTTTTTTTTTTTTTGGTTTTTCAAGGTAGGGTCTCACTCTAGCGCAGGCTGACCTGGAATTCACTATGGAGTCTCAGGGTGGCCTCAAACTCATGGCAATCCTCCTACCTCTGCCTCCCGAGTGCTGGGATTAAAGGCATGCGCCACCACGCCCGGCTTCAAAGTAGTTTTCATTTGCATTTCCCTGATGGCTAAAGATGTAGAACACTTTCTTAGATGTTTATAAGCTATCTGTATTTTTTCCAATGAGAACTCTTTATTTAGTTTTATTGCCCATTTTTTATTTGGGTTGTTTGATTTCTTATTGTTTTTTTTTAAATTATTTGTATATTCTGGATATTAATCCCCTGTCAGACGTGTAGCTGGCAAAGATTTTCTCCCATTCTGTAGGTTGTCTCCTTGCTCTATTCACAGTATCCTTTGCTGTACAAAAGCTTTGTGATTACATGAGATCCCATTGATGATTAATGGTTTTATTTCCTGAGCAATTGGGGTTATATTCAGAAAGTCATTGCCTATGCCAGTATGTTGAAGGGTTTCCCCTACCTTTTCATCTAGCAGTTTAAGGGTTTCAGGTCTGATATTAAGGGCCCTGTTCCATTTGGACTTGATTCTTTTGCATGGAGAAAGGCAAGTGTTGTAGTATGGTTTACATTGCTGGTAGAAATCAACCAACCAAGAGCAGCTTCTGGGAAAAAGATTTATTTTGGCTTATAGGCTCAAGGGGAAGCTCCATGATGGCAGGGGAAAATGATGGTATCAGCAAAGGGTGGATATCACCCCCTGGCCAACATAAGATGGACAATAGGAACAGGAGAGTGTGCCAAACATTGGCATGGGGAAACTGGCTATAACACCCATCAGCCCACCCCTAACAATACACTCCCTCCAGGAGGCGTTAATTCCCAAATCTCTATCAGCTGGGAACCAAGCATTCAGAACACCTAAGTTTATGGGGGACACCTGAATGAAACCACCATGGTCTGCCCCTGGCCCCCATAAACTGATAAGTATACATGATATAAAATGCCATGCATTCATCTAACTTTCAAAGTCCCCATAGTTTTCATCAATTCCAATGATGTTCATACATCAGCATAGTCCAAGATCTTTTAACTGAGCCATAATACCAAAAAATAACCTCAAAATCCCATAATGGCATAGAATAAACTTTCACACTGCAAAAGATGGCACTGGGCATAGCAAAGAAACATTCAGCCAATACAGGATTTAAAACAACCAGGACAAACATCAAGCCTTGTAGCTCAAGTCCAACAACTCTAGCCAGTGGCAAATCTCCAAGTCTTGATAATTCTAACCAGCAACGAGTGGTGTTCCAATTATGCCCCTCCAGCTAGGCTACTCACAGTCCTAGAAAACTTCATCTGGGCCGCAGCTCTCCCTGGCAGCCATCTCGTGGTCCTGGCAGTTCCACTGGGTCTCCACTGTAATCCATGGTTCATTCTCCCGGCTCCACTGCGTCTCCATGCGGGCATAAAGCAAACCTGCTTCACACTGCCCATGGCCATTTCCAAAACACAAGACCATATTGCATACTCAGTGACCCTCTCCTGCATTTCTTATACTTCACAATACCAGGTAGGGTGCCAATTTGTTAATCCAGGGGAGAATAAAGCAAACTTTGAAGAACAGGACACTTCTTGAGCACTCAGGCCCCTTCAGAAGAGTTTACATTCTTCCTGTTGTTGCAGTGCAGGTCAGCTGGCCCAATCTCAATGGTTGTAATCTCTCAAACAATTTGCAGGTGACTGGGGAACAATTTAGGCCCAAAGATTTCATTTTTCTGTGCCATATCCCTCTGCTCACACAGGTTCATTTCTACGCAGAGCAACCATGCACAACTTCTCAGGACACAGGCATGACAGCAAGCTTTTCACACAAACGATTAGCCCAG
This sequence comes from Jaculus jaculus, assembly GCF_020740685.1. Taxonomy (NCBI): domain Eukaryota; kingdom Metazoa; phylum Chordata; class Mammalia; order Rodentia; family Dipodidae; genus Jaculus; species Jaculus jaculus. Next base: position 120,313,066 of record NC_059107.1, read on the forward strand.
TCCAAGCAAAGTTCTTTCTCATCCTCATAAGCCAAACCTCATAGTCCATAGTTCTTACTGCATTCAGGTCTTTCAACTCCAACCAGAATAGTCCATCAAGCTGTACTTAACAGCACTGTAAGGCATCTCTTAGGCCAGGGTTTCAAATCCTCCCACATTCCTCTTGAAAATCAGCTCCAAAAGGCCAAACCCACACAGTCAAGTGTCTAGCAGCAATCCCACTCCTTGGTACCACTTTACTGTTGCAGTCAGGTTCAGCATTGCTGGTAGCAATCACCTGACCAAGAGCAGCTTGTGGGAAAAAGAGTTATTTTGGCTTACAGGCTCGAGGGCGAAGCTTCACAGTGGCAGGGAAAATGATGGCGTGAGCAGAGAGTGGACATCACCCCCTGGCCCATGTAAGGTGGACAATAGGAACAGGAGAGTGTGCCAAACACTGTCAAGGTGAAACTGGCTATAAGACCCATAAGCCCACCCCCAACTATGCACTGCCTCCAGGAAGCATTAATTCCCAAATCTCAGGAACCTGGCATTCAGGACACCTGAATCAACCACCACAGCAAGGATCTATTTTTCATCCGTCTATACATAGATACCCATTTTCCCAGCACCACTTGGTGAGGAGGATGTCTTTTCTCCAATGAGGATTTTTGGCATTTTTGTCAAAAATCAGATGGCTGTAGCTGCCTGGCTTAACATTTTAATATTTTTTTGCTTGAAAAATTGCTTTTAACTTTTATATTGAAGGCTTATGTTAGCCAAGTGCAATACTTTCCCATATATACTTCCTTTCAACTTGATTGGTTTTGTTTTGTTTTGTTTTGTTGTGGTTTTTTGAGGTAGAGTCTCACGCTAGCCCAGGCTGACCTAGAATTCTCTATGTAGTTTCAGACTCAAACTCACGGCGATCCTCCTACCTCTGCCTCCTGACTGATGGGATTAAAGGCGTGCGCCATCACGCCCGGCTCAACTTGATTCTTGAGCACTCTTATTTGAAATCTAACAGTTGTGACTATTGTACTGATGAAGACACTGAAGCACAGAGCCTAACTATGCTCCTAGTGGTACACAACTAGTGCAGATTAGACACAGGACCTGAATAGTCTCACTAGGACTCACATTCTGAGCAGGGATTCTGTGTAAGGAAAAATAGCAAAAGCAAAGATGGAAACAATGATGGCTAATAATAATACCATTCATATACTAAGGATGAAGTGTATTTTATCTTTAATATGTTTATCATAAAGAAACAGATAAACAAGAGCTAGAGTGAGAGGAATCTGTCTCAGTGACCTTGGACATGAATCTAGAGGGAATGATGGGCTCACAGATGTGCAGCTCAGTGTTGGCCAGCCAGCAGGCCAACAGGATCATACTACCATTGGAGTCTGCCAGTGAGTCTTAACTGAAGCATTCCATGCCATGAGAGATGGCTTTCTTCCAAAGTGGGTTTCCATTTTCTTTGCCTCCTCTCATTTCTGACTTTCGCTTTACCTGCTGTAGAGGCTTTGTCCAATCTAATTCTGTTTTGTCAGAAACGATTTTTTATTTCATCTTTCTGAAGGAAAATCTCCCAAGGTATAGAAATGTAGGTTTGTAGTTTTTGTATGTCATATTTTTTTCCCAACTGAAAAAATTATTTCGCTGTTTGCTGGCTTTTGTTTCTGTTGAGAAATCTATCTATGCACTGGGAGTTTTGAAGGGTTTTTATGTGCTTGGTTCCTTTTAAGATTTTAAGATTTTTCTGTTTCTGGTTTTCTGCAGTTTCACGTGATGTTTCCAAGATGTGGATTTCTATTTATCCACAATGAGATTGCAAAGGAGTTTGATTCTGTGTATTGGTGTTTTTATCAATTCTGGAAAAATCTTAGCTACGATCTCTGTAACTACTGCCTTTACTTCTGTCTGCTCCCTGCTAGGAGTCCAGTTGAACATGCATTAGGCCTTTTCATTTTATACTCTCTCTTCTTACCTTCTCTTCTCTGTGTGTATGCCTTACCTTCTCCTGTCTGCTTCTTTTGGAAAGCTTCTAACCTGTATTCTAGGTTACTTATGTAGGTCCTACTGTTGTTTTCATTATTCCCAATTTGCTCTATTTTCCTTCCCTGCTGCATTTTTGAAAACAGTTAATGCACTAGTTACTGACATTTGCAACCTTGTATACTTGAATAAGGTAAGTATATTTGTTTCAGAATCTATGTCTGGGTCTCTTTCTTTTATATTATTATTTCATGTACTGACCAACTTTGGATATATACTGAACACTGTGTTTTAAAAAAAGTGCTTGTTGCATACTTTGAAGCCCAGGCTACCAAGTTTTCTGTTTGATTCTGCCTGGCTCAACTTAACTTTTCCAGAGCCCACTGGTATAATGCAGATCATGCTGCAGCAACAGAATGCAGATTCTTCCTTCCTTCTGTAGTGTAGCTTTTTGGAGTTCTACTCCTTAGTGTCTGCATAACTTTCCTTCTGGTGGGGAAAGTTTTTCTGCATCACCAAACTGTCTACAAGGCAAAATTCTGAGTATATGTGTGTATGTGTGTGTTTATGTGTGTGTGTGTGTGTGTGTGTGTGTGTGTGTGTGTGTGTGTGTGTGTATGTGTATGTGTATATGTTTGCATGTATGTAAATATTGGTTTTTTAAGGTAGGGTCTCACTCTAGCCCAGGCTGACCTGGAATTCTCTATGTAGTCTCAGGGTGGCCTCAAACTCACAGCGATCCTCCTACCTCTGCCTCCAAAGTGCTGGGATTAAAGGCGTGTGCCACCGTGCCCAGCTAAAAATATATTTTATTTATTTATTTGGGGGAGGGAAGGGAGGGAGAACACACATGTCAGGGCTTCTAGCCGCTACAAGTGAACTGTAGATGCATGCACCACCTTGTGCATCTGGGTTACATGGGTACTGGGGAATAGAATCTGGGTCCTTAGGCTTTGCAGGCAAACACCTTAGCTGCTAAGCCATCTCTCCATCCACTGAATTTTTTTTTTTTTCTTTTTAAGCTTATTCAAGTTTTAAGTTCAGTTTTGAACCTTGGCCAGGTGAATTTTTGGCTGATAGGGAAATATTTCTTGTATTTTATTATGTTGTTTATTTATTTATAAGCAGAGATGGATAGAAGACAGACAGAAAGAATGGGCATGACAGGGCCTCCAGTTACTGCAATTGAACTGCAAATGCATACACCATTTTTGTACATCTGGCTTATGTGGGTACAGGGGAATTGAGCCTGGGTCCTTTGGCTTTACAGTCAAGTGCCTTAACCTTTAAGCCATCTCTCCAACCTTCATTTTTGTTTTTAAAGAAAAATCTTCTAATCTCTATGGGGAGGAGCTGCCCTCTCACTTGTATTCTGAGTTTAGGGTTCTTGTTGAGCATACATGAGCATTGAGACTGCTGTTATCTAATTTAATCCTAAGTCACAGCTTCTCATGTTAAGGTGCATGGGAAATACCTTTTACAAATGTCGAATGGATTAGAGTTAAAATCAATGGCTGAGGCCAGAGTTATCTTTATAAATGAAGCTTAGGGACACAAAAATGAACCTGAACTTTTAAAAGTTTGAGTGGAGGCTGGAGAGATGGTTTAGTGGTTAGAGGCACTTGCTTGCAAAGCCTGATGGTCTGGGTTTGATACCTTAGTACCTATGTAAAGCCAGATGCACAAACTGATGACATATCCCTAGAGTTCATTTGCAGTGACTGGATGCCCTGGTGAGCCCATACTCACATTTTCTCTCCTCTCTCTGTCTGCCTATTTCTGTCTCTTTCTCTTGAGTAGATTAATAGAAATATTAAAATATACTTAAAAAAGAGTTTGAATGGTAACTGTAATTATACATTGTGGTCACATCTCCAGATTTAACATAGTGTACAAAGTATGTTTTTCTGACACTATTAGCTGTGTTATTACTTCCTTGTCACCAAAATGTTTGCAGTGCTAATGAAATAGTTTTCAGTAGAATGCATGTTAGAAGACCCAACTTTAAGTCATATATATTCTAACCTTCTGCCAATATTTTTGTTAATAGCTAAATTACTTCATAATTGCTTTGGAGGTAATAGTTGCTTCTCATTTCTTAGCCTTCCAGGATTTTATAGTATATTCTGGCTTTATTCTTATAGATATTCCTTCTAGCAATACTTGGATTTTAGCTATTTGCTTTTTTTCTTTCAATTTTATTGTTTGTTCAATGCTGGTCCTTCTTCAAAGCTAAAGAACCTTAATAGTTGGAGGAACATTAAAAAATTATTTATCTGAGAGAGAGATATAGAAAGAGGCAGATAGAGAAAATGGGTGAGCCCTGGCCTCTAACCACTGCACACAAACTCCAGACACATGTGCCACCTTGTGCATCTGGTTTATGTGAGTCCTAGGGAATTGAACCTGGGACCTTAGGCTTTGAAGGCAAGTGCTTTAACTGCTAAGCCATCCTTCTAACCCACAGGAACATTTTGTTTTTGCTTTTGTGTGTATGTGCTGTGTGCTGTGCATGTGTGTATGCACTTGTTTGTGTGTGAGGAGGCCAGAGGTTGATGTTGCATGCCTTCTTCTGTTCCTTTTCCCCCTATCTTATTGGGGTAGGGTCTTTCACTTGAACATAGACTTGCTGATTCAGCTAGTTTAGCCAGGTCCCTTATCCTCATCTTCCAAGTGCTGGGATTGCAACTGTGCCACTATATCAACCTGTCATTTACATGGGTTCTGGGTTAGAGGTCTAAAGCAAAGTTTTCATATTTATACCCCAAAATGTTTTCCTGGCTGAGCCATCTCCCCAACCCAAAGAACAGCTTTTTTGTTAGTGTTTTTGAGGCAGGGTCTCATTCTAGCCCATACTGATCTAGAACTTATTCTGTAGCCCTAGGCTGGCTTTGAACTCTGATCCTCTTACTTTAACCACCTGAGTGCTGGGACTAAAGACATATGCCACCATGCCTGGCCAAAGGAGATGTATGTGTGTGTGTGTGTGTGTGTGTGTGTGTGTGTGTGTGTGTGTGTGTACATATTTTAAGGATAACCTGTTTGTAACATTAAAAGGAGGCTTGTGTGTAAATATATGGTCTTGATGTTTATAATTAAAACCTTTTTAATTTATTTACAAGCAGAGAGGTAGAGAGAATGAAGATGAATGAACATGAATGGGCATAACAGGACCTCTTGCCACTGCACACAAATTCCAGATGCATGTTCTACTTTGTGCATATGGCTTTATGTAGGTGCTGGAAAATCAGACCCAGGCCACCAGGCTTTTTAGGACAGTGTCTTTAACCACTGAGCAATATCTCTAGCTCATTATTTGCAATTTTGAGCTCAGTTTTGCAGCTACTAAAAAGGCCATTGTTATAAATATATAGGATGACTCTTCTAGAGGTTTACAAATAAAAAAGGTAATGGAAGTTAACCCCCCCCCCATACACACACCCTGTTTTAATATGCAGGGAAAACAAGTTTCTCTGTTCTTGTGGAGAAAAAGGTATGCTTGAGCTTGGAAGTCACTCAGTGACATAAACCTAACAGTGATTTGTGTTGTACCATATTCAAGTAAAACTGACTTATAAAAACAGATACATTGATACTAAAGAAGAGAATGACATTGCTTTAAAAAAATATCAATTGTGGGCTGGAGAGATGGCTTAGTGGTTAAGGCACTTGTCTGTGAAGCTTAAGGACCCATGTTCAACTCTCCAGATCCCGCATAAGCCAGATGCATAAAGGTGAGGCAAGTGCATGGTTGCACATGCCCACTAGGTGGCCCAAGCATGTGGAGTTAGAATTCAGTGGCTGAGGCCCTAGTGTACCAATTCTCTCTCTCTTTCTCTCTTCAAAAATAAAAATAAAAATAATTCAGTTGTAATTTGTAAGAAAATATTTCCTGTGAAAATAGTTCTTTGGCTGAGTTATACTTTTTTTCTAACTATTCTTACAAAAAATTTTAAACCTGGTACCTTAAGAAATGAATTCAAAACTGCGTATACTTAATAGTCTGGAAAAACTAGGTATGGTAGTACATAACTGTAAGCCTAGAACTACCTGTTGTCTGGGAGACTGAGGCAGGAGGATCTCAAATCTGAGGCCAGGCTGTGTCTAGGCAAAGAAAGAACATGGTCTTAGAAAAATATTTTGTTAGGTGGCTTTGAATTATTTTACATGATAGAGTGGAGATAGTCCCTTTATTACATAATGGTGCAAAGCACTAACATAATATGTAATTATGTGAAGGTAACATTTCTGAATTAAGCATATAAGGGTGATTATATTAAGTGCTTAGAACTATGTACTTTATGAATGAATGCATTCATGATGGTCATACAATAATTTCTTAGAAGCACGCTTAAACACACACACACAGACACAGAGAAGTATTTGACCTTAAACACCTTGGGTGGCATTTCTATTTATGAGTCATCGCATTCATCAATCCCTTTGAAAGCATGATAATGAGTACCTAGATCCAGTTCATTTCAGAGGATAGCAATGTTACAGCAATATACTACTATGCATTGAACTGCTTTTTTTGTTTTTCGAGGTAGGGTCTCACACTAGCTCATGCTGACCTAGAATTCACTATGTAGTCTCAGGGTGGCCTTGAACTCACAGCAATCTTCCTACCTCTGTCTTCCAAGTGGTTGGATTAAAGGTGTGCACCACTACTCCTGGCTGCTTTTGTTTTTTCTTAAAGCCACATGACCTTAAAGACATAGCAAATAAGGCAAAATAAAGGACCTTTATATTCTAGTTTCTAATTTATAACATTCCTTTATATATGTTCCTTTACTTAATCTACAGTATTTGTATGAGGAAATTTAAAGCTTAAATAAAAGGTATAGCAGGTATTCCTTATTCTGCAGCTACTTGAATCTGATATTTTGTATACTACTCAAAATGCTTGTGATTGACCACATTTTTTGTTTGACTGTTTGACATTTTAATTCTTTTTTGTAACTTTATTTGCTTTTAACTTTTAGAATAAGAGAAAGTGATGTATTTAATGTGAAATTCTATGAAATAGGTCTTTTCAAACTATCAAAGTAGCATAATGGTGAATTAAAGTCAAAAACATTTTGTTCTTTATTTTTCACATAATTTCTTGAAGATGAAAGCTATCTTAAGTTACTACAAATTTTGTCTTATAGATACTATATTTCGAAAGGTGCTATTGTGGATCAACTTGGAGGAGACCTGAATTCAACTCCCTTGCACTGGGCCACAAGGTTTACATTTGCTCATTTGCTTCTGGATTTCTTTTCCCTCTCTGGTTCCTTTAAATATATGTCCATGGTATGCTAAAATGAAGAGGACTTAAGCCAGTAGATAATATCATCAATATGCTAATGTGTTAACCATCCAGTGCTATCTGCATTGGAAACACAAAATTTATTGTCCAAGTTCTAACTGCCCTTCGACAATTAGCCATGCTATTCCAGTTAAAGGTTCAGGTACATTTGGATTTGCAAATGGCAGTAACTTGAAGTAAGGGGGGGGGGGGAGAGAGAGAGAGAGAGAGAGAGTGTGTGTGTGTTTGTATTTTAAAACAGTTTTTCAAAATATGCATGTAACCTTTCCAATATTACTTTAAGAACACTGTTTCTAGAAGATCTTGTTTGAAATAATTTTGTATCCCAATGTTTCTCCTTTTATGTTTTAGACAAGGCCACTTATCCATGGTTGTACAACTAATGAAATATGGTGCCGATCCCTCATTAATTGATGGGGAAGGATGTAGCTGTATTCATTTGGCTGCTCAGTTTGGACATACCTCAATTGTTGCTTATCTCATAGCAAAAGGACAGGTAAAAAAAAAAGTCACAGTAGTGTAGATTCTAACCATATGCTCATCATGTTAAGATTAAGTACCTGATATTTTGAGTTTTACTTACATAACAATTTGGCAGAATTTAAGGAACACTTATTTTGTTTTTCACATTCTTTCTAAAATTAATTAGTTTGAGAGAGAGAAAGAATGAATCAATGAGTGGGTATGTCAGGACCTCCTGCCACTACAAAGGAACTCCAAACACATGTGTCACTTTGTGCATCTGGCTTTATGTGGGTACTGTGGACTTGAATCTAGCCATCAGGCTTTGCAAGCGAGCACCTTTCACCTCTAAGCCATCTCTCCAGCCCCAGGAGTACTTCCTAATGAGTGAAAAAAGGAAATAATTACATAGATAATTTGATACAGAGCTTTAAATGCACTTACGTAAGAATAAATACAGTCATGACTCATATAACGCTCCATTACATTAATTTTTTTTTTGGGGGGGGGGGTTTTGAGGTAGTGTCTCACTCTGGTCCAGGCTGACCTGGAATTAACTCTGTCATCTCAGGGTGGCCTTGAACTCATGGCAATCCTCCTACCTCTGTCTCCTGAGTGCTGGGATTAAAGGCGTGTGCCACCACGCCCGGCCCATTACATTAATTTTTAAAAAATTTCTGAGATGGAAATAAATCCCAGAAATTAAGGAAGAAATTTTAGAATCTATTACTCCCTTAATTATGCTTTGAACATATCATCTGAATTAATGTTAGCTTTTGGGGTTTAATTATTGATTCTGTTTTACTACTTGAGTGGAATGGTTTTTAAGATCAAGTTTTCTTTTCTACTCTATAAAGTAATGCAGCTTCTTGTTAGGAAACTCTTTATGGTTCCTATTGTTGGCCCTGATTTCTCCTACTATAATGACCATGATCAAGTTAAATATTACCTATTACTGTTTTTATAAATTTTGTTTGTTTGGTTTTTAAGGTAGGGTCTTTCTATAGCCCATGCTGACCTGGAATTCACTGTATAGTATCAGGCTGACCTCAAATGCACAGTGATCGTCTTATCTCTGTCTCTTGAGTGCTGGGTTTAAAGGCGTGCACTACCATGCCCAGCAAAAAAATTACTTTTGTTAGGAGTAATATCAGCCAGGTTCCATTTATTTTTTTCTGCTTGTATTGGAACAGTAGTTTTATAAATTAGAATGGCATCACAAGAATAATTATACATGAGTTTAATTCATTGCTATCAAAACGTTTACTGTTTTAAAAATATTTTAATTTAAAAATTCGTATTGATTTTTGAATCTGAGTACTATTTCTTTTGTAAAAATAGTTTTATTTGTGAGCACAGAGAGAAGGACTGTGAATAGGCATGTCAGGGCCTCTTGCTGCTGCAAATGAACTCTAGACACATGTGCTACTTTACGCATCTAGTTTAAGTGGGTATTATTGAACTTATTGTTGGTAGTATCAGGCAATACAGTTGTGTTATTCAAGCTTAGAGACTGGCATGGGTGAGGTTAGTTGCTGGAAGGAGTTATTTCTGTTAGTGTGTTAATGAAGCAGTCTCCCAACGTAGTGATTAAGCATAGACGTGGCTGCTTCTGTTGGTAATAGGTTTGGCTGAGTTGTTCTTTGTATTGATGTAACAACAACTGGAGGCTGCATCATCTGATGGCTGAACTGGGCTGGAGGATGACTCATACCTCTTTAGAGAAATGGTACTAGCTCTCTGCCTTTCTCCATGCCTTGTCAGAATTTCTCCATACCACTCCATGTGATGTCTCTGGCAGGAACATAGACTTCTTACATGGTGCCCCAGAACTCCCCAAAGAACAATGGATTTTTTGCTTATTGAAGTCTTAGGTCTTGAACCAAAACAGTATCATTTCTGCTCCTTTCTGGTATTTAAAGTAAGGGGCAGATGTAGCGACAGAGTCAGTTCAGATATGTGAAGACCAAGGGGTGAGGTCTACTGGGACCACCCTGAAGATGAACTACCAGAAGAGCTTATCCTGTTTGCCCATGGTTTCTTTCCTATAAAGCCAGAGGTCAAAAACTCTTTAATACTTACTTTTTCTCTATCAGTTTATTATTTATTTATTTTTGTTTTTTGAGGTAGTATCTCGCTCACTCTAGCCCAGGATGACCTGGAATTCATTATGTAGTCTCAGGGTGGCCTTGAACTCATGATAATCCTCCTACTTTTGTCTCCTGAGTGGTGGGATTAAAGGCGTGCACCACCATGACTGGCTAAAGAATATTTTTATTATTTATTTATTTACCACTTGAGAGGGAGAGAGAGAATTGGTACACCGGGGCCTCTAGCCACTGCAAGCGTACTCCAGATTCCTGTACCACCCTATGCATCTGACTTATGTAGGTCCTGGAGAATCGAACCTGGGCTCTTTGGCTTTGCAGGCAAGCACCTTAACCACTAAGCTATCTCTCCAGCCCACTCTTTTTCAGTTTTTAATTGGAAAAGAAAAACAGTATATATTTTTGAGTCTTTTTGCTGACTTAATTGATTTTTGAAGTTTGGATGATAATTCATGCTTATTATAAAATATTTACACATGAATATGACTTAGGGAATGAAATTCCACTTTTCCAACCTTTTCTTTGTACACTGAGACCACTTCTTTTGACAGTGGAGCATATATTTTTTCATATACACTAGTATGTATCACATCATACCTTGAAGGGATTCACAATGTCTTTCTCAGTCGCCGAGCCCTGGTGCAGTGCATCCAGTGGATGTATCTTTTGAGCTGCTCTTCTGTCATCTCCTCCTCATTACTCTGCCTCCACCACAGCACACCTGTTGTGATTTCCAGAGCAGCTCTGTCCTGCCTTTATCTCCTGTTCTCATTGGGCTTGCTGTTCCTCTTGTCCTTCCTCAGTTTACTGTTTCCCCTCTCTCTGTTGTGTCAGATTGTTGCACAAGTGTCATTACTTCCAGTTCTTTCTCAATTATAACTAATAATAAAGTTAGTGTGCTCTTTTCCTTTTTTCTTCAATGACTAGTTACTTTTAGTTATAAATTTAACTCCATTTCTGATACTTATTTTTCAGTGTTAGATATTATTCTTTGTGAGGCACAGCCCGGTGGTAGAGCATTTGATTGCAGGAGTTACTGAGATCCATAGCTTCCACAAATAAGACTCAGCATATTTCCTTTTCAGTCTTTTCCATTTTTACCCACTTTTTTTGTCAGTTGTATCACTTTTATGTTATTAGGTATATAACAGTTCCATTCTGTTTTGTCATTCTGTTTTTCACATTGTCATATATGCTTAGTGCTCCCCACCAATTATTTGGTTTATTTTCAGAGAAAGGTGTAGGTACATACTAAATTATGGAGCCTTGTTGATCATGGATTTCCCATGAGGTTTTTTTTTTTATTTGATTTTTTTTTTAATTAAGAGCCGATTGTGGTGGCACACGCCTTTAATCCCAGCACTCGGGAGGCAGAGGTAGGAGGATTGCCGTGAATTCAAGACCACCCTAAGACTACATAGTGAATTTCAGGTCAGCCTGGGCTAGAGTGAAACCCTACATTGAAAAACCAAAATAAATAAGTATTTTAAAAATCAAGAACTTGTTTAAATATCCCTTTATTTCTTAAGTGCAAAGCATTATTTCATTAAATTCTAACACATTTTCATGGCTTAGAAACTGGTGAGTGGCCAGTAGCAAAGAGGAAACCACCCCAAGCACTGCTAAGAAAGATACGAAGACCTTACAAATCCAGAACAAAAGAACTCCAGTTTAGTTAAATAGACATCTTACTTTTCATGTTAATTTGCACATAGTTGTTTAAAAAACGAGTTTCATCTTTAAAAAAAAAGGAGAAAGGAACAGGTAGCTAGAATTTTTAAAGCATGACCACAGATCCATATGAATTTAGCTGCTTCCTCTTTAGTGGTTGGCCACCTCATCATGCTGTGCAAATACAAATGGTGCTTTGTAACAGATCTCAGCAGCTCAGACAAAACTTAATGTTTTCTGCAAGCTTACACTAAGTTTTATTTAGCTGATAAGTAAACAAGATACAGACAATTGATAGTCTCCACAAATAATCTGAGATTTTGTCAGGTCTTGTAAATTACCTCTTTTTTACCCCCGCAGAACTTAACTGGTTGAACTGGAATATGTTCCAAAATCTGTGACTTTGTGGTCTCTGCCAGATTAAGGATATAAATCCAATCCTGAAAATTGGAATTCTTTCAACTAACAGAACATACCAAGAGTTTTCTACAATGAAGGGCCTCAGTCAGGCAACCAGGGAAGTCCTGCATTTGTACCACATGCAACAGGAGAACTAGAAAGGAAACATACTTGTTTTAATTAATCATGAGATTTTGCTGAGTGCTTGGATTAAAGGCATGTGCTAATATGCCCGGCTCTAGATTTGGTTATTCTTTGTTGAAGCTAAAGTGTATATATTTCTTATATGAGAAACAAAGTTTGTCATTTCTTGAGAAAATATCTTTAAAGTTACATCTTTATTAAAAAATAAACCAGGGCTGGAGAGATGGCTTAGCGGTTAAGCACTTGCCTGTGAAGCCTAGGGACCATGGTTTGAGGCTCCATTCCCCAGTACCCAAGTAAGCCAGATGCACGCAGTGGCACATGCATCTGGAGTTTTCAGTGGGTGGAGGCCCTGATGTGCCCTTTCTCTCTCTGCCTCTTTCTCTGTCTGTTGCTCTCAAATAAATAAGTAAAAATAAACAACAACAAAAAAAGCTTTTAAAAATAAACCAACCTGTATATTGGACTGCTGAGTCTCAAGTCTCAATATGTCTACTAGTCATGTTAAATCTAGAACTGGATTCATAACAGATAAGATATGCCATTCTATTATGGCATTCACGGTGAGGAGCTTTTGCACCCAAGAATACACTCTAATTTTACAGTGCAGTGGCTCTCAGCTTTTTTCTTCGATAGTACAGTGGCAAGAGGCCCTGACACACCTATTCCCCCCACGTACCTCTTCTCTTTCTTTCTGTTTGCAAATAAGTTAAAAAGGTTTTTTAAAATATTTTATTTCTTTATTTATTTGAGAGAGAGAGAGAAGAGGCAGAGAGAAAGAGGGAGTTGGGCACACCAGGGCCTCCAGTCATTGCAAATGAACTCCAGGTGCATGGGCCCCCTTGTGCATCTGGGTTATGTGGGTCCTGGGGAATCGAACCTGGGTCCTTAGGCTTTGTAGGCAGATGCCTTAACTGCTTAGCCATTTCCCTAGCCCTAAAATGTTTTATAAAAGATAATTTTCAAAAACAAATGAAGAAGCAGTTACTTAAGTATTTTATTTAAAGATAAGGAGGTACTTGTCAAGATAATGAGCTAAAAAAGGTTAAAGTATAGAATGTGAGGCAGGATATTGCTTTATAAAATTGCCTTTTTTCTTATAAACATTGTAGAATTATTCTAAAAATGTATATACATAGCTATAATATATGAGAAAAATTATCCAAAGTTACTTGAATTCATTGAAAAGTTGGGTCTTTTTATTTTTTGTTTGGAAAAGCCTAAAAATAGAGTTTTGCCATTCCCTTCTGTTACTTATTAGTATTAGCAAGCTTTTCAGAGACTTAAGCCACTTAACCAGTCCTTTGTGGCGGAAAGCTCAGGATAGGCAAAGATCGCTATGCAAAACATTAAATGGAAAACTAAAGTACAATATGTAAACCAGTTAGACTGTCTGATGGCAATTCTTTGTTTTATTTTAAGGTTAAGAAAAGAAGCTTTAATAAATCATCTTTGATTGAGTAGTATTGGATTCTGTGATACATAAATAATATGTTTCCAAATAATTTTGAGTAGGATCTTAAAATTTTGCTATCTGACTTTACTCTATCAGGATGTAGATATGATGGACCAGAATGGAATGACACCTTTAATGTGGGCAGCTTATAGAACACATAGGTATGTATCCATTATAAAATATCCTATCATTTTAGCACAATATAATGGGAAATAGGTGACTAGGAAATCAGTCCATTTTTACTTCTTAGGATAAATAGTATGGAACGTAAATTACTCTGTGGGTGTTTTGGTGTCTATACTTACCTCACTAATTCCACCTTCTGTAATTCTTAACAATAATTTTTCAAGTGATTTTTATATTTGCCAGCTTTGTCTATTAGTATGTAAACTATCTTAACTAATTTTTGGAACAGTCCAGAAGGAAATGTAAAAAGTTTATGCTTCAATTATATAAAGTATTGACAGCATCACTTACTAGATTAAAAGTAGAAAATGGGGGTTGGAGATACGGCTTAGCAGTTAAGGCACTTGCCTGCAAAGCCTAAGGGCCCAGGTTAGACTCCCCAGTACCCACATAAGCCAGAAAAATAAGGTAGCACCTGTGTTTAGAGTTTGCTTGCAGTGGCTAGAGGCCTTGTTGTGCCAGTTCTCTCTCTTGCTCATTCTCATTCTCTCTCACACATACATAAAAGTAAAATAAAAAAAAAGAAATGTCAAGATCAAATATGTTGTTCCTTGGAGCCATAGCTACTTTATAGAAGGCTGCCAATAGATGATGGTTCATATTAGAATATTGTCTTATCATTGATTATAAAATTGTTGAGATTAGAATAGAAGTATTCCAAGATGGAATGAGAATGTAACCACAATCAGTTTAGTATCTGTAATGATTTTGATAATTGAAATTAGGGTTGTTGTTGTTTGTTTGTTTGTTTGTTTTTTCCTTTTCAGTGTGGATCCAACTAGATTGCTTTTAACATTCAATGTTTCAGTTAACCTTGGTGACAAGTATCACAAAAACACTGCTCTGCACTGGGCAGTACTAGCAGGGAATACCACAGTCATTAGTCTTCTCCTGGAAGCTGGAGCTAATGTCGATGCCCAGAATATCAAGGTAAAAATATTCTATGTTGATGATGCTCACAAAAACTACTAATATATGAATCCCTCCATGAAGCAGTGTGGGGTTTTTTTTGGCAGGGGGGAGGTAAACTTAGAAGGTGGAAGAAACTTTTTTATTTAGCTCAACCTTTTTGGCGCTCATAAAATAATTTGTCTTACAAACTTAAAAAAAATATTTACTTGTATCTTACGGTTTTAGAATACTTTTTGAATTTTGGTGGCATTTTTGAGTGAATTTGTACTGGTTTTTAGAAATTATATACTTATATTTTTATAGGTGAAAGGAAGTAGTTTCTTGGCTTTGTAAGAATTGCATTATAGAAATATGTTTATAGTTAAGCCACATTATTCATAATTCTAATAATTCTCTGACTTGGTAATTTTTATTCTGTATCTTTTGAGTGTTAAGACTTTAAAATTTGATGAATACCTTTATGATATTTATAGGAGATATCCCCCATGGTAAACTAACCCAGGATAAGTATACAAAATTAATCTTAAGAATCAAACCCAACTTATATGCACATTCTGAGTATTTAAAAGATTCAATTGGTAGTTTCAAATTTTTGATCACTTTTTTGTTTTTGGTTTTTCAAGGCAGAGGCTTACTCTAGCCCAAGCTGACCTGGAACTAACTCACTATGTAGTTTCAGGCTGACCTTGAACTCACAGTGATCCTCCTACCTCTGCTTCCCAAGTGCTGGGATTAAAGGCACGTGTCACTATGTCCCGGCTCTCTGTCACTCTTTTTAAAGCTTTAGGGTCCATTGTGTCTTTTACTAAAGTCTATGAAATGACTTTAAATATTGCTGGAAGTCATTGTGTCTGTTGAAAAATGTTTTTAAGTTTGGCTATATTCCTTATATTTTCTGAATTTCATAAATGTCTAAAGGGTATGTGTTAATTAAATCTGAAGGGAGTTTAAGCAATATACTAACCTGAAATGGCCAATCCAAAAGTAGGTATCTCTTGCTGGATCAGGGCATCTCCTTATTTTCCAATGAGTAATTCTCTCTTGATTTGCTTATTACTTTAAGAAGAGAAGGTTAAACTACTAAAAAATAACTTTAATTTTTAACCATAATTTTATTTAATAGTATAATGAATGTTTCAAAATGAGTCATTACAAGTTTTAATTTTAGCCTAAGTATTAGAAATAAGTTGAATAAAATGTTATATTTTCTTCTTTTTTTTAAGCTTCTTAGCCTTATCCCTACCCAGCATGATCAGATGATCCAGTATCTGTCACTAAACACAAGGGAAGAAGAACATTAACATACTATAATGACTGACACACGATGGGCATTATCAGTGTCTATTGGCTGAATGAATGAAGATTTGTATATTTTTCAATTTTTACCTAAAATGGTTTTCATGACTGCCAGAATACCTTTAGAAATTGTAGAGAATATTTGCTTTTCCAAAACTTTCAAAGTTGATGCTCTAAAAAGTTCTTAGTACTTGTAAGTAAACTAGGCTGACCTCACCAGAAGGATAAGGAAGAAGCTTGACTAAACTTGACCAGTATCGTTCTCTTAAGAATAATTGAGTGGTATTTCCTATGTTCATTATCTGCACTCCTCTGTGTGTGAGTGTACTTCTCATTGCTACTAGAATCCAGGCTTAAAGCCATATCAGTAATGCACTTCTTGTTACATTACTGGAAAAAACAAAACAAACAAACAAAAATAACCCAGAATCTATTTGTTTGGTAGCAATTTTTTTGATTTTTAAATTTTAATTTTTTTAGTTGTAGGTAATCTCTGTTTTTCTTTTCCCAGTTGCCATATTCATATACTGGAATGACAGCAATACCAAATAATTATGACAGCAAGATAGTGACAGTTTTAGAATTTAAAACCAGTGGTTTTTTTTTTAGAACTTTCAAACACATCTTCCCTAATTATAAAATTTTAGGTCACTTCTCTTCAATCACAATATTTAAGTAGTTGAGAAACGGTTTTTAGATTTCAACATCTTTTCACAAAAATAATGAAAAGTTGTGGTCCTCATTAGTCATTGCTACGAATGTTAATAAAACAAGAAAACTGGGCTGGACAGATTGTTCAGCGGTTAAGGTGCTTGCCTATGAAGCCTAAAGAACTGGATTCAGTTCCCCAGTCCCCATGTGAAGCCTGATGACAAAGTGATGCATGCATCTGGGGATCAGTTCCAGTGACAAGAGGGTCTGATATGTCCATACTCTTCTTCTCTCCCTCCCCCTCTCTATTTCTTTCTCTCTCTCTCTGCGAATAAATAAATAAATAAATTAGTTAGTTCTAAAAAAAAAAAAAAGAATCAGCTATGCAGAGATAAGTGGGAGATAAACTTTCCATGTTGAAACATGGAACTACAAGGTCCTAAGTGGGATATGGTTTGCCATACTTCAGAACAGAAATGAGGACAACTTGGCCGGAATACAGTGAGTAGGAAATTACCAAGTCATTCAGTACCATGATAAGAAGCTTGTTTTCTCAAGTTCTGAAGAACAGTTGAAAGATTTGAGTAGATTGGCTGTAGGATGTGATTTTTTAAATTTAAAATATTTTGGTTGAAGAATAAAGCATTAAAAAAATATGAAGGTTGAAAAAACAGGCTATTGTAAAAAGGCAAGTAAAAAAAAAAAATGATGCTAGGCCAGGTGTGGTGGCACACGCCTTTAATCCAACAGTCGGAAGGGAGAGGTGCAAGAATAGCTGTGAGTTCAAGGCCAGCCTGGTCGAGAGTAAGACCCTTCCTTGAAAAATAAAAAGGGGTGTTAGCCTGCCTAGTACACAGGGACCAGCAGTGGAGATAAATGAAGGAGTTTGAGTGTAGTATTTTAGAATAGAAATGACAGAGGGATATAGAAAACATGGATGTTGTCAGTTTTATTTCAATTAGCTCAGTATCTTGTACATGTTGAAGTTGTGAAGACTGAAGGAGAAATACTATTTAGGGATGGCAGTGAAAATTCTACCACTGAGCCACCAATAAAAGTTTATTTAGGGGTGAAGGTGGTAGGAATCAATTCTGTTTGGTAATATTTAAATGTAAAATGATACCTTTTTACTAGTAATTATTGAATTGCTACAAATGTTGAAAAGGAAAAATCCATTTAAAAAACCCAACAATATAAATTCATTGCTCAGAAATTGGACATTTATTTATACCTACATGTTTTTCATTTTAAATCTTGGGGAAAATAATCTTACTAAAACTGAATTGCAAAAGTAGGATATAGTTTACAAATCTAAATTTGACTTTGAAACCAAGATTTAGCTGGGTGTGGTAGTGCACGCCTTTAATCCCAGCCCTTGGGAGGCAGAGGTAGGAGGATCACCATGAGTTCAAAGCTGCCCTGAGACTACATTGAGAATGCCAGGTCAGTCTGGGTTAGAGGGAGACCTTACCTTGAAAACAAAACAAAGACACACAAAAAAAACTATAAAATTTCTTCAAACAATATGAAACAAGCATACTTGTGTTGTAATTACTATTTCATCCTATTCTAAAATGCTTTTAAAATAAGATCAAGCTATAAGTTTCTTTAAAATCTGTTTTTATATTAACTGGAAATTTGTCCTTATAAGTTAGTTATATAATAAAGGAGGTTTGTTCCTTTAATATGTAAAACAGATGATTTTTTTTTGTATTAGAGTAAGGTAGGACAATGGATATTAAGTGATGGCAATATTAAATAGCTGTTGTTCAGAAAAATCAGAACTAGCTAAGTACCCTTGACTAGAGTTTGTTGTTCTGAGGTCCCCCTTGGGCCTTGGGTAGGGTGGGCCCCTGAGCCCTTAAAAAAGTTAACAAGATGTATCAGCAGTTTTCTGGGTAGAAGAATAGTGGTTTTGTCAGATATGATTCAAAAAAATTTAAGTTGCAGTTGCATAGAATAATATGAATCTTGTTAAATTCTAACAATAAAGAGAGAAGTAATTTGTATACTACGAATAGTAAAACGTTTATGGCCAGTTCTTTTTATGTTTGTATCTTTTTTGAATTTCTAAGTTATACTTTATCCCCTAGTTAGTGTTTTATAAGTAAATGTAGACAAATTGAGTTTGGAGAGAACAGTTAATCTGAGTGCTTCCTAAGCATTTATAATCTTTTTCTGAAATTATTAAAGAACATAAAGTTAGCTCACATAAAATAAAAAGTTAATGATATTAACATACTGAAATATCTCATGTAGCTTCTTGGAAAGAAAAGAGAAACATTTCAGAATAACTGGTTGTTCATTACTTCTTGAATACCTGACCCTAGATGGTCTCCAAGCATTTTTTCTCTAGTTTTGACAATGAAATTTATTCCCACTAAGTAACAATTTAAGGGATTTGCCACCCTAGCCATGTTTATTGATAAAAACTCCTGAATAATTTCCCGTTACCAGTGACACAATCTGTAAATACTCCATGTGGATTCTTGCTGATGATGCTTCTATTAGTAGTAGCTATTCTCTTGGCTGGGACATGGAGTAATCAGATATAGACTTGATTTAGATCCCTGAATTTAGTTTACAATTCTTTAATTGTTTATCTATTTTGCCAGCTGAATAAAAGAACTATACAGTCAGATGACTAGAGGAGTAGCAGTTGAAAGAATTTTTAAAGCTCCCTCAATCTTTTTGTCTAGGCAATCCTTAGGTGTCCCAAGGCCCTCTAGTGGAAGGGATGCTCAGCTGGACCGAGGCCACTGCAGGATATTCTCGGGGAGTTGTTATCCAAGGGATTGCTATTATTCAGGTAATCTTTATAGTTTGGATTAATTAGCTGGTTCTGACAATTTAGGTGATGGAATTCTGGAATTAGCAAGGAAATATTTAAAATAAATATCATACACTCACCTAGATTAGCTCATTCCTTATTAAATATTACTGGCTTTTATTCAAAATCTATGTGGGCTTTTTTGGTGGGGGGGCATTGTTTGTTTTATTTAGTGATATTTGTTGCTGTTGGTGGTAGTGATTTTATTTTTTTATGTGTTTTTAAAAACTTCATTATATACTTGACGAGTGATTGTCCCTCATAATAAAGTAGCTAAGACTCCCTCCTCCTTATATCCATTATATCCATTATTTATAAGTAAAATTTCAGTGTTAAAAAACAATTTGAGTATCATATTTTAAATTCTGGCAGACAGTGCTTAGCTTTTTTAGCTAAAGAATCAGATAAATAGTGGAGGACACTAAATAGAATGGAAATGTAGTTTTTGAATTTACAAAAGGGGAAAGCAGTATTAAATTAGTAAAACAAAAAGAACAGATCTAGGATTGAGAATGTGTGCTTCTTGTTTCTTCCTTTGTTTCAGCCCTTTCAGCCTGTTCACTGTGCTCCCCTGTATTCTTTTTCCTGATTCCTAGCTTAAACAAAACTGTGTTCTTGAAATCAATTCTCTTGTTCTCTTTGGACATTTCCATGTGGGTGAATGATTTACAGTAGGTCCAAGGCCAGTACAGTAGCAGCTGAAATAGAAGGTGACTTTTCTTTTTCTTCCCTGTTCTCTTCTGAAGACTCATTCTGTTGCTGAAGTAAATCTGACAGTGTGCTGTATGTAGCAGAAGGTGTTGTAGCAATAAGCATTGCAAGTGAAATCTATAGAGAAGATGAAATAACTGATTAGACTTTTAATAGCCATTGATCCAGCAGGTACTAAAATACCTACTTTTTGATTTGCTCTCTAATTTGTCAAGGTGCAAGCAAAATTCGAACCTGAAAAATAAATTGAGAAAAATATTTTATGCTCTACTTTGAATGGTAAATGATGACAAATGTGTAATGCTATTTAGATTTTTTAAGTTGACTTTACCCAATGTCCAAACAATGTTAATGAATTAATGCAATCCACTTATTTTTATGGAAGTTCTTTAAAAGTTATTAAATGAAATATTTTTTCTTTTATTTTTAATGTGGCTTTCTACTACTTACATTACCAGGGTGAATCAGCACTTGATTTGGCAAAGCAGAGAAAAAACGTGTGGATGATTAACCATTTGCAAGAGGCCAGGCAAGCAAAAGGATATGACAATCCCTCTTTCCTTAGAAAGCTCAAGGCTGATAAGGTAACTAACTCATGGCTGAAGACTTTTCAGCTTGTGGTGATGTTTTTTAAGAGTCATTGCCATACTTAATGAGGATATTCAAATACTTTAATTTTGGCATTTTCCAGTGTGGTTCTAAAAATATTTCAGCTAGACTCAAATGAAGGTAAACTGCAGTTTCTCTGAAGTCCATTTCACAATAGAAATTTTTTTTTTTTTGGTTTTTCGAGGTAGGGTCTCACTCTGGCTCAGGCTGACCTGGAATTCACTATGGAGTCTCAGGGTGGCCTCGAACTCTCGGAGATCCTCCTACCTCTGCCTCCCGAGTGCTGGGATTAAAGGCGTGCGCCACCACGCCCGGCTACAATAGAAAATTTTTAAATCTTGACCATGATTTTGTTTGTCAGCCTATTGAAGTGTGTTATGCATTTAGAACATGAGAAAGAAACACACAAGAGAATAGTGCCATGTTGGACTCATAATTTTATTTCAACTAAAAGTCATTCCACAGAGGAAATGTATTTGAACAGTATAGTAGACAGACATGGGAAATTTTGTTATAGAATATGATTTTAAAAGCTCTTGGATTTTTAAAGTTAGAGAAAAGGGCAAATTTATGGTCCAGTAATTATAAACTGCTTACAAATAAGTTGGAGAAAAATCTCTTGTATTCCTACTTCAGAAATGTAAAATCCAGGGCTAGAGAAATGGCTCAGTCATTAAGGCGCTTATATGCAAAACCTAACCATCCAGGTTCGATTCCCCAGTACCCAGGTGGAACCAGATACACAAAGTAGTACATGCATCTGGAGTTTGTTTGCAGAGGCAAGAGGCCCTGGCATACCCATTCTCTCTACTTGCCCCCTCCTTCCCCCTTTCTCCCTGCAAATGAATAAATAAAAATATTTTAAAATAAACTATAAAAATTCATGAAGATAGAACAATATAAATTACTCTATTAGAACATGTGGAACATCCTGTGGAGAAGTGACCAAGTGTTGTTTTACTCCAGATAGGGCAGACCAAAAAAAGAAAGAACACTGGTGTCTAGCTTAGTGAACCATTGAGAGGTTTAGGAGTAGAGAAGCAAGACCACCCCTGCATGGGTGACCAAACAAAAGCTGCATCTCAGAGCTTCCTGATTGGCTACAGTCGGCACCATGGTACAGTCTCCTCTCTGCTGCAGTTGTTTGGGGCCTTGTGAATCTTGTAACTTGTTTGATGAGCTTCCCAAACCACCTCCTTTCAAGGAGGAGAGCTTTCAATTTTAGGAAGCAGGCACACAACAGAACAATGGGAAGTAGACCAAATAATGACAGCAGCCACAACACTAAAACTAGGACCTCTAAGACCTGAAGAAAACCTAACATTGATAGACAGGGAGCAAGAGTATAGGGATGAAAAAGTATTCAGCATACCCTCTGGTATGGTAAAACAGATACCAGTAGGTTAAGGCCTTGAGAGACTCTCAAAGAAATCTTCACTGAACACATCAAACATAATCAAGTGTATAGACTAAAGACAAACAATCTTGAAATCTTACACTAATATAAAGTGAGCCAAATGACAGCAGTCTTGAAAATCAGAAATCATAGAAGTCAGAGGAAACTGGTACATTTTTCAGATACTGAAAGCCAAGAACTGTTAGTCCAGAATCCTATGTTCAGAGAAAATAATGATTCAGAATTGAAGCAGAAATCCAGACATATTCAAAGAAGGACAATTAAGCATTTCTCACTAGTAGATGTACCTTAAAAGAATGAAAGAAGTCCTCTGAGAGCTGCAGCCATGTGTACCTGCAGATCAGCTGGGCTGCTAGCTAGGTGGCTGTTGAGTGTTATGCACACTCGTGGCATGATCATAAGGTTCCCCTAAGGTACTTGGTTTGCTGCTCTTGGTCAAAGCTACCTTGTAGAAAGTGCTCCTGGGCTTGGAGGCTGTCATGCTGGAACTGTATCATTGAGCAGGAGCAGTCTTCAACACCTACATCTCTGTGCCCATGATGATTTGCCTATTAGAATGACTAAAGTAAAACTTTTGTTTGTTTGTTTGTTTTTGTTTTTCCAGGTAGGGTCTCACTCTAGTCCAGGCTGACCTGGAAATTCATTATGTAGTCTCAGGGTGGCCTCGAACTCATGGTGATCTCCAACCTCTGCCTCCTGCATGCTTGGATTAAAGGCATGCACCACCACACCTGCCTCTAAAATAAAACAATTTTAAACACAGGATTGGAGAGATGGCTCAGCGATTAGAGGTGCTTGCTTGCAAAGCCTGCTGGCCTGGGTGTTCAATTCCTCAATGCCACATAAAGCCAGACACAAAAAGTAACACGAGCATCTGGCATTTGTTTGCAGTGACAAAGAGATCTTGGTATGTGTATATACACACACACACGCACACACAGTCAAATAAAAAGATTTTTTTTTTTCTTGTGGTAGGGTCTCACTCTAGCCAAGGCTGACCTGGAATTCATTATGTAGTCTTAGGGTGGCCTTGAGCTCATGGGATCCTTGCACCCCTGCCTCCCCAGTGCTGGAATTAAAGGTGTGCGCCACCATGCCAGGCTAAATAAAAAGAAATTTTAAAAAATTTTGGTTTATTTATTTGATAGCAACAGATGGACAGAGAGAGAGAGAGAGAGAATGAGAGAATGGGTGCACCAGGGCCTCCAGCCACTGCAAATGAACTCCAGATGCATGCACCACCTTGTGCATCTGGCTTATGTGGGTTCTGGGGAATCAAGCCTCAATCTATGGTCCTTAGGCTTCACAGGCAAGCACTTAACTGCTAAGCCATCTCTCCACCCCAATAAAAAGAAATTTAAAGCAACATTTGGACAGTACATGCTGATGGCTGGGTCACTCAGGCTTGTTGGTGGGAATGTGAAATTGTAGAGTATCTTAGCCGTTTGTCAATTTCTTTACAAAAAAAAAAAAACAACCCATAATACATGTGGTACAGAAATTATACTTACCTAAGAGATATGAAAACTTTTATTCACATAGAAACATAAACACCAGTGTTTAGTGTTTAGCGACTTTATGATAGCCCCCAGACTGTAAACATCTTCAGTGGGTTAAGCAGATATGATGAACACACATCATGAAAATCCTTCTAGCAGTAAAAAGTTGAATATCTTCAATTGTTTTTTTTTCACCTAAGGTAACTCTAGAGAGACCTGATAGCTGGTAGGTTTGTGAGGCACTATTATATGAGACAATGAATGGTATTTTATATTGCCACTAAGATATAATTGTGACAAAGAGGATTGTATGTTTTATAGTAACCAGTGTGGGCTTTCTGATTAACGTCCAGTCCAGTATAGAAATGAAATGAAATTCTTTAGTTTTAAGCTCTCTGCCTTGAAAGGTGTTGAGAGGCCCATATCTCTCTATTCTGTGGGCTCTGGAATCCAGTAAGTTAACTTTATTCTTCATCTTATTTTATGATTTTAAAATTACCATTTGGAATGTCTTTTCTAAGTTAAGTAACTTCTGGCCTCTTCTTGTCTAATACAGTTCCTAGACTACAGATGGTCATTCTGATTATCTCTGAATTTCTAGTACCAGTGCCTCTGTTAAAATGGGGTGGTGTGTTTGATGAACTACTTTCTAGGCAGCTGCTGTCTTTCTGTCTCACTGTGTAGAACCCACTCCCATAACTTCACCTTCTAGTCTCATTTATCATAGTATTAGCTCTTTTTAGAACAGTTTTTTGTAGGTTTAGTCCTGATGTAATGGTAATTTTAAGTTATTTGTGTATATATGTGTGGGATGTGTATTGGTTTAGTGTCTGTCCCCAGAGATAGCATGTTAAATGCTCTTCTTATAGGAGGCATGTGTGAATAGATGAATGAATTTTACATTTGGTTGCATAGGTTTACAAAGATAACAATTTGGATCAACATTATTTGAAATGTGTAAAAACCTTCTCTATTTGTTTTTTATACAGGAATTTCGGCAGAAAGTGATGCTAGGAACTCCTTTCCTAGTTATTTGGCTGGTTGGGTTTATAGCAGACCTCAACATTGATTCCTGGCTCATTAAAGGGCTCATGTATGGTGGTGTTTGGGCTACAGTACAATTTCTTTCAAAGTAAGTGTGTTCTTTTTGACTATATTTTAATCTTATGACAATATAATTGCTACCCTGCCATATAAAAAGACTGTTTTATATGTTTAGAACATTCCCTTTAAATAGCATTTTGGATATGTGAAATCTTAGATTTTTTTTTTTTAGCATTGTTAAGATTATTCTAATGGTACTTTAATGACAGAAGTCTAGCATGTAATTTTTGAAGCTAAACTACAGTTGAGAAATACTTACAATATTTCTTCAGAAGTGAAATTGAGTTTGTTGGACTATGAATTGAATGTTTGTTATTTGTTTTAGGTAATAATACTCGTTCATCCTTCTGTAGACATTGTATTTTATTTGGTTATAGGCTATTGCAAGGAAGAAGTTTGACTTTTTTAAATATCAGGGTGGAGTTTAAGCACAATTATGAGGTATGAGGTAGACTTAGTTTTTAAAAATTCCTCTTTTTTTCTTTAAACATTGTGGCCATTTCCTTATTCTCATATCTTTAAGTCCTTTAGCTATATTCAGTAAACCTAGGAAGGTGTCTGGGATCTAGAACTTCCTACTTAATTTGCTTTCCCTTAGTATGTTATTTTCACCTGAATTTTAGAAAAGAGCTGTGGAAATAATTTGCCTGCCAATAATCAGTAATAAGCTAGTGTTACTGAGTCTCAGAAGGGGCTAAATTCAAATTAGTTGCAGTTCAGTATTTCTGGGAGATTCAACAGAACTTACACATAGGAAGTCACCAAGACTACATGATCTATGAGGACTGTAGATCCTTTGAATATTTAATATAATTTATTAATATAAATCTTAAGTTCAACTAAATCATCTAGTTCATTGAGAAAATTTGCTTCAACTTTAACTGAAATGTTTAGCTTAAAAGAAAAAATACAGAGAAAAAAATTGAGCATTGTGGGGCTACAGAGATAGTTTAGTAGTTAAGGCACTTGCCTGCAAAGCCAAAGGACCTCAGTTTGATTCCCCAGGACTCACATAAGCCAGATGCACTAGGTAGTGCATGTATCTGGAGTTTGTTTGCAGTGGCTGGAAGCCCTGTCGTGTCTATTCTCTCTCACTCTGCCTCTTTCCCTCTCTCAAATAAATAATAAAATGAATATTAAATATTAAAAAGGGGTTGGAGAGATGGCCTAGTGGTTAAGTGCTTGCCTGTGAAGCCTAAGGACCCGGGTTCGAGGCTCAATTCCCCAGGACCCACGTAAGCCAGATGCATAAGGGGGCACATGCATCTGGAGTTTGTTAGCAGTGGCTGGACGCCCTGGTGCATCCATTCTCTATCTATCTGCCTCTTTCTCTCTCTGTCCTGTTGCTCTCAAATAAATAAATAAAAATAAGCAAAAAATTTTTTTTAATATTAAAAAAAATTGAGCATTGTTTTATGCTCATTTTCAAACTTTGTCACACCTTTTTGGATAATAGGCTAGGTGATTGAATTGCTATATGTATTCTTAAGTAAATTACTAACTAAAGAGATAGAGTAAGTGTACTAAAATTCAGAAATTGAAAAGTTCTTGGAATATAATTTTACTTCCTGGTCCATTAAAAGGAACTTCGACATCTTGTGGAACTTTGCTTTCATGAAACAGTCTTTAGTATTTAAGCTTCTTAGACATCTGAATTCTGGTGAAACCAGTGATTATCATACAGAATTTTTGTGATTTTAATTTTAGTATTCAATTTGAAATGAAATACAGATCTCATATTTTATAAAACTTGTGTTTTATAGGTCCTTTTTCGATCATTCAATGCATAGTGCATTGCCCCTTGGGATATATTTGGCAACCAAATTTTGGATGTATGTGACGTGGTTCTTCTGGTTTTGGAATGATATCCTTTGTGCAAAAGAGCATTTTTAAAACAGTTTATTATTAAGCAACTGTTAAATATATCATATTTAATAGATTATTGTGTAAGTATATATTCATATATATGCCTATGGGAGGGACAGAAGTCAACATTGAGTGTTTTCCTCAATCACTGTCCACCTGAGTTTTGAAACTGGGTCTTTCACAGAGCCTACAATTCATTGATGCACCTAGATAAGCTGGTCAGCAAGCCTGGGTATCCACTTGTTTCTACTTCCCCAGCATTAGAATTATAGGCAGACCCACCATGCCAGGGGATCTGAACTCTGGTCCTTATACTTGCACAGCAAGCCCTCTGCCCACTGATATTAATGTTAACTGTGTTTTTAAAAACATTTACCCACATTCCCTAAGTTATCATTTCTTCCATTTTGTTGATTTAGAAAATTTAGGCATAAGGAGCCAAAAGCCAAGTAGCTAAATCTCTAGTAAAGCTAGAATAGAAACTTTTCTGTTTTTAAACTTTTCTACCAGCCTGATTTTCTTATTTTAATCAAAGTATTTTCTCGAAGTATTATTTGTTTTTGTTTGAGACAGTGTCTTTCAACCTTCTTGCTTCTGCTGCCTGAGTGCTAGGATTATAGGCATGAGCCACCATGCCCATAGTCTAAGGATTTTCTTAATGTCACAGTGTATTTTACTATGGTAGATGACAATTACTCTTTCCTCAGAGATGCTAAATCTCTCTTGCTTCATTGAAAGCATGTCATGCTGTGTCAACTAACATCACCAAATTATCAGTATAATACAGTATTTTTTAAATTACAATTTTAAATTGTAAGTGCCTATGTGTCTTATCAAAAAGTAAAGCCAATTTTAAGCTTTGATATTTCCACATAGGAAAAGTTCTTAGAGAAAGGTTTTATGACAAAGAAACAGTTCCTACATTGCTGATTATTTCAAAACATTATTAATTTAAAATGTATCATGACTTGTAACTGGTCCAATTTTAGTCAGTGCCCAGTTTCACTTTATAGTCTTTTTTTGTGTGTGTTTTGTTTTATTTTTATTTATGATTTATTTATTTGAGAGAGAGAGAGAGGCAGGCAGGTAGAGAGAGAGGGAGGGAGATAATGGGTGTGCTAGGGCCTCTGGCCATTGTAAATGAACTCTAGACACATGTGCCACCTTGTACATCTGGCTTTATGTGGGTACTAGGGAATTGAACCTAGGTCTTTAGGCTTCACAGGCAAGCACCTTCACCACTAGGTCATCTATTCAGCCTTTTTTTTAATTTTATAACAGGGTCTCATGAGCCCTGGCTGGCCTCACCTTATTATATAGTCTACAGTGGTCTTGAGTTTCCTGCCTTAATTTCCCAAGTGTTGGGATTACAGCCATGCACCATTATACTGGGCCTGATAATCTTGTATGTTATTATGTACATTCTTTTTATGTGGCACTGTGTTTTAGTTGAAAAGAAAATATATTTAATTTTGAGGCTTGAGCTGCATTATAGCCATACTTGTAATTCTTAACATTTTCACTACATTATATGATTATTTTCAGACAGTATAGAGCTTTGTACTTTTAAAATACATTCTTAGTATACATTTAGATTCTTCCATGTGGTAGTTTCCTTTAACTGAGTCTGTCCTTGAATTATACTTTGACATAAAAAATAGTCATCAAAGAGTTATTAAACATTTAGACTACTTATTTTGAAACACTGGATCTGAGAATAACAGATCTTCTTATTTTCATTACCTCATCTACTTTAAAATATTTTATTTTGGGGCTGGAGGGATGGCTTAGTAGTAAAGGCACTTGACCACAAAGCCAAAGGACCCAAGTTGAATTCCCCAGGACACATGTAAGCCTCGTGAACAGGGGGGCTAATGCATCTGGAGTTTCTTTGCAATGGCTGGAGGCCCTAATATGTCCATTCTCTCCCCCCACTGCTTTCTCTGTCAAATAAATAAAATAAAAATATTTTTATTTATTTCTTTGAGATAGAGAGAGAGAGAGAGAATCGGCACACCAGAGCCTCCAGCCACTGCAGATGAACTCCAGATGTGTGTACCCCTTTGTGCATATGGCTTATGTCGGTCCTAGGAAATCCAACCTGGGTCCTTTGGCTTTACAGGCAAGCACCTTAACTGCTAAGCAATCTCTCCAGTCCAACATCATCTACTTTAAACAAAATTCAGTGACCTGTAAAATAACTTCAGTATTACATAGATAATTAGTAGCTTTGTGTTTCTTAAACTGGACATTGGGGAAAAAAGGAGACTCTTATCTCAAAATAATTTTCAACTTATCCTACTCTTGCTAAGCATAAATAGAATGAATCAGGAAAAAGAGTAGAAACCTAATTGTTTGAGAATATTACATAGTGTGGTTTGGATTAGTCTTTTTCTTCTCTAAAATTGCTATACAACTGCACAAAATACAGATTTTGAATGAAAAGCCAAAAGAATCAAGTCTGCTTAAATTATGTGATTCATAGAATTCTACTTTTTAAAAACTTTTTATTGACAATCTTTATAAGTGCACATAATGGAGGTGTGATCCTAATTCCTATTCCCCAGCCGGTACCTTCTCCCCCCCCCCCTTCTTGCTGAGTCCCTCTTCTCTTTAATTTTTTTTTTTTTTCTGTGTGTCTCATTCTCCATGATGAAATGTTGATGGGTCCAGTATTGATCTAATGATGGCCTGGCTTCAGTGAGTTCATTAATGCAACAGCCACTTTTTGTCTAGAAGATAACATTCCTAAGCACTCCTCCCTTTACATCTTTTTACCATCTCTTCTACCATGTTCTCTGAGCCTTGGTGGGCTTGATAGAAGAACCAGCTTTTTGATCACATTTAGTGTGTCATCAGATGTCATTATGCTCTGAACACAATTTTAGGTTAACAAACCTTTGTGGAAAGCAATTTGACAACACAGAACTAAAAACTCTCTTTAGTCAGTCATCCATAATAAATACTATTTATGAGACAAAGAATAAAGATGTAGTCACAAGGTTGTTTCTCTTAGGATAGTTAACCTAAATAGGGGATAATCTTACCAGTTATGCTGTAAATGGGATAGTATTCAATGATGAATGGATTGATAAGATAAGAATCCTGTGAAGCAAGAGCTTCAAGATTGGTTGTAAAACTAGATGGAAAGGGTGAGTCTAAGATAGGAAAAGAGACTTGTGGATGGGAGTCTTTACAATATCATAAAAAGTAGTATTTATAGACCAATTCTAATTTTAAAATGTACCATAGAACTGAAGTGAGTTTATGGGATCTCAGAAGTGATTATAACTGGATTTATTTAATTTATTTACTTATTGGAGAGAGAGCAAGAGACAGATAGAGAATGGGCACACCAGAGCCTCTAGCCACTATAAACAAACTCCAGATACATGCATCACCTTGTACATCTGGCTTATGTGGGTACTGGGGAATCAAACCTGGGTCCTTGGGCTTTGTAGGCAAGTGCCTTAGCCTTTAAACCATTTCTACAGCCTTATAGCTGGATTTTTGGTTTTTTTTTTTTTGCTTTTTCATGGTCTCACTTTGTATCCAGGTTATTCTTGAAATCATCAGTCCTCTTGCCCTAGCCTCCTGTGTGCAGGAGTATTGGCATGTACCTAGCTTGTTTGCCCTTTTTTTGGCATGGGCAGGTGTGTGTGGTGTGTGTGTGTGTGTGTGTGTGTGTGTGTGTGTGTGTGTGTATGTATGGGTATACCTTAATATCAGGTGTGATGGTATGTGCCTGTAATCTCAAAACTAGAGTAATAGAGAGGCCTATACAGGGAATCCCTCGGGCTCACTGGCTAGCTAGTATAGTCCAAATAATGAGCTTTAAGTTCAGTGAGAAACCCTGCCTCAAAGCATTCTGGAGAGCTATCATATAACATGCCTGACACCAAAATTTGGCCTTCACATACACACTAAATTATAATTTTATGGTTTTTTTTTAAAGTGTGTATGTGTGTTTGTATGCACATGGTATGCATTTATATATATACACATCTATATGTGGCACATGGGCACGTAGGTGTGGGTGTACATGACCATATGTGCATGTCTGTGAAGGCCAGAGTCGTAGCATTTTATTATTTTTAAATCTGATTTGAAATATTTGCTTGTTTAATCTAATACTGAAGCTAAGTTCAAGTTACCATTTAAAGATAGCTAATTGTTTTAAAGAGCAAGGGAAGACATTTAAGTTCATCTGATATTCAATCCCTTTTCAATTATATAGTTATATATTGATTTGGTAGCTGGCCCTCTTCCAACTAAATTCAGGCTATAAAGTATGACTCATTTCCTTCCGGGCTAACACCTTTGTGAAACTGTTAGAATCAGTAAAGGAGCTGACCCTGAATGTACCAGTATCCAGCTTCTTACACATGTGTTCATCCAGCTCTGTTTTCAAAAGAGATTGAGCCATTAGAAGAGCTGAAAGCTTGATTTATATGCTGTGTGCTGGTATAACCATTATGTTTTCTGGAATAAGAATAATAAAAGTTAGGGGACGTCAGGACTACAGGAAGGCAGGGCTAGGGGAAAAATGAGATTATTTGTGAATATAATTGCAGTAACAACCAAACTTTTACCTCTATGTTTCTCTTGTATTTTAAGTGGTTATTTGATGTTTTGGCATTTACCAAATAAATTCAGGATTATTTAATTCAAGAACTTGTTCTTTTTTTTAAATCTTTGCTTCATGAGAAATATAAACAGGATGTGTACATAATACTGAAAACCAACAGTCATTTATTTATTGTATCTGCATAATATCTTGAGAATGTTATTTGAGTAAACCAGGCATTCTCTGTTCAGTGCTGTTCTAGCAGCATTGCTTCACTTTAACAGGATTTATTTAAAAGTTTTTGATTCTTCATTTAAATTTAAAAATGCCTAGCTAGTATATTTATTTAAGTGTTTTTGTTAGGTAGAAAAAATGTGGATTAAGAAGTTCTCTGTTTTAAGAAAGTTTATAAGTATGTTTTCTAAAAATTAACATCAATTTGAATGTGTCCAAAAAAGGCTAAGGAGAGCTAGAGAGTTGGTTTAGTGGTTAAGCGCTTGCCTGTTAAGCTTTAGGACCCTGGTTTGAGGCTTGATTCCCCAGGACCCACGTTAGCCAGATGCACAAGGGGGTGCATGCATCTGGAGTTTGTTTGGAGTGGCTGAAAGCCCTGGCGCATCCATTCTCTCTGTCTACCTGCCTATTTCTGTATCTCTCTCTCTCTCAAATAAATAAATAAAAATTTTTTTAAAAAGGCTAAGGATAGACTAGAGAGATGGCTTAGCAGTTAAGGCACTTGCCTGTGAAGCCTAAGGATCCAGGTTCGATTCCTCAGATCCCATATAAACCAGATGCGCAAGGTGGCACCTGTGTGTGGAATTTGTTTGCAGTGGCTAGAGGCCCTGGGGTGCCCATTCTTCCCCCCTCCTCTGCCTCTTGCTCTCTGACTCCCCCATAAATAAAAAATTTAAAAAGGCAAAGGAGAGAATTTTCTTCATTGATTTTCCTGTAGTAAAAGGAAATCTTTTTACTTGCCTGTGAAGCCTAAGGACCCCAGTTTGAGGCTCGATTCCCTCGTACCCACGTAAGCCAGATGCACAAAATGGCACATGTATCTGGAGTTCATTTACAGTGGCTGGAGGCCCTGATGTATGTGCCCATTCTCTCTCTGTCTCTGTCTGTCTCTCTCAAATAAATATAAATTAAAAAAAATAAATATGTGTGATGTCTAAAGTGTTTGAGAGATACATGGTTAGGTGCACAAAGAAAAGCATTTGTTCTTAGTTAAATGTGAGAAATGATTTCACTTTTGTTAAAAAGGTTGATTATACCCTTTTCACTGAACTTACTAAATAACTCTTAATTGACAACCTCCATACTTACCACACTATATGCCATGATCATAATCCCACCACTTTTCAACTTTTTAGGCCATCTATCCTCCCTTGACTGAATTCCTTTTTTCCAGCTAGTTCCTGTTTAATTTTGATGTCATCATTTTCTTCTCTCCTATTACGGAAATCTTCCATAGATAGCATCAACCACTGTGAGGTCATAGATGCCATGGCTACTTTGTGTCTGGAAGACCATATTCTAAAGCACTCTTTCTCTTTTTTGACTCTTGCATCCTTTCTGCCACTTCCTCTGCAATGATTTCTGAGCCTTGGAGGGTATGGAGGAGATGTCTCAATGCTGATCACTCCACTGTCTCTTCTTATAGCACTTTGATGTGTTCTGAATCTCCCCAGTGGCCACCACCATCTAAAAAGAGAAGCTTCTCAGCCGGGCGTGGTGGCGCACACCTTTAATCCCAGCACTCAGGAGGCAGAGGTAGGAGGATCACTGTGAGTTTGATGCTACCTTGAGATTACATAGTAAATTCCAGGTCAGCCTGGACAAGAGTGAAACCCTACCTTGAAATACCAATAAATAAATAAATAAAATAAAATAAAATAGGACAGTTTGGTGGACATAATGTATTCAGTTAGCTAAACAATAATAGCAGTTTCCCTTCTAGTATTTAAGACCTCCCCACCGTAGGCTTTTATTAGGTTTTTATTACCAGGCATGAATTCCCTCAAATTCAGTCAGAGAGCAGTTGGTTTCTCCCATAACAGACATGCCACTGTTGCACAAGTTGGCACATTTCACCAGGCTGGCCAGCAATGTTGTGATTACTGCCATGGAAAGTATCAGATAGTTGCATGGCTTAAATTTTATTAGAAAGTCACACTTTTACTTTTTGTACTTAGTTATGAATGTTATAGGAAAGTATGTTATGTTTTGATTTAACAGAACTTGTAATTGTTTTGGTCGATAAATGTTCTTAAAGGATTATAAGTTTGTGTACAAAAAACCCACCAGTGCTGCTTTAGATTCCTTAACTTCAGGTACATCTCAACTTTTTATTTATCCATCTCCCATTCCTTGCCAATAGTGTTGCACTTTTCTACAATTTTGGAAAATCTTGGAAATCAGATCCAGGGATTATTAAAGCTACAGAAGAGCAGAAGAAGAAGGTAGTGACTTCATGGTTAGCTGCCACTGCATCAGTGGTTGTAGCAGAGGTGCAGAGGAAGGGTGGAAAACACTTAGAATGCAGACAAATTCCAAACAACATTGTATTTCATTTGTTGCTTCCCCTCCGTGCTCCTGCTTGTCCTCAAATTTCCATGACATTTAATTACTTCGTTTCTTTCCTTTATAAGGCTCTTGTGGTGGCTTTGAGGATGACTATCTGAAACATCTGTAAACCCCCACAATGTGCATTTTGGAAATGCTTATTGAATGAATAGAAGGCCATTAAATTGTATGATCACTATTCCAGTAGCCACAATACTTGTACATTATGATGTAGGGCAACTCTTTCTTAGATCCCAGCATTGACTTCATATAAAGCATCCTATAAGTAAAGAATTGGACTAAGTATTTTGAAATATTTAAGAGCTTTGTAAAAAATGTTTTTCCTTTGAGAGAGGAGAGTGAGTATGGACACTCCAGGGGTTCCCACCACTGCAAATGAACTCCAGACATATGTCACTTCACGCAGATCTGACTTTATGTGGGCACTAGGGAATCAGTCCCAGGCAGTCACATTTTCAAGCAAGCTCCTTTAACAACTGAGCCATCTCTCCAGCTCCTTATGAGCATTTCTGACTATGTGTAGTGGCACACACCTGTAATCCCAGGCCTTAGAAGTAGAGGCAAGAGAATCAGAAACTCAAAGCCTTCCTCAATTACATATAGCAAGTTTGAGATCAGCCTGGGCTACATGAAACCTGTTTTCAAAAAAAGAAATACAAATCTTAATGATTCATTCCTGTCCCCAGTTTACTGAAAAGTAACCAGTTCTTGTGGTCTAATCCCTCTTTTTTGGGGGGGGGGTCATACAGAAATTTATAGTATTTATGCTGTAATGAAATATAATTAGATGAGTTAAGATTTGTTTCTCATTTTCAGCTGAAAACCGTAGGAAACCAAATATGAACATCATGTTTATTGATTCATAGTAATGGTGAAAAGAGTTGCTAAGAATTATTTGGGTTTGAATAATTCATATTTTTTATATTCACAGACAATAGTTGAACTTGCCGAGACCGGAAGTCTGGACCTCAGCATTTTCTGCAGCACCTGTTTGGTAGTGATTTTTCTTTGTTTTCCCTCCTTCTTCTTCCTCTTGACAGCACAGCACGTGGGGTGTGGGAACAAGAATTCCTCTGTTGAGAGCTGTCTTACTCCTCCCACTGAAGTGCTATCTACTCTGTGGTACAAGAAATAGAACCAGAAAAGCCTGTTTCCAGTGTGCCTGTCCTGATCGTAACCTTGACTACACTTGAGAAGTGTTCTTTCACATTCATTCTCATTCTTTTTTATTCTTTTAAATGTAACTTAGTCAATTAAAAACTTAGTAATAAAATCTCTATAATCAACAGTTTGCTATAATTATCCATTATTTTTACTACACTTAAAAATATTTATTATAGAATTTGAAAGTCACAGTGTGAAAATTTAGTAGATAACATTGAGACAACATGGCCACCTAACAGATAAAATTTGAGTATTATGTAGAAATATTAGTGTAATTTTGAGCACTCTTAAGAATTTAACCAAGTCATGCATAGTCAAAAGTTTATATGAAATAAAACAGTATTTGATTATGAAGGCAGTTAGAAATGATTATTTCATTGTAGATATCTTTTTTGTTTTGTTCTTTTTTTTTTTTTTTTTTTTTTGAGGTAGGGTCTCTCTAGCCCGGCTGACTTGGAATTCACTATGCATTTTCAGGGTGGCCTTGAACTCATGGCTATCTTCCTACCTGTCCCTCCTGAGTGCTGGGATTAAAGGCGTGCACCACCACACTCACCTTTGTAGATATCTTTTTTAATAGCACACTTGGATATTTTAATTACTTTTTTGTTGTTTATTTTTATTTATCTATTTGAAAGTGACAGAAAGAGAGAGAGAGAATGGCACGCCAGAGTTTCCAGCCATTGCGAATGAACTCCAGATGCGTGCATCTGGCTAACATGGGTCCTGGGGAATCAAGCCTTGAACTGGGGTTCTTAGGTTTCACAGGCAAGCGTTTAACAGCTAAGCCATCTCTCCAGCCCTTTATTTACTTTCTGTAGTATTTGTGAACAATTTATATATTGCCACTTTGGTTAAATCATGTTTTCAACAGTAAATGAAATTTCCCCAAGTTGTACAGGGAACTACATGTATTTATGTTATACACTAAAAATCTTTATTATTAATTATTAATCTTTCTGCTATGATTTATTACTTATTTTATTATCAAAAAGCAGGTTTTTTTTTTTTTGCAGAGGCTGGAAGCCCTGGCGCGCCCATTCTCTCTCTCTCCCTCTATCTGTCTTTCTCTCTGTGTCTGTCACTCTCAAATAAATAAATAAATAAATTAAAAAAAATATTTTTATTTATTTGAAAGAGAGAGGCAGGCAAAGAGAGAATGAATTTGGGCATGCCAGGACCTCTTAACCAGTGAAGACAAACTCTGGATGCTTGTCCCACTTTGTGCATCTGGCTTTATGTGGGTACCGGAAGCTCTGGTATAGTCTTCCAAAAATGTGCTCTGCTTTTTTCACAATTATATTTTGAGAAATTAAATATTCAACCTTTGTTTTACTTTTATACTTTTATAATTATACTTTTATAATTCTTTAACATGACTTTTGACTTTTATAATTCTATAATTTTATAATTTTATATAAATTTATAATTTTATAATTTTTTATAATTTTATAGTTCTATAATTTTATAATTTTGACTTTTATAATTCTTTAACATGCTTGTTAACAGATTCGTAAACCAGTGAGATCCAAACATTGTGGTGTGTGCAACCGCTGTATAGCAAAATTTGATCACCATTGCCCGTGGGTGGGTAACTGTGTAGGTAAGTTATATTATTATCTTCTAACTCTATTGTTCATTGAAATTTAGGTAACTAATAAAGTACAGCATTAAAATAGGTAGCAGAAAGTTCATTTGTAGACTAAATTGTCTTTGGAAGGCAGCTGTGCTTCACCAGTATACCACCAATGCCTAAGTTATCTTTGGGTTCTGAATAGCAGCTCCGTTGAAGTGGGGAAGGAAGTTTGAAAATCAGTGCTTGGAAAAGACTAACACTATTTTTCTATGTATGCTTTCTGGGTATACTCTATCCTGCTTTCTTCATTGAGTAACAGTGAAAGTCACCTGATAATGAGGCAAATAATCACATTCTAAAAATTGAACTGAAGAAAGGCAGGCAATAATACTTGAAAAGATGTTGTATACAGAGGAAGAGGGGAATGACAGGTAGGAGGGTTGGTGTTAGGAATGGTGTAGTTTGTGGAGATGAGCTAAGTGATCTGAGAGTTGTGTGGAGTTTTTACAAGGTGACAGATTGATGAGGTTGTAAAGACTCCATAGCTGTTGGAGAGAAGCATTTAAAAATTGGGGCTTATAATAAGGTTAATAAAAGTAAGGTAAAATAGGGTTATTGTGAGCTTCACAGAGCAAAGTAGGATTGGCAGTCATGACAGTTACGTAATTCTTTGGAACTCCTTTGCCTTCCCAATGAACATCATTGCCATCATCACATTCGTATGTGTAATTACCAGCATACTTATTTTCTTGAGAACCATTTTACAAAATAAATAATATGTGTGATTATTGTCAAGTTGTATCACACCTTTCATAGCATACCCCTCAAAGGTGTATTACCAGTTGTTTTTTCATAGCTGAGAAAACTTGCTTCTGTGTTGTTCTTTAGGTGCAGGCAACCATAGATACTTTATGGGCTACCTATTCTTCTTGCTTTTTATGATCTGCTGGATGATTTATGGTTGTATTTCTTGTGAGTACAATTAGTTTTTTGCCTTCTTAAAACATAAATGTTTGCATATTCTGATTCTGCATACCATATTAACAAATAAATGCAATGATAAAAGCCTTCTAAGGAAAAAAATTATGGTTTAGGACACCTACTGACGCATAAATAAAAAAAAGTAAGATACACACCTACCAAAGATTCAATATATAGTATCCGCAAACAGCAATCAGTTCATCACCTTTAAATGTGTGTGTCCTTTGTTGGTTCAATAGGCTTTGAAAAGCTTCTGGGTAAAATACACCAACATTTCACATCACATGCTTGTTTCAGTAGTCTAGCTTAGAGTCAGTGATTGTACCAATTTCTTTCATTAGCAAACAGGTGGGGAAATATACTAAGTTTGCATTAAATTGAAGTGTTTTGAAAGTAAGGTATAATTATTACCTAGTAGGAAATAGTAGTAGTATCTGAAGTTACCTTTTTAAGGTAAATTATACTTATTTTATCTTATAGATTTGAACTTCAGAGAAAATGATGGGTTTTTTTTTTGTTTGTTTTTTTAATTGCATTGAGAACCCAGTCTGGGAAAGTTTAAATGAGGATGTTAATGTCTGTGCTTCAGGGCACGATAAGGTAGATAAGGTTTATAGCATTGAGATGTATTAGATCTTAGAATAAATCCTGAAAAGATTGTGTCTTAGCCCTCTTATCCCCAGACCCTAAAAATAATGAATGTTAATGTCCTAATGAACAAACACAGGCTACTTCCTCTCGTAGGGAGAAAGAGAGAGAAAAAAAAAAAAGATCAAAAAGCTTGACCTAATTTCTGGCATACCTGAAAAAATTATAAGAACCAAAGGATGGAGAGGAGTGCTTTAGAATGCTGTCTTCCAGACACACAGGGACTGTTGTGTTCATGGCCTCATAGTGGCTGTGTAATATGTGACATCAAAATAGAAGAGGGACTAGTCAGACTGTAAAAAGGTGTTTAGAAGAAGGGGGATAGCTGATGGGGGTGGGGAACAAAGGGTGATAGGAAGAAATTGTGATCAGGGTACAGTGTATATATGTTTGGAGATTATTATTAAATTTTTTGGGGGGGCGGGTGTTTGAGGTAGGGTCTCACTCTAACTCAGGCTGACCTGGAATTCATTATGTATAGTCTCAGGGTGCCCTTGAACTCACAGTGATCCTCCTACCTCTGCCTCCCGAGTACTGGGATTAAAGGCATGTGCTATCACCCCCAGCTTAAAAGTGTTTTCTTTCTTTCTTTTTTTAAAGAAGTAA
Organism: Jaculus jaculus; assembly: GCF_020740685.1. Lineage (NCBI taxonomy): Eukaryota > Metazoa > Chordata > Mammalia > Rodentia > Dipodidae > Jaculus > Jaculus jaculus. The sequence goes on from NC_059107.1 coordinate 120,351,806, forward strand.
TTCTTCATATCAGAGTTGCGATTAAAAAAGTCTTACCTTACCTGGCTAGAGAGATAGCATGATTAAGAAAAGTCCTACTTTATGGAAGTGATCTTGTTTTATATGTCCCCTCTTTCTTAAAAACAAACAAACTTGATTTATCTTCTTTGCTTAAAGAAATCTAATCGGTTCTTGATTTTGTAAGTTTTCTTTCAGTTGTGGTTGTTGGCTTTTCCAGTTCTTTGGTATATTTTTTCACTAATGTGTCATGGAGTTACTAAGTGTAAGAAAGCATTAGCTATTGTATGTTATCACTGTTGATCATGGCTTTGTAAGGGGTACCAACACAATACTTGAGGTGATTGGATGATTATTGAATAAATGTGAGTCACTTGTCTTCTGATTTTAGACTGGGGACTTCACTGTGAGACCACTTACAGCAAGGATGGATTCTGGACATATGTTACTCAGATTGCCACATGTTCACCTTGGATGTTTTGGATGTTTTTGAACAGTGTTTTTCATTTCATGTGGGTAGCTGTATTACTCATGTGTCAGATGTACCAGGTATGTGCATGTACAGTATTCTCTTACTCTTCAAAATTCTCTCCTATAGCTGGGTGTGATGACCCATGCCTTTAATCTCAGTACTTGGGAGACAGAGATAGAAAGATCACTGTGAGTTTAAGGCTACCCTGAGACTGCGTAGTGAATTCTATGTCAGCCTGGGCTAGAGTGAAACAAAAACAAAAAAGGAAAAAAAATTCTCTCCTATGTAGAAGATAATGCTGCACTATCTACTCTAGCTTTCCAAAAATTTTTATTTGCCTTTTCTTTATTTTTTAAATATTTTATTTTTGCAGGAGAGAATTTGAGAATGGGCGTCTAATGTCCTCTTGCCACTGCAAATGAACTCCAGATGTATGTGCCGCTTTGTGCATCTGGCTTTACATGGGAACTGAGAAGTTGAACCTAGGCTGTCAGGCTTTGCGACCAAGTGCCTTTAGCCTCTGAGCGATCTGTCCAGCCCTTTTTCTTTCTATCTCCCTCTTTTCTCATAAAGAGAACTGGTAAACTTCTGACTTAAACCACTGCTTTGAGCAGAAATTTATTTATTTTTGCTTTTCCTGATTCAGATAAGTGCAGTTGGACATATATGAACTTAGATTTGTGATACCATTAATTTTGTGTTATTTTTAATGGAACTGTTTTATTATATCCAAATATCATTTTATTCGGAAGTCGTTGAGGGACTTCCCCTCTCATTTTTTGGAGATTGGGTCCTAGAATGCAGCCCATGTTGAGCCTGAATTTGAGATCATTCTGCCTCAGGTTCATCTTGAATGCTAGGATTATAGGCATGTGCCACCTTACTTTGCTAAATTAAAGATTAAAAACAATAACAACAAAAAACATTCTAGAGCTAGGGAGATGGCTCAGTCATTAAAGGTGCTTGCTTGCAAAGCCTGCCTACAAAGCTTGCCAACTGGGTTTGACTCCCCAGTACCCATGTAAAGCCAGATGTACCAGTTGACAAGTGCATCTGGAATTTATAGCAGCAAAAAGCCTGCCCTGATATACCCATTCTCTCTGTGTTTCTTTCTCTCTCTCACTCTAAAAGGATCTCTTAAGAGAGGAAGTCTGAGTACATAGTGTCTATTTGGTTTTGTATCTTAGTGCCAAATAATCTGCTTCAAAATATTTTAATTTATTTATTTGGGAGAGAGAGAGTGGGTGCGCTAGGGCCTCCATCTGCTGCATAGGAACTCCAGACACATGCACCACCTTGTGTATCTGTCTTTATGTGGGTCTTGGGGAATTGAACCTCGTTCCTTTAGCTTGACAAGGCAAGTGCCTTAACCACTGAGCCATCTCTCCAGCCCCCAAAATATTTTTTCATATTTAATTGTATGCTTTTTGCAGTTAGAGTTGTGTGGTAGAAACTAGTCTGATGGTCACCTGATGGAAAACCAAAAATAGATTGCATCATTTTTCTCTCCATACTAATCTCTTGAGAATTGACTGTTTTGGGTTTGTTTTATTTATTTTTCACATTCTATATTCAGAAAGAGTAACAAGATGCTTTTCATTTTAGATATCATGTTTAGGTATTACTACAAATGAAAGAATGAATGCCAGAAGGTACAAGCACTTTAAAGTCACAACAACATCTATTGAAAGCCCATTCAAGTATGTATATATTTTTAAATTTAATATTTTCTTTTCTTATGTAAATTTCTTACTATACAAATAATGATGTCTACTGATTACATCACAGGTAAGTGATTTTATTTTAGGAATGGAATAGTAATGTGTATAAAATGGGGGATATTTCTTTCAGTTAGCAATATGTACACTAACTTTTATGTACATCTGGCTTAACATGAGTACTAGGCAATTGAACCTGGGCCAGTAGCCTTTGCAAGCAAGTGGCCTTAATGGCAGAGTCATCTCCCCAGCTCTAGACTAACTTTGAAATGTCACTGAACTTAAGATCTCTATGGAAGTAGCTTTTCATCACAATACCATAACATAGAATTCATCATATTAACTGCATATTATTTATGTTGTTCATATATTTAAAATTTTATATTTGGTCTGATGCTTTGAAGTAGTAGTGCCCCAATTACATTAAGTGTTTTATATAAGCCACTTTCTACTCAAGCTTTTATAGTACTATTAATTTTAATGTGCTTCTGAAGAGAAAGAAATTTTTCACATGGAAACAGAGAATCTCTTACAGGTACAGTAATTATATATAAGGTGTCAAACTGACCACTTTTCCAAGGATGTATTGCAATCTTCAGAGGCACTGAACTTATCTTTGACAGTCTTTAAAAGTGTTACTCTTTGGCACATGCCAAATTCATACTATATATAATTATTTTGAGTTTTATTTTTTCTTTTCTTCTTACAATTTTGGATATAATTTATTTCTTTGGCAAAATGACATCAAAATTTTTTTAACTTTAAAAAATTATTTGTACCCTCTATGTGTATGTGTATATGTGTGTGTATACCATGATCTCTTGCTATTGCACATATGAACACTTTCATCCAGCTTTATTTATCTGGGGTGCTGCAGAGTTGAACCAGGGCTGGCAGGCTTTGCCAACAAGCATCTTTAACCATGGAGCCATCTCTCCAGCCCAAAGATTTTTTTTTCTTTTGGTAATAAAATATTGTATATATTGGGCATGGTGACACATGCCTTTAATCCCAACACTCAGGAGGCAGAGGTAGGAGGATTGCTGTGAGTTCGAGGCCAGTCTGAGGCTACATAGGGAATTCACGGTCATTCTGGGCTAGAGTAACACTTTAATTAAAAAAATGGCACCAGGCATGGTGGTACATACCTTTAATCCCAGCCCTCTGGAGGCAGAGGTGGGAGGATCATTGTAAGTTTGAGGCCACCCTAAGACTACATAGTGAATTCCAGGCCAGCCTGGGCTAGAGTGAGACCCTACTTCACAAAACTAAAAACAAACAAACAAAAAAACACAAAACGTAAAATCTGTATATACATATATAACATATGAGCAAAATGTGGATAAAGTTACCCATATAATTATATTACATTTAAGTTATAATTTTTTAGCCCTTTCTGTTTTGTTTTTCAAGGTATGGTTTCACTCTAGTCCAGGCTGACCCGGAATTCACTGTGTAGTCTCGGGTAGCCTCAAACTCATGGTGATACTCCTACCTCTGCCTCCCAAGTGCTGGGATTAAAGGCATTCACCACCATACCCAGCTAATTCTGTAGACTTTATGTTAGCAAAAGAATAGCAAAAGTAAATGCTGGTAAAGCTTTGGAAAAACCTGAAAGCAGATATATTTTGCAGTATAACAATGGAAGTTAATACCAGAATTTTATTGAATTGATGTTAAACCATTTGTACTAACTCAGTTTTCTTTTCTTTGGGGATCTTTTTCTAGCCATGGATGTGTAAGGAATATTATAGACTTCTTTGAATTTCGATGCTGTGGCCTCTTTCGTCCTGTTATCGTGGACTGGACCAGGCAGTATACTATAGAATATGACCAAATATCAGGATCTGGGTACCAACTTGTGTAGCAACATCTTTATTCTATGAAGCATATTGCTGAGTGGTGCCTGAACATTGTGTCTGTCCGTGTCTCTCTCACACTCCAATCCACATCCTTGGAACAAATTAGCATGCTGTATGTAGGGCTAACAGTGAATTTTACAGTCTTTTTCTTTTCAACACTTTTATTAAGTAAACATGGACAGAACACACTGCCACTTCTGTGAAGAATAAAGATCACAAAAAGAAGTCTAATGGTTCTTACATGGGAACTCATAAACATTCATTTCTGGTTTTGTTCTCATAACATTTTTCATGGAAAAAATGAACTTACTCTGATTAATGTGATATAGTGATGAGAAATGTTCAGTTCTAACTAAAACTAAATTTGTATTATGGCTAAATTGTGTTCTGCAGTGCTAGAAGTACTGCATCTAATTCTGGGAGAACTGTCTTAAATTGATTGACCGTCTTGTGTACACTTCAGATGTACATGTAGATACTGTGATGAAATCATGTAGCGTGTCTTCTAAGGCACAAGAAAGTAACATTCACACGGTGTGCTGTCTTGCTTCTACCAGCTGCTACATTGCTGGTGTGTTTCTAGTTCAGTGATAATTGGTAGCAAACTGAGGTCTAATGGTCTGATACATAGCACTTGCATGAGCATACTAAGTCATATTATTTTGTTGAAATTTAAAAGCCCTACTAAGTGCATGATACACTGCATAGGATGTATACTTGCAGATAGTGTCCAGTGTAGCATAAATTAGGACTTAATTTCATGTGCAGTCTCCAATCTTTAAGAGTTGTTGGATTATCAACCAAAGGCAAAACAAGCTGTTGCAAGATTCTTAGTGAGAGATGGATGGATATGCTTCTTGTTAAATTCTGAGCTGAACAGAAATTGTAGACAAAATAATGAAATTTAAGCTAAAGGTGGAGCATGAGCTCTGTACATAGCACATGTGAATAAAGAAAAGCATATTTTGGTTTTTTTAAAAAAATGAAAATAGAGCTTAATACCCAGGATTATTTTAGGTGTTCTTTTCAATTTTAAGTATGTTTTGAAACTTGTAATGCTGTCTGAAACAGTTTCAGCAAGATTTTTATTACTGCTAAGTGTGATGCACTGATCAAATTTTGTTGCAGCATCTCCATACCCTCATGGTGAACTGCCAGTCACTGCTTCCATGAGCATTGTTTACAGTGAGACTTGGTTTAGTCCTTGTAGATGCTGTAGCAAACTGTGGTTCGAGCAACCTGTGGGAAACCTGTGAGTGAATGGGGAAGGGGTCAGACTGATGACAGAGCCTAGACCAGTGTAAAGAATGTGTGTCTGTATATAAATAATTTATCAAATACTTTTTCTTTGTGTCTATATCTGTTAGTGTTTTTAAAGCTGCTCATTTCATTCTGTCCAACCAAAAAGAAAAGGGAGATATTAATGAGCTTCTAGTGACGTTCAATATTGCTGTTAATAGGCATTATACCCTGCAAGTTCACTGCATGTCTGATGCTTGATAAAATTAGTATTCCCTGTAAAATGCAGATTACAGGTATTAAAGCAATCTAGTGGTATACCCGCCCCTTGCCTTAGTAAGAGGAGCAGTGGAGATGTATATAGTTGATGTTCAGTATTTCCAAGTACTACCATTTTTATATAGTAATTTCTTTGACCATAGTCATACATCCAAAAAAAACTACCCTTATTGTACCTAAGGGTTTTAATATTAGAATTGGCATATGTATTTTATTTTTGAAGTGGGAAGAGATGGGTGTGGGGTGGCAATAGCATTGTGCCATTTTGTCATAGAATGTAAAAAAATGGTTAACTGTACAAATGTCTTTGCTAGTTTTGACTAAAAATGGGGAAATTTTAGGTAATTTTTAAATTCAAAAGTTATTTATAAAATGCTAGGATTTGTTTATTTTTTGTATTTTGAGTCACTTCACATGAAGACTCACTTGCAATTTTTATCAGATACATTTTTATCCGCAGTTAAAGACTGGTGGTGTTCTCCGTTCGAATAAGAATGTTACCATGTTCTTTCCTTGTGGTATAATACTCTTCAGTACAGAAGAGATGCTTCTCAGTTAAGCTGACAAACAACCTCTAAATGTGTAATTACATGGGAAATATTTGCAAGGAAATGCTTTTAGTACTAAACATTTCATAGTACCAGTGAAATCTGTAACTCAGAATCATCAGATGGTCACAAGGCAACTATGCAGCAGTGTGCCGTCTGTTTAATTTTGTAGGTCTTGTGTGTGAACTCAGTTTAACCCAGCTCTAAAGTCATACGTGAAGGTGAACCTTTTGACAATAGTTCTCATTGGCTGAATTGGACACTATTAATAGGAACTTAATTCTCAGCTCTGAACATGAATTCTTTGGAGTTTTTAATCCATATTTTTGTTGTTTGTAGGTGTTTATTTGAAATTTTAGACATAAAACATCCTACTTAAGCTATGAATATTTTTATTTTATAATTTCTTTATTTATAACTGTGCCAAGTATTATTTTGCTACTTACTGTGTTATTCTGTGGAAAGAAAAACCTGTAAAGTGTTTAATAAATTAGTTCCCCTTACATAAATTAAATGTCAAAATTTTTGTAAAATATTAATCAGAATAAATATTGACTCTTACATGTGGTGTGTTCGCTCAGTTCACTTTCAAGAAATGGGTGAAACCATGATAGTGGAATCTATGACACCAATAGATTATGTATTTCTGTTGTGGTCAGCTAGAAGTCTAGTGGATAAGATAGTAGGAATTTGCAAACGTAAAAGGTGGTGTTACTATTTAAAAAAATTTACAGTTCTCTGTGTACATATTTTTTAATAAAAATATTTTTTTATTTATGAATTTTGGATTCCATGGAGTTAATTAGGATCAGGACTGTGTAAGTCTGAATTTTAAATGTAAATAGGGGTAAAGGCATCATAGCAAAGTAGATATGAAACTTACTTCACTTTGATGTGTTACTTGAGAAGTCAGATTTGGCAAAGAAAGTTTGAGAATTTAAAAAGCAAAGTTGTAACCAAACCCTTTCCTGTTCATGTGGTTGTTTATGACTTGAGAACCTAGTGGTATTACATAGAAATATTTGTCAAGTTGAAGTAATGCTTAATTTATAATTACTTTATATTGAATAAAATGTCTCCAGAGCTGATTGAGCTCATTAAAGTATTTTGAACAAGTCACAAAGCAAACCCGTCAGCTTTCATGCCATGTTGGTATACCAAGGTATCGGTCCTAGCCAATCAGACGATTGCACTCATGATAGGGATGACTGCTTTGAGAAGTTGATAGGAATAACCAGAAAAGTGGTGCAAACAGTACAAATCTTAGCTTTTTGTTAGGAAGTAAGGCGGCAGTACCACAGAAACTTTACAGGTTTTTGATTAGTATATTTTTGACTTTTAAGCTAAATTGTAAGTAAAACATCCAGTCTGTTGATACAAGACAAACTCAAGGAAACAGCATCTGGCACTTTAAAAAAGATGCTTTTGAATTGAATCTGAATGTTGCTGTTGTAATTTTATATTAGAATTATTACTATTATTTACTGTTTCGCCCAGACCAGCCTCAAACTTGCACTCTTCATACGCAATCTATACCTACTTTAGGTTTGCAAGTAGCTGGAATTACAGATATGTACCACCATGCCTGGCTTGACAGTTTTAATAGCTGGCAGTATTTTCGTATTTTCCACTCATGATGTCAGAAAGGCCCATTGTTGCCATGCTTAGATAAATACACTCATATTTGGCAAATTTCCAGTCACTATTTGTAATACTTTTTCTGGGCTGAAGAGATTTCTCAGTGGTTGGAGGCACTTGCTTGCAAAGCCTTAAAGCTCAGATTCAATGCCCTAGTACCCATGTAAAGCCAGATGTACAAGGTGGTACATGCATCTAAAATTCCTTTGCTGTGGCACGAGGCCCTGTCACATCCATACTCACTATATTTAGAAAGTACCTTCCCTTTCGTACTTCCAAAACTTCAGTTATACGTATCATGTCATTTGCTGTCTTCTGGCTCATTGATCTTCATTTAAAATTTTTTGTTTGGATAGTTTCTTTGATTTTCAAATTATTTTTCCTGAAAGGTCTTCCATTAATAATTAGTTCTGTATTTATCCTGTACTTCATAGTTTTCACCTAGAATGTTTGATTTGGAACTTTTTATATCTTATATCTCTAAGGCCCCTTTTCTAACTAACAAGATGAATGTTACCAGACAATACTGAAAGTACCTCAGGATTCAGTTAAGTCGTCACAGAGTGGAAAGCCTAAAAATATCATGCTAAGCCTTCGATTCTAATTCTCTGTAATGGTTAAGTATAGATAAAAAGGTTTTTTTTAAAAAAAAAAATAATTTTTACTTATTTTTGGGAGCAACAGACACAGAGAGAAAGAGGCAGATAGAGAATGGACATGCCAGGGCTTCAGCCATTGCAAAGAACTCCAGATGCATGTGACACCTTGTGCATCTGACTTATGTGGGTCCTGGGGAATCAAGCCTCAAACCAGGGTCTTTAGGCTTCATAGGCAAGCGCTAAGCCATTTCTCCAGCCAGCTTAAAAGGTTTTTTTTTTTTTAATTTTTCAAGAGTTCATTCCTTTGGGTCAGTGTGCCTTTCTGAGCAACTTGTTAAAAGGGATTCTATGGCCTTGACCTGCCTTTAGATTCTACTTGGGATAATTTGCAGCCCTGCTTTGGGAAATTGCCTCAGCCTAGAAGAGTAGCCATGAGGCAATAACAGGACAGCAAGGAAAGAGGTGCTGCTAACTTCCAGCTCTGAAGAGCCAGGATGGTGAAGTTTGTTGCTTGGCATTTGAAACTTTGACAGCTTTCAAAGTGAGATCTTTTCCAACCCTGCAGTGCAAACCTTAACTCAGTGCATCAGCTGGGCAATGGTTGATTCTTTTAAGTGAAATAGAAGAAAGGCCTAAATGATTTTCCACTGGCTGAACTCAAACAGCTCCCTTGAAAGGATCATTAAGAAAACACTCAAATCAAGCTAACATTTTATTTCAAATGTAACAAATGGCTCCTGAAAATGCTGGTGATTAAGCAAAGAATGCAGTGCTCTGTTTATGCAAGTACAGTATGTAACACTGGTAGAGTTCACAGGTTAGTGTTGTAAAGTCATCTGTAGATTCTGAAGAGCTTCTCGATGTGTGATGTTCAGTTCTGGGTTGACACCTTTACTGAGCATGTACAAGGGCTCCTGCGCCTTGACCATAGCCAAATCCCTTGGGCCCAAAGTTCTTTGCATAGCATCCTACGAAAGAAAAATCAGTAAAATCCATTAACCTTTGCTACCACTGCATAATAAAAACCTCCGTTAAGTTAAAAGGCAGACTTACTTAAGATATATAATGTGCTGCTGTAAACACCTCCCCCAAGCTAAGTCCAGGCACTGCCATTTCACGGTGTTCAGTTCATGTGCCATGCAGCGAGCATGAAAGCTAGCGTCTGATTTTTCGGTTACCCTCGTGTTTTGCATAAAGGAAATCAGAAGACTATTTGTTGAGTTTTTCCTTTCTTAAAAAAATTTTTCACTGTTTTATAGTTCAGGAGATAGAATGTGGCCTCATGAATGCTAAGCGAACACTGTACCACTTAGCCACATTCCCAGGCCTATACAGGAGTATTAAATGACCAAGAACTTAAGATTGTCATCTATAAGCATGACTGGGTCTCATTTTCAGAGTACTTTTATAGCACTGACACTTGGCGATGGGGGCTATTCATGGACAGTAATAACAAACTCATCTTACCTTTACAATAGATTTCACCATCCTTCTCAGTCAGAGTTGTTGACTCAAGACTCTTCCCACACTTGGCACATCGGAAACAGTTTTTGTGCCAGGGCTGGAAGACAGATGTGTTAGCATTTGAGAGGCTTCTTTGCTGCAGTATATGTTAGATGCACCAAGAAGTGGCTGGGCCCATCAGCCCACACAGCTCCTGATGGCTATGGTTTGGATCAGTTGGAAGGCTGGACCTGGCCCTCCTCCCTTGCCATACTCTGACCAGCCACAAAGGGAGTCTTCAAGCTTAGTTCATAGGAGGCCCAGGCTGCAGCTGTGCTCCAGAAGGGCTGTTTCCAGAACAGACTGGCATGAACTTCCTGGCTGAAGAGTCAGCCTTTCAAATGGGAAAAGTGATTACACTGAGCAGGTATTTTAGTCTGGCCCTTTGAGTATCCCTTATGAAAAGTTCGTTTAAACATGAGGAGTTGCTAAGCAGAGACTAAATTCTGATGGAAATTTGGTTTAAGAAATTCTTTTTTTGCGGGGGGGGGGGGTTTCAAGGTAGGGTCTCACTATAGCCCAGGCTGACCTGGAATTCACTGTGGAGTCTCAGGGTGGCCTCGAACTCATGTCAATCCTCCTATCTCTGCCTCCCGAGTGCTGGGATTAAAGGCGTGTACCACCACGCCCGGCTGGTTTAAGAAATTTTTAATTTCACACCAGAAAACACAATCCTTGAGTGGGATCTGTAGGGTTCTTTCCAGTTATTAATCTGAAACAGAACCTACCTTTCCAGCTCCAATTATCTTCTCGGCAGCATACACAGAATCCCCACATCTGGAACACTTCTCAGCACCTCCATATTTCTGAGCAAACTTCGAAGTGTTTGGATTTGTTGTTGGCCTATGAGGTTGAGCACTTGTGGAAAAGAAAAATTTAAAAAAGCAGTATTTCCTAAAAGATTATACAAGCTCACAAAGATGTAATGATAGAACTCAGATTTAACTCTGTATCTCAAGTTCAGAAATATGCAAGCTGGCATAGCAAAAAGAATTTATATCTCATATTCATGGTTAGAGTACATGGATTCATTAGTACTATAAAGACACCAAACCCCAAACTTCAATATCTGTCCTGAATATACTGAGATTTTACATAATTTCCAGTACTGTTCTTTCAACCAGTCATATCCCTCCCCCCCGGCTTTAAATACAGCTGGACTTACATCTATCTAGCTTTGTACTTCACAAAATGAATACTCGGTGTTAAATAGTACAAAACCTCAGCTGATGTATATCATCAATAACTAGGAAAGTCAAGCATGTCTTGCTGATTAGTTTCTCAATGTCTTTTTAGTAGGGTAAAATATGACTCAACTACTTTTTCATCGGAAAATATTTTCAGAAATTTGCCTATTACTCTTTCTGTTTTGCTCTCCTTTTTTTAAATAAAATTTTTAATTTTTTCTGATTTATTTTTATTTAGTTATTAGAGAGAGGGAGGGAGAGAGAATGCATGTGCCAGGGCCTCTAGCCACTGCAAATGAACTCCAGACGCATGTGCCACCATATGCTTATGCAGGACCTGGAGAATTGACCTGGGGTCCTTAGGCTTCATAGACAAGTGCCTTAGCTGGTAAGCCATCTCTCTAGCCCTGCTCTCGTTTTTCTTGATGGAATGGTATTTTTGTTGCTATTTACAGGTTACTAAGGCAAACCACATTCAACAGAATTATTTTTTTCCACTCAGTGAGTACACATGGTATATGCAGAATACCTTCTGGTCTTCAAGGGCATTTTAAGGAGATTTAAAAAAATTTATTTGGGCTGGAGAGATGGCTTAGCGGTTAAGTGCTTGCCTGTGAAGCCTAAGGACACCGGTTCGAGGCTCGATTCCCCAGGACCCACGTTAGCCAGATGCACAAGGGGGCGCAGGCGTCTGGAGTTCCTTTGCAGTGGCTGGAGGCCCTGGCACACCCGTTCTCTCTCTCTCACTCACTCTTTCTCTCCCTGTCACTCTCAAATAAACAACAAAATTTTTAGGAAAAAAAAATTATTTATTTGTGAGAGGGAGAGAATGGGAGTGCCAGAGCTTCTAGCCACTGCAAACGAACTCCAGACACACACCACAACGTGTATCTGGCTATGTGGGTTCTGGGGAATTTGACCTGTGTCCTCAGGCTTCATAGTCTTAACTGCTAAGCCAGCCATCTTTCCAGCCCCAATTTGTTTTTGGGAGGGGTAAGGGGGTTTCAAGCCCAGGCTAGCCTCAAACTCACAGCAGTCCTACCTCAGCCTCCCATGTGATGGGATTAAAGGTGTGTGCCTCCATGCCCCCTGCCTGAAGTCAATCAGGTAAGCTATAATGATAACACTATGTAAATGACAGTTAAATACCACTGTCTCCTCAGAAGAAAGGTTTCTCCATTAAATTTTGATAAATACATACTTAAAATCTTTAGAAATGCCTTTCATAAAACAATTTATTCAAAGATTAAACATGCATTTTAAATGTTTATTTGAAAGACAGAAGAGGCAGATACACAGAGAGAATAGTGTGTCAGGGCCTCTATCCATTGCAAATAAAACTCCAGACACATTTCCTACTTTGTGCATCTGGCTTATGTGAGTACTGGATAATCAAACCAAAGTCCTTGGGCTTTACAGGCAAGTGCCTTAACCACTAAGCCATCTCTCCAGCCCTCACGTGCATTTTAACATCTTTATCTCTACTCTGTCCAGTTTTTGGAGCCATTTAAAAACTTTCTCCACTTCTGGTCAGGCTGTTTATAGCATTTTTGGAATTGTGTGGTCAATGCAAAGTATTAACCTACAATCATCCCTAATATGCAGGCATATAGTGAAAGCGCCTCCACAACAGGCTTCCCTTTAAAGTGATCTTTTTTTTTTTTTAAATATATTTTATTTATTTGAGAGAGAAGAGCTCTCTCAAAGACACAACAGGGCCTCCAGCCACTGCAGTCAAACTCCAGATGCATGTGCCTTCTTGTACATCTGGCTTACATGGGTGCTGGGGAATAGAACTGGGGTCCTTTGGCTTTGCAGGCAAGTGCTTTAACCAGTAAGCCATCTTCTCCATCCCTTAAAGTGATTTTTAAAAGCTTACTAAAAATAATATCCAGTAGTTCTAGTTACTCCAAAATTTTCCAAATGTCAAATATGCCATCAGGAACTTCATATAATAATTTCCCATCTGCATTTTAACAACTGCATAAGTATACATGTTACCTCGTGTCACAGATGAAAAATGGGGCTCAGATGATAATTAACTTGCTGAAAGCACCAGAAAGTTGTAAGCCTTAACTGAAAATACAGGGCTGCTTCTACTTAGTGGAAGACCTTTCTGAAGAAGAATAATTGCTTAAGACATGTCATAGAATGATAAGTCATTAAGAAAGGTGTCTTGGGAAAGAACACCTTTATACTTATTTAAAGTTGAACAGAATGTGGCTCAACTAAGGCATGGTTACTGATGGGCACAGGCTGGCACACAAGGCTTGCCAACCATTGGGATTGGGAAGTGGGAATAAAGAGGAGGCTTCACTGGTCATTGTGGCTTTGAAATTACAGCCACAGTAATACTTGGGTCATGTATGAGTTTAGCTTTGAGTGAACGGACAGTGTAGAAATAGATGTACTTTGAAAGGCTTGAAATAAAATCTTTGGAAACAAGAATGTGTTTAAAAAATTAGAAAAGTTGGGCTGGAGAGATGGCTTAGTGGTTAAGCCCTTGCCTGTGAAGCCTAAGGACCCTGGTTTGAGACTCCATTCTCCAGGACCCACGTTAACCAGATGCATAAGGGGGCGCATGCATCTGGAGTTCATTTGCAGTGGCTGGAGGCCATGGTACGCCAATTCTCTTTCTCTGACTCTGTCTGTTGCTCTCAAATAAATAAATAAAAATTAAAAAATTTAATAAAAAAAGAGTAGGAGGGCTGGAGAGATGGCTTAGCGGTTAAGCGCTTGCCTGTGAAGCCTAAGGACCCCGGTTCGAGGCTCGGTTCCCCAGGTCCCACGTTAGCCAGATGCACAAGGGGGCGCACGTGTCTGGAGTTCGTTTGCAGAGGCTGGAAGCCCTGGCGGGCCCATTCTCTCTCTCTCCCTCTGTCTTTCTCTCTGTGTCTGTTGCTCTCAAATAAATAAATAAAAATTTGAAAAAAAAAAAAACGAGTAGGAAAAACAACAGTGAATTATAACAAAGATGACCTGGACCCCTGTAAGTGACAGTATATAGTGATGTGTAAGTTTACCCATCTGCAACTGGTGCATAAGGCCCATGACCTAGAGTGACAGTGTGGAAAGCAAGTTCTCTGAAGACAGGTGAGTCTTAAGATAGCATGTATTATAGTGGCCAGAGGTTGGGCTTTGGAACTAAATAGACAGTGGTTTAAGTCTTGACCTCAGTAAAATGGGGACAGAAGAGCTATACACCCATTACTGAGGATACTGAATAAAAGTAAATGGTGAACAGAGAGTAAGCACATAATTATTTCACCCAAGCAGCCCCTCATTCTGGTTTTGAGTGACAGGAAGCCTTATCTTAACAGGACTGTTGGGACTACGTGTCTTTGTCTAAGAAAAATCTCTCTTACTTCAAGTTTAATAGCCATTTTGTTTCTTTTCGGTTTAAGAAGTGCAAAATGTGAAGTTCAAATACTAGTGGGGAGGACTAAGTTCAAGGCCAGACTGGGTCACCTATGTGGAAGGAAGTGAGATCTGCCTCATATTATGTTCCCAGTTCTTTACCATGTAATATTATGACATGTGCGTTCCAAAGTGCTCTGTCATGTTAAGTAAATTCAAGCCACTTGTTTTTAAGAACATGACTCTTAGAAACACAATTACTATAAAACCAGGACTCAAAATCTCTGGAATTAGTAGGAACTTTGTTAAGTGCAAAACTGCCAGTATTTCAAAGTTAAAGAATAGAAATTAGTTTACATTGGAAAATCTCAGTCACATTTTACTTACTTAGTTAACAAAACAGGTAGAAACTCCCAACATTTTTTTATCCCCTGGACATTAGTTGTTCTACTTGCATCTATAAAGACAACAAAACTTCTATTCTCACCTCTCTGGCTTGATGCCCAGCCTCTCTCCACGATCCATATTGAGCGTGCCAGCACCTTGGCCATAACCATAACCTTTTGGTCCATACTTTTTTCCATAGCAGGATTTGCAGTAGATCTCTTCATCGTGAATTGCTACTGTTGTGCTGTCTAAATTTTTCCTGCACACCACTGTAGGGAAAAGTTAGATTTTAAATACAGTTTAAGAATATCTTTTTTTTCTTAGGACAGTGGGCTTATGAATGGCAAAGGCTGTCTTTCAGTTTATCCTGTGGCTTCCCAGTAGCTATCAGCCAGCATCTGTATTGGTCAGCTGTGCCTTCTCCCATGTGAGACCGCTATGTTGAAATACAGAAATTGAAACTTTTCTGTATGACCTCTCTCCTGGTAGAATAGAGACAAGTTTTAACAAGAACTATAACTACATATACAAAAGGTAAAATGAATAATACTTTAAACTCTTGTTCCTAACCTTTAACCATTATTCAGACTTGTATCAAGTACTATTACCTCACAGAAGGAAGGGGCTGGAAAGAATGGCTAAACAACTAAAGGCACTTGATTGCAAACCCTGATGGCCCAAGTTAAATTCCCCAGTACCCATGTAAAGCCAAAGTGATGCATGTGCCTAGAATTTATATACAGTGGCAGGAGGCCCTGGCACACCCATGCTTATTTACTCTTGATCTTCCTCTCTCTCTGCTTCTTTCTTGGGGAGTTACCTCTATAGCCCTTCTTTTTTCCCAAAGCACCTTCTGATTTTGGTCTTTTTGAGGTAGGGTCTCATTCTAGCCCAGGCTGATCTGGAATTCGCTATGTAGTCTCAGGTGGCCTTGAACTCACAGCAATCCACCTACCCTTCCAAGTGCTGGGATTAAAGGCATGCACCACAATGTCCAGCTATGATATAAGTGAGTTTTAGTTTTCCTTCTAGTCTAAGAGGGGAAGTATCATTCTTTATTTCCCAGCAGCAGTGAGGTGACACTGCAGGTTTAAAGTGGACATTTGTTTCCCGTCTCAAAGGAGAAGACATTCTTTAAAAAAAAAAAAAAATCTACTTATTTGAGAGAAAGAAGCAGATAGAGAAAGAATGGGCATGCCAGGGCTCTAGCCACTATAAGTGAACTCCAGATGCATGTGCTATCTTGTGCATCTGGTTTACATGGGTACTGGGGAATCAAACCTGGGTCCTTAGGCTTCACAGGTAAGCAAGCGCCTAAACTGCTAAGCCATCTCTCCAGCCCAAGACTTTTTTTTTTTTAGATTTTCAGGATAGGGTCTCACTCTAGCCCAGGCTAACCAGGAATTCACTATGTAGTCTCAGGTTGGCCTTGAACTCACAGTGATCCTCCTACCTCTGCCTCCCGAGTGCTGGGATTAAAGGGTGCACCACCACGACTGGCCCAAGACAGTCTTTCTTGATGAACTTCTTACCACAAGACATTTCCATGTCCCCATGTCATAAAACTGCCAAATGTTATGCTTTATACAGACATTATTTCACTTTCTAAAACTCCAATTAAGCTTGTGAGCTAACTCACTGGTGACAAAATCCAGCAGCTGGAAATCAAAGATTAGTGTAGAGAAAGGAATTTTACCCCCTTACAAGAGGGAGAGAAGAAGGACAAAGTAACAGCTGGCTGACTGGATGTTTTAAAATAAAGTTAAATGTGTCCATACAAAGTTCCTGAAAGTTTAATTACAAAGCTCATACTATCTTAGGCTAAAGTGTTCTGTAGAAGACTAACATCTCCTGTAGACTTTCACTCTTCAGGCACAAGATCTAAAATATTTGTTTAAAAATATATTTGCTGGGAGTCGGGCATGGTGGCACACACCTTTAATCCTAGCACTTGAGAGGCAGATTCAGGAGGATCACTGAGTTCAAGGCCAGCCTGGGACTACAGAGTGAGATGCTACCTCAAAACAACAACAACAAATAAACACACACGCATACATAAATTTATATTTGCTAGAAATGTAGTTCAGTGGTAGCATTTGCCTAGCACATTTAAAGCCAAGAGTTCAATCCCTAGTACTGCATAAAAAAATCTTCAATTTTGCAGGACTGAGGATGTAGTTCACTTAAAGGAGTGTTTGCCTAACATTTGTGAAAGCTCTGGGTTTCAACCCCAGCACTGCATACACAGGTGTGGTGGTACATGCCTAAAATTCTAGCATCCAGGTGGTAGAGTCAGGAGGATCAAAAGTTTAAGGTCATCCTAAGCTACATAAGGAGTTCAAGGCCAGCCTGAGACACATGAGACTGTCTCAAAAAAATGGTAAGTTAACCTAAAACCACACACTACTGATGAACAAATACCCTTAACACGGAGAGTAAAATATATGTTTCAAATAAAATAGTTAGGGCTGGGGATCTCGCTCACTGGCAAAGCACTTGCCTAGCTGTTGTTACCCTAGAGAAGCGAGTTTGTTAACCATGGCAAGTTTCAAAACGATGTACTGGATTATCAAACCTGTTCCCCAGTTCTTGTCCTATTCTCTGTAGTACATTCTCACAGGTCTGAAAGTGACCTGGAATTATCTCTCTCCTTAAAAGGCAGAGATGAGTATTAGGAAAGAGAAGTATGAATGGCCAATGAAGAATTTGATGCTTAGCAAGTAAAAAACACTGACTGCTGGGGTGCAGCCAACATGGCTTAATGTGGGGAGAGGGGGAAATTTGTAAAGTATTTGTAATTCTCATTTCCACACCTTTGCAGTTACAAGCTTGCTTAATAATGGATTCCTTGGCGCGGGGGGGGGGGGGTTGGAAGGAAAAGAGAAAGACCAACAGAAGACAACAGTCATTCCTAAAATGGTTAAGCCGAACCTGGGAAATCACAGCTGTTGGTGGTGCGCACAAGACAAATGTTGGTACAGGCTAGCTTTACTTTTTGTATCTGCATCTTTCTGTGGTTGCTGCCTAGCTGTTTGAAGCAGTCACACTGTAAACAGGTCGCAATGAACGCTAGCACCTTTAGAAACAGGGCAAATTGAGTTTTCTGAAGGTTACTTTTCTGTTTTTATAATTTTTTAAAATTTTATTTGCATGTTTGTGCATATGTGCATAGTCTCTTGCTGCTGCAAACAGATACTAGTTTGGCTTATGGGGTGACTGGAAAATTGAGCCCCAGCCAGTGAGCTTTGCAATAAAGTGCTTTTAACCTCTGAACCACCTTCCCAACCACCAATGCCTCCCACTCCCAGCTTTTTAAAGGCAGGGTCTCATTCTAGCCCGAGTTGACCTGGAAGTCACTCTGGAGCCTAGGCTGGCCTCAAACTCCTTGGGATCATCCTACCTCAGTCTCCTGAGTGCTGGGATTATAGGTGTAAGCCACCATGCCTGCTCTGAAGATTATGTAAATGGATTTTTTTTTTCAGAATATGGCTTCTAGAGTAATTTCATGGCTAATAGTATGGATAAAGCCCATATCTGCAGGCACGGCTGGGCTCACTAAGGCAGGAAGTCCTGTGAATCACATGTTGGATGAACAGCTCTCTCAAGCTTCTGTTTCACAGCTGAAGATGTATGTGTCAGTAGAGGGAATATGAGAAGGGGTTTTGCATTTAATTCTGTGTCCCTCCTAACCACGTTCTGACTGTGTTCAGAACACATGGTGAGTACAGTTTTATGTCCTCCTCCTTGTCGACTCCAGATGCCTCTAAAGTATAAGGTGCCTGTGGAGTACTTGGAGCATTCACTGCCAGAGAAGAGAGAATCTGAGCTTCTACAAAAACTGAACTTGTAGACATCTGAATTTCAATTACTGGTGTGGTAAGGAGCAAGCTGAGGTTTCAAAAAGGAGCCTAAGGAGAGAGAGGAAAATGGATCCATTTGTGGAAAATTGGGGTCAAATCCTTCAAGTGTGCCAGATGCCCGACTTGACAGCACACACTGAACTCTTAGGGAGGCAGGTTGGAACAGAGCAAAGGCAAGCGTCCTCCAAGGAGGCCACGCGGCCTTCTCGCTGGGCTCTGCGCCTTCAATGCGATGCTGAAAGATAAAAGCCACCTGTGCTTCTGAAGTAATTTTTGTTAGCAAAACTAATCTTTTCCTTTAAAACGTGAGTGCCGCGTCTGCACGCAGCGGAGGCGAGGTTGGGCCCCGGCAGGTACTCACTGCACAGGAAGCAGCAGCGGTGGAAGCTCCTCCCATCGCACTGCACCTCCTCGGCGTGGTACACGGTCCTTCCACAGGCTCCACACTTGTTTCCACCGCCCCAGACAGGCATTCTGTAGGAAGAAAGGACGCAGGGCTTGTCCCCTGTGCTTGTCTTGCAAGTTCCCTAGAGAGCTATTTAACCCCAGGAGACAGCTGCAGACTTGTTTCCTTATGGACCACTCAAAGCATGTCTTTCAAAGGTCTGTGTTCTTCAAGCCAACCTCATCCCCTCTCCCAAGTTCCAGCTCTTTTTCCTCAGGAAACTGACTGGTTGTGCATTCAAAGGGCTTGCATTCAATAGAACAACACAGGTCACAAAACACAAAGACAGAAACTAGAATCCTCAGGAGTTAAGTGGCAATGGAACAGCAAACATGGCCTCCTCCCCAAAACCCCCTAGTTTATTAACATTTTTAAAAACTCAGCTGGACATCTTACACTTGGATAGAGGTCTTTCCCCATGCTTGATTCATTGTAACACTAAATTAACACTAAATACACACAAACTATGGCCTACTTACCAGGGAGTAGGAAAAGTGTATGGCCTTGCAAGAACACGTTTTGTTTGCCAGCTCGAGTTAGGCCCAATTAGAGCAGACATAGCTGTCTGTGGCTAGTCCATGTGTGGAGCCCTGCTGTAACCACAACAAACACCGTCCAGATGGCTGCTCTGTAAATTTCTATGCTTCACTAATCCCAGAGTCCGCTAGCCCAGCCAACAGTTGGTTTTCCCACTCTGACAGGTCTGTGAAGCTGTGCAGAAAATGCTACCAACTTCCCTCGCCAGCAGCGTGAGCTGTTTTTGAAAGAATGTCAGACTAACTTTGAACATGGCCTGATGTGATTGAAGGGGTGGGAGTTTAAATCCCATCCTGTCTATGATGTAAGGCCAGCATCTTCTAATTTCCCTTAGCAAATTGGCCTCCTGGGGCAGCTTGAACTGCCAGATTCTGAATGCCAGCATCTTGAACTGCGGAGTGATGTCTGTCGTGCCTTGACTGATACCTAAAGACACTGTGAAGTAATTCCTTTTCCCTACCATTTTACTCAGCTTTCACTTCTAGGAGTTGGGTTTGTGGCCTCTGCCTGTTAAGCCTCTGGATATACTGCTTACCCCTCTAGGGAACAGCTGGTTATGACAGTTGACATTTCCTTACTAATGTAAACCTGGCTAGAACGGACAGGAAAGAATTACTGCAAAGCAGAAAAAAAATTAAACTCTTTGATCCTCAACTTAAAAAAAAAGATGAATTCCCATCCACTCCTAGTACAGTGGTCCAGAACCCAACAATTTCCTTAACACTATGATGAAACCTTCCCAAAAGAAAGGTTTACAGCATGAATCACTGCAGTGGGCATCGTGCCTCTCTCTCTTCTGCTAATACTTATCCCCCCCCACCCCAGATTTTCGCAAAGGCTTAATTCTGATGGTTTAGAAATAGCGATTCAAGCCAAAAGTCAGACAAGCATTAGGAACCTGCTGAGGTGTAAATAGGGCTTGCCCCACCAAAGCTCACTTTGGAATGTTAATTCCTTCATGTGCCAGCATTAGGAGGTGGGGCCTCATGTTAGGTATCTGGCATCTGGCACTCCACCTTCATTCAAAGAATGGGTTAGTTATCACAACAGAAGGGCCGCTATAAAGCACCCTGCCGTCCTTCCCTTTTCCCTCACATGGATATACCCTAGGTACCCTTCCACTTTGCCACCATATACAGAGGAGCACAGCGTACTTGCATATCCAATTTCAGACTTCCCAGGTGCCAGAACTGTTGACCCAAACAAACTTCTGTATAATTTAACCTGGTCTCGGGTATTCTGTCCTAGTGAAGGAAACTGGACTAAGTAAGAAAAGTAAGACAGTCAATCTATATTTGAAAACAAAAAATAATCTGCTTAAAAAAATCCTAGTCCTAGTGCATGACAACAGCCTACCAAAGGTGGAAGGGGCCAAGAAACTGATTAAAAAAAAAAAAAAAGCAGACAGATCCATGGTTGCATAAAGTACAATTTATTGTAGATTTATGGACAGAAGCATGTCTTGGGCAGCAACAAGAAGGAGGGTCCTGACACCCCAAGGCAGGAGAAAGGGGTTTATATGCCAAGCTAGGCAAGCATGGACTGGGGCCGATCAGAATGTATCTGGACTCAAAAGCCACTGTCACACAACGTCCATTAAGAAAGTCTGGGCACCGGGTGTGGTGGCGCACGCCTTTAATCCCAGCACTTGGGAGGCAGAGGTAGGAGGATCGCCATGAGTTTGAGGCCACCCTGAGACTACATACTGAGTTCCAGGTCAGCCTGAGCTAGAGTGAGACCCTATCTCGAAAAACAAAAACAAAAAAGTCTGGGCATATTAATGCCTCTATTTATTCTGAAAGATTTTTGGATTTGTGCCAGAGTCATTTGTTAAGCAATCCAGAGGCTTGACTAACATGGCCGTAACCATGTTGGGCGAGATTCCTGCAGAGAACTCACTTCAAGAGCTGGAAAACACTAGCTTGGATGACAATGACTGCCCGCCACAGCTACTTTTGTGCTGTGGTAAGAGATTGATGATGTATAAAGAACAGTAACTTAGTTCTCAGTTCCAGAGACAGAACGTCCACCAACAAGGTGCTGGCAGGTGAGGGTCCTCACCTGCTTCCAAGGTGGTTTCCTCAAATGCTGCACTCCCTCCACAGCAGAGGAACACTGTCCTCATGTGACAGAAGAAATAAGACAGAGCCCTGTTCCCACAAGTCTTCCAAAAAAAAAAAAAATTATTTGAGACAGAGAATGGACACACCAAGGCCTTCAGCCACTACAAACGAACTCCAGACACTTGCACTACCTTGTGCATCTATCTACTGCTAAACTATCTCTCCAGCCCCCACAAGTCCTTTTTATTTTTCCTTATTCTTTTTTAGGTTGCTCGAGGCAGGGTCTCACTCTAGCTCAGGCTGACCTGGAATGCCCTATGTAGTCTCAGGGTGGCCTCAAACTCATGGCAATCCTCCTACGTCTGCCTCCTGAGTGCTGGGATTAAAGGTGTGCGCCACCACACCTGGCACAAGTGCTTTTAAATTATTTTTTATTATTATTTATTTATTTGAAAGCAACAGAGAGAGAGAGAATGGGTGCACCAGGGTCTCCAGCCACTGCAAAAAGACTCCAGATGTATGCACCCCCTTGTGCATCTGGCTAATGTGGGTCCTGGGGAATTGAGCCTTGAACCAGGGTCCTTAGGCTTCACAGGCAAGCACTTAACCACTAAGCCATCTCTCCAGCCCACAGTGCTTTTAACAGTGGCGTTAATCCAGCTACCCTAAATTTCTTCAAGTAGGCCCTATCTCCCAACACTGTTGCATTGGGAATCAAGAATCCACATGAATTTGAGAGGAACAAAACCACTCACAACATGGCCGCCTCAGTGCCAGACCTGGGCACAGAACAGAACTAGATATGGCTGGTCAGATCACTGCATTTCCCTTCTTGCCTTAATTACTGGCTTAGGAACTGGACAAAAGCAAATCCAGCTCAATGAAAGGTAAGCCAGAGCTGTGATGTAGAGTGGTGTGTAGATGGGGTAGAAGAATGAGCTTCAGAGCCACTGTAAGAGAAGAACTTGAAAATGACATCACAGAGGGGCTAGAGACAGGCTCAGAGCCTGATGAGCCTTTGATTCAGCTGTGCCTCACCTTACCCTGTACTCCTCAATTACTTAAGGCAACAAATTCCCTTTTGAAGCCACTTTTTCCTTGAAATGAACAAACAATATGACCCCTCAACACCCACACACATATGGCAGAAACCTGACTTAGATATGACTGGTTACCACTAAACTGGTTATCATTCTGCAAAGAGCCTACTGCTGGGCTGGGCAGATGGCTCGGTGGCTAAGGCACTTGCCTGCAAAGCCTAACAACCCAGGTTCAATTCCCCAGTACCCACATAAAGCTGGATGCAAAGTGGTGAATGCATCTGGAGTTTGTTTGCAGTGGCTGGAGGTCCTGGTATGCCCAAATTCATTCATATTCTCTCTCTCTGCTTACAAACAAATCGTGCGTGTGTGCGTGCATGCGTGCGTGCGTATGAGCCTACTTGTATCCCAACAGGAACAAAATGATTCCACAAATGCTAGGAGGCTTACTGTGAGGGCATCCACTTAGTATCACAACATCGTGCAACAAGGGGCATATTTTGTTGTTGCCTCAATCTTTTATCCCCTTTCCTGAAAACAGATGCTATATTGTTTAAGCCTGGAATGACACTTAAGCTTCACTGTAAGACCCAAGACATGAAGTCCTAGCTCCAACAGCCTGTGCTGGCTTGAGTGTGGAGAACGAGTAGTGATACCAGCTTTGCCCTCATTTCCAGTTATCTGTGTTTGACAGTGCACACAGACACAACAGGCTGAAGGTTCCTTTGTGAGTCCTAAGGAAACCTAAGGTCAAGTCCCAGGCTTGTAAGAAATGATGCTTCAATGACTTGTGCTGGATCCTAGCCTCACTTTCTTTTAAAAGTATTTGGTTGGGCTACTCCTATCAAGGCATTTCTCATCACATAGAGAATGCACAGTTCAATGCCAGCCTAGTGATCTTTCTTTCTTTAGAGCAATAACAATAAGAAGCCGAAGGATTAAAATAGGCTGTCCTTGAATAATATTTAAAGTACCATTTTAAAAATCCAGCTGACCTCTATATTATTATTATTCTCTTTCTTGCCAGTGGAGTGTGGCCTGGAGTTTCCAAAAGGAGACCACAGCTTTCCTTTCCTTATGTAACTCAGGGTTGACTTAAATTCATGTCAGTCCACACTTATTCAACTGTGTATGTAACACCAGTCAAATGTGAATATGTCTCTTTTCAGAAAATACCTATCAAAAGTTGCACAAAGGTTGGAAAAATGGCTCAGCGGTTAATGACGCTTGCGAAGCCTGATGACTCAGGTTTGATTTCTCAGTGCTTGTGTAAAGGCAGATGCACAAAATGGTACATGCATCTGGAGTTTGTACTGACTAGAGGCCCTGGTACACCCATTCTCTCTCTGTGCCTTCTGTCTGTGTGCATCTTCTGTCTGCTTGCAAATAAAAAATAATTTTTAAAAAACGTATGTAGGGCTGGAGAGATGGCTTAGCGGTTAAGCACTTGCCTGTGAAGCCTAAGGACTCCGGTTCGAGGCTTGGTTCCCCAGGTCCCACGTTAGCCAGATGCACAAGGGGGCGCACGCATCTGGAGTTCGTTTGCAGAGGCTAGAAGCCCTGACGCACCCATTCTCTCTCTCTCCCTCTATCTGTCTTTCTCTCTGTGTCTGTCGCTCTCAAATAAATAAATTTATAAAAATTTAAAAAAATGTATATAATAGGTAGCTGCACTTAGAGGTTCTTTATACTACTCTATTTTGTATATATGAATATTTCATCATGGAAATAAGAATGGTAGGTCGATTGTTTAGACATACCATGGCTAAGTGGACTATCCTAACAGTTTTGCAACCTTAAACTTAGCTTTCTCATCCTACCAATGGGGAAAGATATTTCTCACTACCTTTACAGACACTGGGGAGATAAAATCCAGTAGGAAAACCCCTTGAGCAAACCTTTAACAACATAGCTGGAGAACCACCACACACACAGGGAGAAGAAAAATCACCCCAAGCCTGTTTTCCTTGTGTATGAAAATGCAGAAAGGAAGTTCAGCTTTCCACTTTGAGGCTGAACCCTTATGGATGTTTCCTGAATTTGGCAGGAGAATGTGTGATGATCTTCCATTTCTGTCTCTCTTGGCATCACTGTGCATATTTTAAAAAAATGCAAGGTTTCATTTTTCCCCTAAGCCTTGGGTCACACTACTCCACAACAGCTGCCATTAATCACTGCAGACGGGATCTGCCCTGAGTGATCTGGGCTGCATGACTTTCCCAAGACCTATACATCTAGCTACAGAATGATGAGAACAGAAAGAAAACCCCACTTTATCCACATCTTGTGAAATAGGTCAACCACAGGTTTATTCTGTTTCTTAGTCTTCTTGTTCTTGAGTTTTCAACATTTGATAGATTTCCAGTACTAGATTTAAAAAGCTTTCTTTACATATGAACAGCTAGGAGTAATGGCCTTCCTGTTTCACCTCAGCTTAAAGAAACACCCCAAATTCCCAAGATTTATTTTTCTGAGAAATGAAACCAACCTGAATCTGACTCACTTGGTGGTAAAGTTACTCTTCTCTAGATAAATCACTGAAGCTTACAAGTGACAACATGGGTTGGGTCATTCTTACACCACTGGTACTGCATTTGCCACATTACCTCTTTTAGTCTGCAAGCCCTGAATCCATCTTTCAAGTCTACATATCATGGTGTAGTTTAAGTTACATGATCTGACACAAAAGGTCTGCAGTGAATCTGTCCATAAACTCTTGAGTTTAAATGCTTACATCTTTGACACTTCATATAAGCCTTTATTACACTAAAAACCTGGCGTCGACCCCATTTTTCAAAAGGGAAAATTTTTATAAACTAGTCTCGCCTTGAGCCACATTCAGGAAAGACTAACTTGCTAAAGAATGTAAATCAGGAACAATGTTCCTAATACATCAACTTTTGGCAAGGCCTGGATTTGAACGGCTGTAATTAATTACAAATTGAGTTTTACTTGATATATATTCTAAAAAATAGAATTTTTCTTCCACCCAAACCACCTGCTTAGTCCACTTCTGCTAGCTAGTGAATGTGGCCGGACCTCCAGTGGCTCCTTTGGGTCTCAGTGATGCGGCATCTTCAGCCTTGACTTTGAGACTCAGCCTAAAAGTGAACAAGTGGGCAGTATTACCAACATTCTCTCTTTTCCTTCATGTGTAAAATGAGGACTGTAGTAACTATTGTACCTTCCTTGTAGAGCTCCTAGAATTTGGTGTCCTAATGCTTACACAGTAGGTAGATGATAACCTAGTGTCTGGCATTAACATTTCACCATGTTCAACTGTGTGGGGAGAGTAGAAAGTTGGTACTAAGGACTGAACCTAGGGCTTTGTAAATGTTCCCCAAGTGCTCTACCACTGAGTTTCATCTCCTAGTTTAAAATTATATATATATATATATATATATATATATATATATATATATATTGGGAACTCAACAAAGTTGCCCAGTCAGGCCTTGAACTTGTGATCCCCAGACTCAACCTTCCAAGTAGCTGGGATGACAGGTCAGTATCACCTGGCCAAGAGCAATGTTCAGCTTTTATTATGCTCATTTTCCTCTCTATCTCATGCAGCATATCCAATAGTTCGTTACTGCCTGACCTTCCTCCTTTATCCAGTTTACTTCCAACCTCAATTCTATGTCTCAAATAATTGTTTAGGTTAGGAGTAGCTAACAAGTGCTGGGTAATGCTTACTGTCTATGAAGCTCTCATTTAAATGTAATTCAACAATTGTATCCTGGAGGCTGAGATCATGAGTATCAGTTTCACATACATGAGACCCTTGTTCCACTCCCAGCACCCAGCTACACACACACACACACACACACGTATTATAATCCACATTCTGGTCTAGCAGCTGAGAATAAAAGAGTTATAAAGGGGCTGGAGAGATGGTTTGGCAGTTAAGCGCTTGCCTGTGAAGCCTAAGGACTCCGGTTCGAGGCTCAATTCCCCAGGACCCACGTTAGCCAGATGCACAAGGGGGCCACGCGTCTAGAATTCGTCTACAGTGGCTGGAGGCCCTGGCGCGCCCATTCTCTCTCTCTCTCTCTCTGCCTCTTTCTTTGTCTGTTGCTCTCAAATAAATAAATAAAAATAAACCAAAAAATAAAAATAAAAAAAAGAGTTATAAAGGAGGGTGCCTGTTTCTCTGGGAGTTATTATTGACTGGTAAGAATCTGTACACAAAGAATGGCAGGGTTTGAATTTTACAGGGATGGTAAGAAGTCTTCAGCATGCAGGTCCACTGACAGCATTCCTGAACTATGCTGAAAAAATACAGGCCAGATTCTGGACTAAACATGTCTGCAATTAACAATGCACGTTATGGAGACTGCAGTACATATGCCACCTCTTACCCACATTCCTGGTAGAACAAACAGAATGAATTTGCAAGTAGAATTAAGTTTGAAAGCCAGTGATCACCTGTGATCCTGGCCAACAATCTTTAACCTCTGAGCCTGGACTTCCTGAACTGTAACTGGGAAAGGGATGAGAATTGTCTAAGCATGTGTAAAGTACCTGGAAAAATAGCCTGGTTATGATGCCAAGGTCAACCATGAAGTGACTGCCCAAGCTCACTGAACTCCAAAGTAGTAAATGTTTTGATTCTAAAACCATAAACTATCCCCCAAAGTCCCCTGATTTTCTGCAAGGCCATTGAAACCACTGAGTGTTATCAGTCCTTCAGTTCTCATATTATGAGTACATATATACATTCCTCTCCAACCAGATTTCATCTGGCTAACAGCCAATCTCACACCCATACAGCTACTCTTCTTTCGGCTCACCTAAATCTAATCTCAACCAGAGGGAAGCAAAACTCTCTTCTGGCTAGTTCTTCCTAGGATTTACCTCCGCTTCCCCATATTAACAAATCTATATTTTGTTATCCCTATGTCCTCAACCTGGAGCACAGCAAAACCCTCAGACAAAGATTTGGATCAGTACCTGCCAAGTCACATATTGTAATTAAAATGCAAGTCTGCTGCAAATTTGGTAATCCAAACCCTACATATGCCGCAGCAATACTGCAATCTGTGCATCTATCAGACATTTAACCACTCTGGCAACTTAACATGTGCTTGGTTTTACTCACAGCCAGACTATTTTCACAGCCCAAGTTAAAAAATTACCATGTACAATAAACTTTTCTGCATTTTAAAGATGTACGTGGTATGCAGTCCCCGACAAAACAGGTTAAATTTTTGGGTAATCCCAACAAATACAGTTCAACAACTTCCTGGCTTCCAAGAGGAACAGGGTTCAAAGAACTCCCGTCCCCCCCCCCCCTGGGGAGGTTGCCTACGTGGAGCTGGGAAAGCCAGCTCTGAAGTCCGGTTGTGACTTTCAGGACCTGTGGCAGAATTTCATAAGCACGCATTCTTGCGTCCATTTGTACCCGAATGAAAGAAAGTTCCGGAAAAATCTTGGAAATGATCAACAGGAATTTCACTGCTGCTTCTCTCAAATTTAAGGTCAGTGCAGGGCGGGCCGAGACCACCTAACAATAGAGATGGTGGGAGCTCCGCTGGGCAGGGGGGAAAGGACTGGGCTGGCCTGCCTGTGGAAGCCCCCACCTCGCCCGAGAGCACCCAGCCAGCCACTCAAGAAGGTCGGCCTGGGCGCGCACAGTCGGGGCCCAGCGTGTCGGGAAGCCCCTCTCCTCACCGGACCCCCCGAGGAGGGGGCTCAAGTTGGCAGACGGCGGATTGGCAGAGCCCACCTCTCCGCCTCGGGAAGCGGGCTCGCAAAGGGATCCCGGGCAGGCAGCGTGTCGGCTGGGCGGCTGCAGCAGGTGAGCTCGGGGGCGGAGGGGAGAGTGGGGCGCAAAGACGGGAGGATGGCTGGATGGGAGACGCGGCGGGCAGGATGACCGGGGAGCCGGCGGGGTCCCCCCTCCCCCGGTGGCTGCGGGGCGGAGCCGTGCCCACGCCCGTACTCACTCGAGTCGGAGGCGGGAGCACGCGCCGCGGGCGGGCGGGCGGGCGGGCGGAGCGGCGAGGCCGGGCGGCGGGGAAGCGCGCGCAGGCAGCGAGCCGAGCTCCGGCACGCCAGCGCCTTTTAAAGAACACCGGTGGGCGGGGCCCGGGTCCGCCCCGCCCCTCGCCGGCCACGCCCCTCGGGGGGTCTCGGGCTTGCGGAGCGGCGGGAGGCTGCTGGCCGGGGTCTCCGGCCTCTGAGACAAAAGGCCAGAGTCTCGCCGCGGGCTTCGTCCCACGTCCTCCTCCGGGCGCCGCTCTCTCCGCGCGGGGCCCGTAGCCTCCCGCCCGGCGTTCCCGGGAAACTGGCCGTCGATCGCACGGTCGCGCTGCGGAGCGCCTCCGGGGCGCCGCCGGGTCCCCCGAGGTTGCGGAGGAGGCTGGCTCCGGCGGCAGAATCCGCCCTCCCTCTGCCCAGAAGTCATCTCGACGTGACTCACGTCCCCGGTGGACGGGCAGATGATCCCCGGCTGGATTTGCAGCGTCTCGGAGGGAAGCCGCAGCTCTCCGCCGATGCGGAGCGGCGCGCCGGCTCCAGACTAAACAAATGAGGCGGCGGGCGCAGGCGCCGCGACCCCACGGGCGCTCGCCGCTTCCCGCCTCTCACGGCCCAGGGGCTAGAAACCCCGGCGCTCCGGGTCTCGGTGTGTGCTCGCACCAGCACCGGCATCGCTTGACAACCGGAGGGACCCAAAACCTGGACTTCAGGATGATTCTTTGTGGTCCGTACAAAGGAAAATCATGTCGGCCTTGGTTGGTCACATCCTACCCCTAGGCCTTCGGGTGACCCCCCCCCACCGTGCCATGAGTAACGATCCTTAAGAATTCATACTTGGGGAGTGGGGAGCTCAAATTAGGAAGTGACCAAAACTACGCCCACTGTCACGAATCAAACACACACGCGCGCGCACACGCCTTCGAAGGGGAATTTCTCAGCTCCACTCACCACGTCGGGCTCCAGGTTCTTTGTTGTGGGACTTCGCAGAGCGCCCCTGCCACGCTGAGGCCGTCAAAAGTGTCTGCGGACACTGACAACCGCCCGGTTTCGGACCGCGGGGTTGAGAAACGCCTCTCTGGTGCACGCGTGCAGCACGAGGTCCAGAGCCGGCTCGGAATACCGCTTTATATATTGTATGCTGAAGCCAGCCATCACAAACACTGCCCCATCACAGTGCTGCTCTCTGACCACCAAGACCTGTACAAAAACACAGTGGTGATTGACGTCTCCTGAGACTGGGACAGAAGTCCCGGAGTGATGCCGGCTGTGAGGGTGTTTTTATCCGGGCATTGGATTTGGGTAGTGTTTTTCCTGAATGAAACTAGGTAGCTTATGTCACTGGAACATGGATGTCAGCCAAGCCTTGTCCTTTTTCTCCTACCCTGGAGGTCTTCTTGGTGCCTCTTTGTTGAAGGGGCCTCCTTGACCCAGCCTGATGGCTTCCTGTCAGGCTCTTTGTCCCTAAATTCTACAACAACCACATCCTATCATTTGAAACAGGTTTTTATTTCCACCTAAAAGTATTTTTGTTGTTTTCTGTGTATATATCATGGGGAATGTGAGAATGATGTGTATTTGATTTTGAATAAATTTATATTTAGCTGTCAATGCTTAAAATATGATTTTTTTTCTTTTTATTTAAATTATTAACTTAAAGTTGTGCATGTTAAGAAACTCTTCTAGGGCTGGAGAAATGGCTCATCGAGTAAAGGAGCTTGCTTGCAAAGTCTGATGGCCTAGGGCTCAATTAATTCCCCACTACCCACATAAAGCCAGATGCACAAAATGGTGAATGCATGTGGAGTTCATTTGCAGTGGCAGGAGGCCCTGGCTCACTCACTCTTTCTTTGTCTCTCAAATAAATACATAAATAAATAAGAATAGTTTTTAAAAAAGAAAAGAAAAAAATCTTTTGGTTTGTGGTGCCACACCTTTAATCCCAGCACTTAGGAGGCAGAGGTTAAAGAATTTCCTGAGTTCCATGCCAGCCTGAGACTACACAGTGAATTACAGATCAGCCTGGGCTGGAATAACCCTTCCTTAAAAAAAAAAAAAAAAAAAAAAGAACTTTCTTTTAAAGATATTGTTTAAGAATTCTGCTAAGCTGTTAAGCAAAAGTGTGGCTTTAGAATCAAACATGCAATTTCAACATGCAGCTCTGCAACTACAGAGCCTTGTACCTGGAATGTCCCGGGATCCTAGTGTTACCATGAAGAGGGAGGACCGTTAAGAGGCAGGGCCTAGTGAAGGGTCTCAAGCCATTAGGTGCCTGCCCAGTGTCTTCTGTAGCATCTTCTCAAGCACCCTGAGATGAAGGCGAGCTCTCCCCACCCTGAGCACTCAGCCACGATGTTCTAGGCTGCCTGGCCATAGGCCCAAGGCAGCGGGGCCAATGTGTCATGGACTAAAACATCCAAAACTGTAAGTCAAAACAAACTTTTCCTCTCTGATTTTGCCATGCTGGGGATCAAACCCAGGGCCTTGCACATACTAGGCAAGTGCTGTACCACTGCACTTCATCTCTAGCAAAACTTTAAAGCTCTTTCTAAGTACCCTAAGTATTTATTACAGTAAGAAAAGCTAACAGGCACCTAGGAGCTCCATGAACTTGGGCTAAGTATGTAACCTATTCCACCTGTTTTTTAATCTGTAAAACATTATACTGCACACCTTGTAGGGTTGTTCTAAGAACAAATCATGTGGTATATGTAGCCTGCCAAGCTTAATACCTGGCCAAGGTAAATAGTCACCACGTGATGGTTGTAACATTAGTCAAAGATATCTCAATGTCCTTTCCTGTCTCTTGTGAAAGAAACAGTAGTTGTATTTGGCTAATCACCTTTGTTACCTTCTCAAGGGTTTGGTAGTAAGAAGGTATCTTCCAAAACAATGTATAGAGTCATTAGTCGAAAGAAATGCATGCATGGGGAAGGGTTGGGGGGAGAAATCTGCCCTCATGGACAAGAATAAGCCTTTTTTACTTTCACATGGTTTTTGTCTATTTGACCCCTTCAACCTTGTAATAGACAAAATTGAAGGTTAAATATGTCGGGAAGGTTGTTTCTATAGCCCACTCAAAATACGCAGTATCCTTGGAACAACTCCTTCATTTTCTGGAACCTATTAACCAATTTTGAATCAAAGCTCTCTCTCAAGATCATTGCCCTGAGGTTAGCTGAACCAAGGTTGCCTTTTTTTCATGACCTTGTGCTCAAAGGTTAGATGTTTCAAATACTTTTATTATTTTTATTTCATGCCACTTTTTCTCAAAACTCTGAATCAGATGAGTGTGAACAGAAACAAAAGGCCTCTTTATTTTAAGGCAAATAATTCTAATTTTTTGACTCCAGCTAGGTTATGGTGCAGAGGAATTTTTTGTATGTATTAAATAAAGGGGAAATCTCACTTTGCTGATCAACAACAAAAAGAAGCAGCTGTTCTCCTTTATTAGTCAGGGGTCAGCAGCAGTGGTGGGAATTAAACATGTTCCTGTCCAGCCCTAATAACTCTGCAGTGTATTTTCTGACACAGAAAATAGTTACATATGCTAAAAATCTGAAAGGAAGATTAGAGCATTTTGATTTTGATATTTGTCATAGTTGCCATTGTTTAATCTGCTGTATTTCCTTACACTTGGTTTATTCATAGCCCTCTTTCCACAGTAGGTATTAGTTTCTTTGAATAATTTTATCTTGTACTACCATATTATTTATGCATTGTCTTAAACCAGCACTTTCTAGCTTTTCTAGCTCTGTATTACTTTTGTAAAGTATTTATTTGTTTATTTATTGTTAGCAGGGAGGAGAATATGGGTGCACCTGGGTGTTGCCACTGCAAAGACACTCCAGATCCAGCTGCACCTGGGTACCGGATAATCAAACCCAGGCCGTCAGGCTTTGAAAGCTAACTCCTTTTAACCACTGAGCCTTGTCTCCCGCTCTCTATTGCTTTTTTAAAATAGTGATGTTTTTCTAGTATGAAGAACACATTTGACGTTCATGTCCATGGTAGATCCTTTCTCCATGCTATCCTAACCCCTCCACTGTTCCACTTTGCTTTTCTTCTTTATGCTCCACTGGTGACACCTCCGTCTTCATTGGCGTCCTCAGAGGCCAGACACCATCCTCAGGCCTTCTGCTTTGTCTCAGAGTATTCATTTTTTCTTCCATGCTTGTGCTTGCTGTCCTTCATCTTGGAGGAACACACAATTCTCCAGCTCTGCACTATCCACTTTAACTGTTTTGGTGTGGTTTATGTGATTTGGTTTTCAGCTAGAGTCTTGCTATGTTAACCAGGCTGCTCTCAGTCTCCTGGAAATAAGTGATCGTCCAGCCCCCTCAAATCCAGGACATCAGGTGTCTGCCATCACACCTGGCTTACTTTAGCATTCTGTGGCCACCATGCTCTCTTGCTGTTCACAACCTCTGTTTCTGCTGCATTCTTTCAGATGGTAAAGTACCTTTTACTTTATATTCTAAACAGCTGGCAAAAACATCTCTGACTCTTTTGGTGGATGTCCGCAGTTCCCTCTCTGTAGCTATTCCTCTTTGCCCCAGAGGCCTGGGCTTCCATCTAGGAGTTGGGGAAGTGATTGCACAACCCTAGTTTGGGGTGGAGCTAATCAAGGCAACCTGGCGGCTGGCTTGCTTGAACCTGGTAAAAGGAACAAACCTCAGAGCTCTCTGCAAGGGGAGGGCTCCCTCTCTCTCTCTCTCTCTCTCTCTCTCTCTCTCTCTCTCTCTCTCTCTCTCCCTCCCTCCCTCCCTCCCTCCCTCCCTCCCTCCCT
The DNA here is from genome assembly GCF_020740685.1 of Jaculus jaculus. Lineage (NCBI taxonomy): Eukaryota > Metazoa > Chordata > Mammalia > Rodentia > Dipodidae > Jaculus > Jaculus jaculus. The sequence continues at coordinate 120,385,305 of NC_059107.1, forward strand.
CGCTCTCTCCCTCCCTCCCTCCCCTCCTTCTCCTCCTCCTCCTCCTCCTCCTTCTCTCTCTCTCCCTCTCTCTCTCTCCCTCCCTCTCTCCCTCCCCCCCCCTCTCTCCCTTCCCCCCTCTGTCTCTCTTAGAGGCCTCAATGGTGTTGCAGCCTGTTTACTGCAGGAAGCAGACCCAATGACGATTCCACACAGAGGACAGAGAAATGCAGCCAGAGCTGGGAACAAACTCCTCTCAAAGTTTGTCTCTCTGTAGTTCCTTTTCATTGTGGCAGCAAATGCATTCCTACTGTTGTTTAATACATTTTGTGATGGATTTTCTGATGTCTTCAGTGAGGACTCCCTGCTTTTTGTGGTAGTTTGAAATTATATCCAAAAGTTTGTGTATACATCTCCTGTCAAAAAGGTAAGCTTTAATTCATAACCTCCCTTATGACTTACTTCTAGAAAATAAAGTGTATGATTTGTACATGGTGGCACAAAGCCCACAGTTCCAACACCTAGACAATAGTAGGAGGAGGATCAGGAGATCAAGTCCATTCTCAGTTACATGATGAGTTCAAGGTCAACTTGGGCTACATGATAATGAATAAATAAATATAAATTTAAGAGTTCCCCAATCCTCTTCTCTATACTCTTTTCCCTGGACTTTAATAAAGTACACTGGCTTTGCATCTGAATGTATACAAGGCAAAAAACAAGCATGGTTAAGAAATAAAAGAATGGAGAAAGATTTATTACCTGTGTTGGGTAAGAAGAGTGCAGAAGTCATTTCCAAAGATATGCCCTCCTTGAACTAAGGAAATGTGGGAATTTTATTCAGGGAACTTATAGAAAAGCCCTGTAGGAGCAGGCACATTCCTGAAAATGTTCATTTAAGGTCATAATTCAAGAAGAAAAAATAGCAGACCCATTTTGAATATACTTAGCTCAAGGTCATGGAGCACATGTTGTGAAGGTTAAGATGGCAGACAGGAACTGTTTTGGGCATGTTTAGGTTACATCATAACATAGTGGACAAAAACATCTCTGGGCATGCTCAGTTTGCATTAAGATGGCAGACAGGAATGCCAGTGAGCATGTTTAGTGTTCTCCAAAAAGTTTTAGCTGAAATGAAGGACACTGCAGCGGTTCTTCAGTATAGACGTTTGTTCTTAAAAGTGCCTACACTAGAGGACCTGCTCCAGGGCATACCAGCTTCTGGGCAGGAGGCCACTAAAGCAACCCGTGGTGCTTTAAATGTTTGGTCCCACTAACACATTTTTTAAAATATATTTTATTTTTGTTTATTATTTGAGAGAGAGAGAGAAGGAGAAACAGGTAGATAGAGAATGAGCACTCAGGGCCTCCAGCCACTGCAAATGAACTCCAGATGCATGCACCCCTGTGTGCATCTGGCTTACGTGGGTCCTGTGGAGTTGAACATGGGTCCTTTGGCTTTGTAGGCATTGCGTTAATGGCTTAGCCTTCTCTCCAGCCCCTCAGTTGTTTTTGATTAAATTTCCTACTTGAGCCCCTAGCAGGCAGATCCCTGCCTCAGGGGGGCATGTCACTGGGGATGGATCTTATTGTCCAGTCCTAAAGTGTGTTTGGGGGTGGATCTGAATTCGAGCCCAAACGTATGGTGAGAGCAGTTTGAGCTCTAGGCTTCTGCTTGAGCTCTGGCCATTGGTGGTGTCTTTCTGCTTGGATCTATGAAAGGGAGCCAGCTTCCTCCTCCATTGATGGAACTTCCCCTGGATCTATAAGCTTGAAATAAATCTTTTTCTACCATAAACTGTCTAGTTGGATGTTCATCCCAGCAATGTGGAGCTGACAACTAACCCAAGGAGGTTTCATATGATGAGGAACAAAGGCTTCTGGGAAATAGCATAGAGAGTTGAAGCTTTTAGCCAACAAAAACAAGAGTGAACTTGAAAGACCCTCTTGTCCTGTCAAACCTTGAAACGATTTCAGCTCTGGCAGACACTTCAATGTCAGCCTTATGAGAGACTCTGAGACCTTGCTGTGGTTGTCAAAGTCTTTAATAGCCAAACCAACTGCCATTTTTCAGTTCCTGATCCTACATGACCTTCTGGTTATTCAACAACATTGAATAAAGGTGATTTTATGCACATGCACTTCTCAAATTTCACACAAATGTCAATGTCTGTCTTTAAATGCTGTTCTGATGAGAAATGGGAATAAATTCTTAAAGCCATAACTACTGTGAAACATTTCTTGTCCCAAAATAATTGTAATGTGATGAAAGAAGAATACTAGAGAATGCATGAAATCATTTTTATTGTCTTGCTTGTGATTAGAAACATCAGATATTTTAAGGAAAATAAAATACATATATTTATTTTGTTATATATTAGACTATTCTTGGTCAAGATTATGTAAGAGCAACTGTTCATTAATTTACCATATTTCAAGGAAGATTTTTAGGATGGAATAGGGCTTATTAAAAAGTTTCAATTGTACCCCCTGTTAGAAAAAGACTGTAATTCAGGATTTAAAATTTAACTTTTAGGTTTATGTTTCACTTTAAATGGAGATGATGAGATTTCCACATGGGGTCTTGATCATTGAAACAAGGCTCCAGAGGAAACCTCATAAAAATTTCCACTTAAAGCTGTGTGTGTGTGTGTGTGTGTGTGTGTGTGTGTGTGTATTTCTCTGGGAAATGTGGGGAAAGTTGATGAGATTTTAGAAACAATGCACAATATTCCAAGTGATAGGTACTTCATTGTTTATGGTATATGCCTGCAAAAATTTTCGTGTAATCCTCACATATGGGATTAAAAGTCATTTGTAAAATGAACCTCTTCTTATAAAAGAATATAAAACCTGTCAGTTTTTGTAGCTCTCACCTTATAAGAAACATGTTGAGGTATAGGAATAAGGTTAATGCCTTTTAAAAAGGCTGCTATAAATTCCACAATTATTCACTTATAAAGTGTACAGGCTTAGGGCTGGAGAGATGGCTTAGCAGTTAAACACTTGTGTATGAAGCCTAAGGACCCTGGTTTAAGCCTCAATTCCCAGTACCCATGTAAGCCAGATGTACGAGGTGGTACATGCATCTGGAATTTGTTTGCAATGGCTGGTGGCTCTAATGCAACCATTCTCTCTCTCTCTGTCTGCCTCTTTCTCTTTCTGTCTGTCACTGTCAAATACATATATCAAAATGAACAACAAAAAAAGAGAGTATAGGCTTAGATTGTACTTTAAACACTATTGACCTACAATGTTCCATGAAGAGTATAGAATATTGAATTCTGATTTCCAATTATTTATTTTTGCATTTTTAAGTTTATTTTTTATTATTTTGTGTGTCTTTGTGTGTGTAGGCATGCAGGTGGAGGTCAGAGGACAAATTTCAGGTTGGTCCTCACCTGTCCACCTCATTCGAGGCAGGGTTTCTTGCTGGGCTGTTCTTTGCTGTGCTCACCATGAGCTTTGGGGAGTTCTACTGTCTCTGCCTTCCATCTTGCAGCCAGTGGCAGCAAGCTGGGATCACAGAAGTCTGGCTTTTTACATGGGACCTAGGAATCGAACTCAGGTACTCCAGCTTGAGTAGCAAGTGCTATATCCATTAAGATCTCCTCGGCACCCAATTTCCAATCCTTAAACAATACTGTGAGTTGAAAGACCCAAGGCTTTGGTTTACTGGTCCTTACACCCACTTCATTATACAACTTGAAGTGTGTAGCAGAACCAGCAACACTGACCTCTCAAGAGGTAGGTGTGGATTGTCTCAGTCCACTCAGTGCTTGTACAGCAGAATATCTGAGACAATTTACAAACACAAGAGATTCGTTCCTCATATCTGGAGACTGGAATTCTAAGGTTAGGGTGTCACCATCTGTAAGGGCCTTCTTACTGTGCCATGTCATAGAAGGCAGAAGTGTAAAAGAAGACTCATGATTGACAGAGAAGGCAAAGAAGCCTAATTTGAGGGACTTTTTTTTTTTTTATCAGAAACCCACTTCAGCCATAACTCATTCACTCCCAAGATAGTAGCAAGAATTATGACAAAAAAGCCCTCAAGTCATAATCACCTCTTTTTTAAAGACAATATTTATTTATTTATAAGCAGAGAGAAAGAGAGAGAGAGAGAGAGAATGGGCATCCCAGGGCCTCTAGCCACTGCAAATGAACTCCAGACACATGTGTCCCATATGCATATGGCTTACATGGATCCTGGGGAATCAAACCTGGGTCCTTTGGTTTCACAGGCAAATGTCTTAACAACTAAGCCATCTCTCCAACCCATAATCACCTTTAGAAGCCCCACCTCTTGACACTGTTGCATTGAGCATTGTGTTTCCAATATAAGAACTTAGGGCGGATACACTCAAACATAGCAAAGGGGCTAGGGAGAGGGCTTTGGACTATCTTGGAATCCCCTTATATCCAAATTCAGCTGTAAAATCATAACTGAGAAAGAGCCAAATGCATACCATTCTTCAAGATAACAATGTTTCAATAAATAGCCTGTTAGGGATTGAAGCTGCAAACTCAATTTTAATAAAATGCCTGAATCTATAGGGGACATAAATTCAAACTACCTCAATAGTTTTAGTTGAAGACCCTAAAGATTAGACCCTAAAGATTGGGAGCCAGTCTTCAGAAAAAAACAACATAGAGATTTCTAGTATAAGGAGACCTCCACCTGATGGGCTATGGTGGTGAAGGCTAAGCCCAGAATTGGTACACTGTAGCAGCGAAGCCCATCTTCAGAAAGGGGAGTGGGTCTGCCTATTGCTGAAGACTGCACATATTTGGGCTGAAAGGTCACTGAGAAATCCTGCTGGAGCTGAGCTGAAAACCTACTCCATGTAGACCAACTGGCAGAAAGCTAGAAAAAGCTATGCTGCATGCAGTTCAATGGGAGAGAAAGAAATCATCAGTGAAGATACTCAACAATGGACACTGCAAGCCTTAAATTTGATGAACCAGGCCAAATGAACCAATGGGTACAATAGTGTAGTGGCATGTCTGTTGTGGGGAAAATCAACTGCTTTCTAATTAAACTTGGAGGCCTGCTCCATGGGAGAGAATACATCCCTGATATTGAAAACCTACAATAGGGGTAGACATGAGACCTAGGGGTGTAACATCTGCTGGTGTCTGTTTAAATGTATATACAAATGCTTACCAAACAGCCCAGTAAGCACATTTCTTAATGTTCATACCCATATCTTAATGCTACTCTCACTTTTGGTTAGAGAACCTTCTCTTTTCAAATGACAGTGACCTTAGGATGACTCAGAAAGCACATGGTGCTGAGAAAAAGTGACAAAGGAGTGCTCAGCACTGAAATATCTCTATCATACCCTCCAAGGCTCAGGGTCCATTGAGAAAGAGGTGGTGGAAAGAATGTAAGAGCCAAAGGACTCCTTACCAAGTGTTCTTCCAGACACACAATGGCCTGAATATCCATGACCTCTCAGTGCCTGACAATCCTACACAGACCATCATAATAGAAGGAAAAGATCATGACATCAAAATTAAAAAGAGACTGAGAGGTGAAGGGGATATTATAGAGAGTAGACTTTCAAAGGGGAAAGCAGCGGGCGGGGGGGAGAGGAGGGCATGACCATGGGATATTGTATATAATTATGGAAGTTGTTAATTAAAAAAAAAATAAGCCGGGCGTGGTGGCACACGCCTTTAATCCCAGCACTCGGGAGGCAGAGGTAGGAGGATCACCGTGAGTTCAAGACCACCCTGAGACTACATAGTGAATTCCAGGTCAGCCTGGGCTAGAGTGAGACCTTACCTCGAAAACCCAAAAATAAAATAAATAAATAAAAAGAGTGTGGTACACGCCTTTAATCCCAGCACTTGGGAGATGGAGGTAGGAGGATCACCAAGAGTTTGAGGCCATCCTGAGACTACATAGTGAATTACAGGTCAGCCTGGGCCAGAGAGACACCCTACCTTGAAAAACCAAAAGAAAAAAGAAAAGTAAATAAATAAAAATAAAAAAAAATAGAAAGAAAGAAAGAGGAGTGGGTCTGGAAATAGGGCCTCTGCTGAGGAGGTGGGTAAAAGAGAAAGCAGACTCATTCAGAAGGCGTCTGATTGTGTCTATCCTCTGACTAAAGCCTGCCAGATGACAGATGAACATATTATCTTAACACAAAAATGTCAAGATATAACTTGGAGCATAGCCATGTAGCCATTTGTCCCACTTCTTCTATGGGGCATAAGGATGCTGTGAATTCCCTGCACAGCACAGGAGTGAGATTACATGTAGTCTTCTTGCCTCTGCCACTGTTTATGAGAACTTGGGAGAGTTATTTAATTTCTTAGAGCTTAATTTTCTTAAGTATGGTTTGTCGTGAAGGTTCCATTCAGCTGTAAAGTTCTGCAATTCTACTAACAGTAGCATATGTACGTGTGTATGTGTGTGTGTGTGTGTGTGTGTGTGTGTGTGTGTGTGTGTGTATGATCATACATTTTTTTAAACAAAGAGAGGTGTTCTCATTGATCCAACTGGGTTCCTAGTTGTAGATAACAGCATTACTGGGAAGATGAAGAAAGCAAATAAATCTACAGAACCAAAAGCAATGCTCAACACTGAGATGAAAGAATTTTTAAAGAAGAACCATAGCTATCCATGCCTGCCTCACAGCATTTATTAGGGCAGAGCTTGAGAATAGGCCTCTTACTTCAGCTGCCAGAGATCTGCTGTCCCTGACCACAGCCATCACTTGCTTTCCAAATGTGGATCAGAGTATCTTTCATCAGGCCAGGTGAAAACTAGGTTGAATGCAGAACCCAAGCTTCAAGGGAATCTTGAAACTTCAGCTTTCTATCTAGTCTCTGCATTATGGTTTTTGTGAAGAGAATGAGCACATGTAATGTCTACCATTGTGTTACATTACTGTACAAAAGAGGAGAAACATGGGCACATCATGAACCTATTTTGATGAATAAGTGATATTTAATGCTTTGGCTATATTCTGGAAAATGTGTACTTGGACAGTTTCACTGAACAAACATTGGAGAGTATTTCAATGATAAGACAGCTGCAATGTCACTAGGTGATATAATCTTATTGGATTATCATTGTGCATGTGGGATGCTGTTGAATGAAATGTTGCTATATGGCACATGAAAAATGTATATATTATATATATAGTATATATATATATATAGTATAATTATATAATTATAATTATTGTACATTACATATACTATATATAATATATATAATAAATAATATATATAATATATATAATATAATATATATAATATATAGTATATATATAATATATATAATATTATATATATAATATATAATATATACTATAATATATATAATATATACTATATATATAATAATATATATAATATATAATATATATATAATATATATACTGTGTATATAATATACATTACATATACTATATATATAATATATATATAATATATATATCATATATTATATATATATAATATATATAATATATACTATATATATAATATATAGATACTATATATATATAGAGAGAGATAGATACTATAGATATATATATACTATATATTATATATATAGTATATGTAATGTACATTATATATAACATATATAATATGTTATATATATTATATATTATAATATATATAATATCATATATATATATATATATAACATATATATATATATATATAAAATTTGTAGGACCAGGGATATAGCTTGGTGATAAAACTTGTCTAGCATATTAAAAGCATTAGATTCAATTCTCAGAGCTGCTATAAACAACAATACAAAAAGTCTGAAAGGTTATACACTAAAATATTAGTAGATATTTTTTGAAGGATTATGGTATTTTTTTCTTCCTTTTGCTTTTCATTATTGGTCATTTTTTCTACCACAAATATTTGTATAATTTCATAAGAGAGTGATTATTATAGTCTTTTAAAAAATATTTTTATTTATTTATTTGAGAGAGGGGAAATGAGCAGAGAGAGAGAGAGAATATGGACACACCAGGGTCTCCAGCCCCTGTGAACGAACTCCAGATGTGTGTACTCCCTTGTGCATCTGGCTTACATGGGTCCTAGGGAGTTGAACCTGGGTCCTTTGGCTTTGCAGGAAAGTGCCTTAACCACTAAGCAATCTATCCAGCCTTATTGTAGTCTTTATGACCATGACTTTACAAAGCATAGAAATGATATCCTTTGGGGCTGGAGAGATGAAACCAAAGGGCCACAGCTTGATTCCCCAGGATCCATGAAAGCCAGATACACAAGGGTGCATGCATCTGAGTTCGTTTGCAGTGGCTGGAGGCCCTGGCACATCCATTCTCATTCCTTCTCTCTCTCTCTCTCTGCCTCTTACTTTCTTGCTCTCTTAAATAAATAAATAAATAAATAAATAAATAAATAAATAAAATTTTAGAAATGATGTCCTTTATCTTGTAGATAACTACATTCCTGGAATAGGCCATAGGATTAAATTTTGAAAATAAATCTAATTGTCATGCAAACCATTATTCCAAATCAGATCATGTCACCAAGCTTCTATATATTTGAATTGATGTCTTAAGAGTAACTCAAAAACAGTATAATAATATCAGAGAATTAAACTAAATATTTGAAGAAGTATAATTATCTGGCAGAGTATTTTTAACTCCTGTCATATCTCTCATTGTGATGAGAGGATTTGAGGGTTCAGGAGAACTTCTCCAGGATTTATGAACCCAAGTTTTAGGTTCTGTCCTACCTCTAATAAAAAAATAGACAGGGCTGGAGAGATGGCTTAGTGGTTAAGGCATTTGCCTGCAAAGCCAAAGGACCCAGGTTCAATTCCCCAGGACCCACATAAGCCAGATGCACAAGGTGGTGTATGTGTCTGGAGTTTGTTTACAGTGGCTGGATGCCCTGGTATGCCCATTCTCTCTCTCTTTCTCTCTGTGTCAAATAAAAAGAAAATAAATTTAAAAATAAATACAGACTCAAGAAGGATAAATTATGGATTATTAAGTTTATTTAGGGGGAAATCACAAATTGTGGGGTTTAATTAAGGAAGATTGGGCTCTAGCAAGGGAGGCTCCAACAAAATCATAAACATATGGGAAGTAGAAAGCATGCTATCATGTGGAAAACACTGCATAATTTATAAGGTTACTTTAAGAGAAGTTATGGTTTTGGGGGAAGAACTGGAGTAGAGCCACGAGCATGTAGAGGAGAGTTAAACTGAGGCTTTCAAAAAAGACCGAGGTAGAGCTTCAGGCACATGGAGGGTAGAACTTATGTGTATATGTAGGGAGACTTAGAAGAACACAGATGGCATATGCCATGCGCTTTCCTGTGCAGGAAAGTTAAGAGGGCAATTGGTTAGCCTCAAAGAAGAATAAGAGGGAAAAAAATCAAAGTAGAAACAAAGAAATTCCGAGGAGAAATGAGAAATGAAGAAAGTTACACTCATGGTTACTCTGAGTTTAAAGAAATTACACAGGTAGCAGACATAGAGTTGGTGAGAGTACCCACTGGTTTATCTGGGGTGTAAGCAAGGGGTAGATTCAGAAACCAGAAAAAATCAGGCCTATAATCAAAGTGAGAAGTTACCCCAAACTATAAAGCATAGAGTTAAGCAGAAATTTTCCCTAGACCAAGAATCAGTTTTATGCTCTCCCCCACCCCACCCAGCTAGGCTGGGGAAGGAGGAAGCCAGACTCAGTTTGCCTATGGCCCTACCAAAGACAGGCAGGCAGAACAGAGCCAGTTAAGCTGAGCTGAGTGGGCAGAGCTAGCAGCCTTTATAGGCAAGGGAAAGACCCAACTGATTTGTAGGTTTGGAGGGTGGATTCCAGAGCCCGCCTGAGCCAGCCCATCTAGGTAGCTTGCTAGATGGTGGGCAGGAGGGGATGCTGTAAACCAGTTTCAGTCAGATACCAGTTCCATTTCTGTGAGGCAGCATATGGGGTGGCATCTCCTGGTTCTCTCAGGGCCTTAATCTCTAACTAAAACTGCCTTTAAAAAGCTAGCTTTCACAACAGGTTATTTGCTGCTAAGTAGGTTAGATCATGAGTTGCTTGGACAGTGATGCTCACACAAGTGCAATTTTGGCGCACAGCCATGATGGGAAACCAACTGCTCTTGATTTGGCTAACTGATCCCCTCAGTGGTACAGGACCCATAGCTGGAGCTGGGAAACAAGTCAGAACCATGTCCAAACATGAGCCCGCTCTCCATTATCAAGCTACCATCCATAGTGGGCTACAAGCGGGCCTACACCTATTAAATTCTCTATAAAGAAATAAGGATTATCCCATTTGTCTGGTGCTAACTTTACTCTCCCTTGGAGAATCTGCTTCTCTTTTTCAGATAGACCCAGATCCTAAGGAGAGAACCAGCCCATCATACCTCAAAAGGGCCCCAGCTGAAACTAAGAACAATGGGTGAAACAAGCAAGGGTGCTATTCTCTTGGTGAAACAGGCACCAGCACAAGGGTGAAGGAGATTGACACAGAGAACAATCAACTCCTACCATATCAGATATCCAGAGACTCAGAGGCCCCCATCACCTCATCACTGAAGCAGACCAAAAATGAACCCAACATGGCTCAGGAAAATTTTGCGGAAGAGGGGGCAGAAAGGATGTCAGAGCCACATATTGGGTCATGATATGCAGAGACATTTCTACTACCCATAACTGTGGGCTAACTCCACAATGCATGACCCATATACCTCAACAAGGATGGGCCAGGGGGAGGGGGTAGGATGTGGATGAGCCTAACCATGGTACCAACTTGACTGTATTCACTGAGTACAAAACTAATTAGTAAAAAATAATTAGTAAATTAAAAAATAAAAAGGAAGCTTGTTAGAAAACAAAAAAGAAAGAAACCTATTGTTGTAAACAGGTGTCCTATGTAACAAAATACTTAGTTTTGATTTTTTTAAAAAAATATTTTATTTATTTATTTGAGAGCAACAGAGACAGAGAGAAAGACAGATAGAGGGAGAGAGAGAGAATGGGCGCGCCAGGGCTTCCAGCCTCTGCAAACGAACTCCAGACACGTGCGCCCCCTTGTGCATCTGGCTAACGGGACCTGGGGAAGCGAGCCTCGAACCGGGGTCCTTAGGCTTCACAGGCAAGCGCTTAACCGCTAAGCCATCTCTCCAGCCCTTAGTTTTAATTTTTATGTCACATTCAGTGAGAGCTTAAAAATAAACAAAACAGTTAAAAAAAATAAAAAGCTAGCTTTCTCCTGTCTTTCTTCAATTGTCCTTATTAAATAAATAGAAAAATGATAATTTTTCTAATGAGGTAAAATGTGTGGTATTGTGCAATTGCTTTAAGCAAGTAAAGGTATATTTTAATTCTGTATTGTGTGCACTACTCTATCTTGGGACTTGAGGACATGGTACTTCGACTGAGCTTTAATTTAATTTTTATTTATTTATTTATTTATTTGAGAGCGACAGACACAGAGAGAAAGACAGGTAGAGGGAGAGAGAGAGAATGGGTGCGCCAGGGCTTCCAGCCTCTGCAAACGAACTCCAGACGCGTGCGCCCCCTTGTGCATCTGGCTAACGTGGGACCTGGGGAACCGAGCCTTGAACTGGGGTCCTTAGGCTTCACAGGCAAGCGCTTAACCACTACGCCATCTCTCCAGCCCTCGACTGAGCTTTAAAGAGTTAGGACACCGGTAGGTAAAGGAAGGGAAAGGCCATTCCAAATACACAGACTACT